>NW_022145604.1:1157838-1277838 GCF_000002235.5 Strongylocentrotus purpuratus | reverse complement strand
TACGTCAATAAACTGACCTATTGTGTACAACAAGCATCGTAGTGTATACGTCATGTGATGCTGACCAGTGCAGATGCACAACCCCCCCCCCCCCTCTCCCCATCCCTGTCCTATTTTAGAGAGGATACCGCCTCCGCCCTTGTTAATCAATTTGTCATACGCCACGCCATTGCCAGAAGAAATTCAATAGTTCCATTTACGATCATGGCACCAGATTAAGGGTTTCTAGGTACATAAGTCTCCAAGGGGCAGGCACTCAAAGACATTAATCTGTTTTCTTTTTATGTCGATATTTGGTTTGCTAGTTCATGCAGCTGTAAGGGATATCTGACTGGGGCCTCAATGATAGGAAGGGTGAAGAGATGAAAGCGAGAAAGAGAGAGAGAGAGAGAGAGAGAGAGAGAGAGAGAGAGAGGAAGAGATACTTGTTTTCAATCAAACTCAATAATCGACGGGCTCCTCATTACGCTTATAATAATTGAAATACATAGCATCATAAAGAGATCTAGTGTTGATTTGGTAATTAAATTAAGACTATTTTGTAAGAGAAATCATTTGGAGGTCGTGATAAAAAGGATAATTAAAACAGGTTTACTGGTTGAGGCATATTTCCTGATAGTCCAATACATTTTAAACATGTTTCTGACAAATCGTTAGTGGAATTAAGCGGAGCTTGATGATGTGAAGCCTATCCGTTGATAATTACCGAATAAAGTGCTTTCCATGTTCAAATTATTTATTGTTTGTTATCTCACAAAACAGAATTACACTTTATCTAGTGGGGGGGGGGGTGATTTAAGCCTATTTGCCACTCTGGACAAATAAATCAGACTTTAAAGGGCCCTATCGTGGTGTTTAAAGACAAATAATATTTGAGAATATCAGTAAGTTACCATCTACTCTGGATGTACCAAGAACATTCAACTTTCGCGACAAACATACATGGCTTCGACCAAAGACCACCGTGACGCATTCAAATGTTAACCTGAGAACAGGGGCAGGTGTAGGATCTTGAGGCAAAGTCTGACAAGGATCATCATCAGTCTTTTGGGTGCCCATTTTAAATTTAAAATGTCATGACAAACAATATCCAAACAATACAAAAAACATAACAGGGCATTGCTGTTTTTAGGTGATTTGGGGGTCAGAAATTTGAAGAGGGGAACCATTTTTAGGGGTTCTATGATTAAGGCATACCACTTGTTTCGAAGAGGACAATGGTCGGTTTTGCCTCCTCCTGAAACTAAGTCGGATTACCGGTTTACAGACGAGGAGAGAGAGAGAAAGAAAGAGAGGGAGAAAGAGAGAGAGAGAGAGAGAGAGAGGAAGGGAGGGGAGAGAGAAAGAAAGAGAGAGAGAGAGAGAGAGAGAGAGAGAGAGAGAGAGAGAGAGAGATGACCAGAATATACCAGGGTTGCATTACAAGCAAAAACAGGAAAACCCCATTTTTTAATAAAGATGGATGCAGCCCACTCGATGACGCACATGGTAGATACACAATGGTCATGATGGATGGAATGACCTTCATATCCTCTCTGGTTTCAATTTCAATTCTGAATTAAGCTCCGTCTTGTTACCAATGGCGTAGCTACAGGGGGGCGTACACGTACCCCCCCCCCCCCCACCCCACCCACCCCATCCCATCGACTGATGAAATGAAACAAGAAAAGAAAAGGCGCGAAATGAGAGGAAGGGAAATGGATACGAAAAAAGGGCGGGAAAAGAAGACGACTGGACCGCCTCCTGCATCCTCCCCTAATCAGTAATCTAATTCATGTTCCAAGTAATACCACCCCAATGTCTGAAATGCCCCTTTGATAGGTGGACTCGATATGCCACTGCAGCCTAAGATAAAAATAAAGTGGACGCTGATTGATGTCTGGCTTTGATTGTTAAAGCTTAAACGAGCCACGAGTCCCAAGATTTTCATATAAACACCTGCGAGACTTTCTGCATCCAGCAGTGATAAACCATGACGGACAAGACTGAGAAAGACGTCATTTTAAAGGCAGGGCACAGCACTGACCTATTAAAAGTCTCATCTGTTCGGTTCATTAACGATTAAATGAATGAACCAAGCTCCATAGACCTTTTTTATGAACATGGTACAAGATATTCGGGTTGTATAACCATGACCGAAGATTGAGAGATAGAACCATTTAAAAAGCAGGAAACGGTATTGGCCAATGAAATATAAGCTATATAGTATCTCACAGAGCGGCGAAGTTTATGAATGGTGCGAATTTGAATTCGTCAACTTTTCTGAATGATGGCGAAAATCAGGGTTCGCATTTGCGACATTTAGCGACTTTTAGCGATGTTTAGCGACAAGAAGCAATTTTGAGCGAATGTTTGCGAAAGGCAGTTGGTGACTATAAGCGAATGTAAGCAAATGTTAGCGTCAGTTTTTTAACGGAGATAAGCAGCTATTTGCCAATCCTTTGCCACTATTTGTGAATGTCTGGGACCTTTTGGTAACTCCTGGTACTCAATGGGTCGATTGTATATAGGAACCATAATGGTCACGTGGTCGTTAGCATTGGCGAATCAAAAAGAACTTCAGCTACACCGTACGTCTTACAATCGTTTGCAAAGGCTTACGACTGTTTTGCAAACGCTTGCAACTGTGTGCGGAAAAATAAATTCGCAAAGAAATGTACTGTTTGCGAACTTTCTTGCAACCTTTTACATCCTTTTATGAACTCTGTCGAAACCCCAATTCGCTACGTTCGCAAGCATTCGCCGCTCAGTGAGATACCCCCTTTACGTTCCCGTTGGCACCTCGGATTTAAGTAGGCCATGAATTAGGTTGATATCTTTACTCGATCATGCGAAATATGAAGCATAAGTTAGGTGTCAATTTAAGATCAGAACTCCACTTTTACTGAGACCAAATTTTCAAAGATACCTTGGACTTACCCCAAATGAATCTTGATCTCACAAATAATCAATTATGTTTTAAAGGTGCAGTATTTGAATGTTTAAGGGGATTTAGAACAGCTGAACAAAATATTTGTGTTTCATTTGTGTATAAACGGCGTTGTTCGTTATCTATTAATCTTTAACTTGTATACATGTATTAATGTGATTAACATGACCTTCTCTACAATTTTTTCAGATATGAACGCACTATCTCTCCTTATCTTCCAGAGCCGATACAGAAAATAAGGGCTCATGAACACAGCAATTTTTTTTAACTTAAATTAAGATTTCAATTGATTGAGAAGTGTCATGTGAGACAGCTCATGACATGTTGAGATGTATTTCACACAAAATGTCCTTCGTTGATCGGAACAACTTCATCATGAACTTAATATTACATAGAATTATGCTACTCATCTTTCTGAATTCAATACAAAGGCGCTTAACGGGATCCAAGAAGATTGCAAATAATATCGTGATAGAATAAATAAGGCGTATAGTTTTCTAAAACGCTCTTACGAATTTCCAGGACATTTGATGGTCATGAGAAAGTTGATGCTTTCTGGTAAAATTCGGAAGGTTGATTCCAAACGCTCGGGTCTAAGGAAGTAGAACGTTCTCTGTCACCTTAAAGGGCAAGTCCATTCCAAAATAACTTACTTGCAATAAGAGCGGAAAAATCAGACAAACCAATCAAAACAAGTTTGAGCAAAATCGGATAACTAATAAGAAATTTATGAATTTTTGAAAAAGTATGTAAAACTATGGAACAATGAGAATCACAACACGAATTGCCAAGATGGTTATCAGTTTATGACGTCATGTCCTCACAACTTATCAATTGCTTTACATAGTTTAATCCCATTAATTTCTCTTTTTATCCCCCAAAACATGATTTCCCCATGCCTTTGCCTAGGTTATATGATTTGTATCATATTGCGTGCATGACATTTCCCAAAAACTTTTATGAATTTTGAAGAATTGATACTATTTTCTGAATATTTTATTAATAATTATTGATTTTTATATAAATAGTCAATCAAAATTCAATTTTTTCATGATTTAACTGGACTGGATTATCAATATACAGAAAATAATTAGTGGATAGTGAGGACCATACGTCACAGACTCATTAGTGAGTTGCCAATTTGTGTAGTGATTTTCAAAGTTTTTCATGACATTAAAAATTCATAACTTTCTTATAAGTTATCCGATTTTGCTCAAACTTTTTTTGATTGGTTTGTCTGATTTTTCTGGTTCTATTGAAATGAAGTTATTTTTCAAGTGGACTTGGGCTTTAAAGGCATCGTTTAACAATGTTAAATCTGAGATGCACGGTCCTACGTGCTATCAGTGTATGTGATATGGTGTTAAAGCCCTTAACAAATTGCGCTTCAAAATGATCAAGAAGTGCCTCAAAAAATACAAAATCTTAAGAGTGACCGGTTTTACCATACTCGTTTTCCCCAACAGACTGTAGTGTAATGAAACCGTTAGGCAAAACGCAAAATTTGGTTTCGATTTCCAATCATAAATATCTTGATAATCAGACAGGCGATCGGCTTGTAAATGTCATGGGCCGGGCTCAACAAATATCTTTGTTTTTCTCCACCTGACACAAAGGGCAAAGTTTGGTGTCTATATACGATCGTTGTCTTGGGAACAGGACAGGAATGATACCCTCGCCTCAATTTGGATTATTCAATCCACACATTTAAACTCAAATTTATAGGAAATTTCAACTCTGGCTCAGATCTTTTATCAACCATATTCACACTTAGAGTAAAATAAAACACTACATTCATTTCTATCTCATTTTCATCCCGACCATATGTAAATACTTTCTCTAAACTTAAATTATGAGCAATAAGGTAATGTTTTTTTTATACAGACTACAGAAAACAAATGTGTAGCGAGGATATAATTATAACTCGAATAAAAGAATGTAATCAAAACAACATGCATGAGCTACATAAGGTTAGAGGTAATACAAAGTTTGGGAGATTTTGAAAATTTGGTGGATAGTGAATCTTTACAATTTTTATATATTTGGATGCCCCTGTGGATGTTTTATAAGCACTAAAAAATTAACCCCTAAAACACTTCTGTTTTCGAGAAAAATTGAATATAAAAATTTACCGGAGCTCCCGGTAACTTTTGATTAATTTCAAATAGCGCCTAGGGCCGTGCAATGGTAGCTGCGACCTTGAAAATCTCAGAATATGTAGTTGGGATATATAATTTCCAAACGGGAATAGCTAATCGGTCGATTTTAGTCATGAAACATTGTTTATATTTATTGTAATGATTTATCATTGAAATGACTCGATTCCTGTACATTCTTGTAATAATTTTGTATATCGTACCGGTATGTTTTAATGATATTGAATTGCTTTTTACTTTTAAATTTGAATAATTATTTCAAATATTACTAAATGTTCATACACCTGCTTTTGCCGCTATCATTGATTATTTTACCACCATACCCACTACTGCAATATTGTAACATGACGAACTGTTGTATGATTTGCCTTAGTCCATATTATGTTGGCATGTAATTATGTTTATACCTTTTTTCTTTTTTCTTTTGTAGAAATTATGTTCATTAAGTGTTTTTTAATTGTTTATGGTATTTAGGCAGTAGTAACGTGTCACGTTTTAATAATTTTTAACTAAATGTTATGTAAGTTTTTTACAATGTATATATCCAATTCGTGTAACTCATGTGCAATTCAGTTGTGAAACTGCCATTCATGAAAGATGCAATAAAATACCATTTATCTATCATAGCTAAATTAATATTTTGACTTTGAGAGGGAGCTATACAACATGAAGATTTATTATTTATAATTTCATAACTTTAGACTCGATTTCAACCGCGACAACGATCAATGTATATTGTAGGAACGTATATGCTTCCAATATGTTAATTTGAACCAAATTCATAACCCCATACCAAAACTTTGTATTACCTTTAATCAGAAAGACACGAGAGTCTGAAATTGTTATTTTACCACTAATAAAGAATGATCGCTACAAACATCAAATACATACAAGTCAATGAAAACGTGTCCTCTGAGAAAGCAACCAATAAAATACATAAAAGGACCATTGATATGGAATAGTATCCAAAAATGCAAAACTCGCAATCTTTTCAAAATTGAATATAAACAATTTCTGTTAAATAAGTATAATAATCAGTTTTCATAGCATGGGCTACTTTGACACTTGTGTAGAGTAAATTTGGATGGTTTTTTTTCTTCCTGTATATGTGTGTTTTAGGGGTACGATTTCACATAAGGAATCCCTTTTTTTCTGCCTATCCCAAATGCTCTCATAATTTGCCATTTTAATTTGTTATCACTATTTTTTTTTTTTTTATCATTCCATTCTGTATTTGTATGTTTTAAATGTTTTAATGACGATTGTTGAATAAACTTTGAATTGATTTGAATAACAAAATTCATTTCACACCAGAAAATAATGTAAATAAACAATGCCATACTGATATATTTGTTCACACAACGGCAATCACAATATAGGCGTCATAAAGTCGATAATTAGCAATTGTTTGCCTTTCTGCCAATAAATTGATGGCGTCCCCCTGCTTTACACAATGCTGAAAACGCCACTTCAAACAAACTTCCAGTCACTAAAAACCGTTAAAAAGAATACGCGAATATTAGAAAAGTATATAATATTTCCTTTATATTTCCACTCAAGAAAAATATTTAGCCAAGTGTTGTGAAAGTTCCATATGAAAGACACTTTAAACAGAAGCACACCGACAACTATTCTGTTCTGAATATTAAAACAAGACATCAAATAAAAAAAGAAGAAAACATTATGACCTCGATTGTATGCAATCAAGATCTTATGAAGTATTTTTTTGTTTTAAATAGACAGATAACAATATTTCTAAAATAGCTTGAAACATGGTAAATAGTCATGCTCTTACCTGCTGTATGGTACAGAAATATAAACTCCAGGTGCTGCCCAAACAATCGAAATTCAAGAAGACTTAGCGAACGTAAGATAAACCGAAGAGCATTAAGATATTCTCCGGTATAAGAACTCGCTGAAGAAAGTTTCAAGAAGTGTACGTTGTGAAGAACCTCTTTGGGCCTTATGGGAAAAGCGCGGTATAAGTAATAATAATGATAATAATAATTAAGAATAAAGCCAATATCCTTTCAACTCACGTACGTTATTCTTCTTCAACCACTAGCCGAGTCTGCTTCAAACGACGATCAGAGTAAATATGGATCCATGAGACGAAAACCAGCTCAAGACTTACCAGCAGAATCTTAGCGCATGTGCATGGAGAAGTTTCTCTTCCAATGGTTGCACTGATTTTCGACCTTGTCTTAGCATCGCTGGCGTGCTTGACGGTTGCTCGTTCGCGCCCCTATCCACACACGTCATACGAGTTCGTTCTCACTTGAAGCGGTGATTCGCGCCAGCATGATCGTCTGCGTTCCGTGGCTGACGACGAATCGAAGGAGTGCACTTAGAGGGAACGGATTGGTGAATGGAACCCGGGGTGAAAGAGAATGCCACGGTTACATTAAACATGAGATTCCTAACTTTATTCGACAGTTCGTGTGATGGGGAGGTTCGCTTTAAATTAGCATTGTGTGTTTTACTGACTGCTCATGAGTCACGGTCAGATGGCTTAAACTTGTTAGAATTTTCAATTATTGAACGGTATATACATGATGATGACGATGATAAATATTTCATATCAATTTCATTTTTAACTTGCACAGTCGTAGTAATTCTAATTCACCTCGGTCATATAAGCTCAACCAAGATAAAAGCCTTATAATGTATCCATAAAAAAAAGATATATTAAATCATGCCCGTTCCAATTACCCCCCCCCCCCCCCCCGGGACAATTCCACCGGAAACTCCCCCTAGGACAATTGCCAAAAGACAAGATTTCATCATGTGCGACCCCCCCCCCCTTTAATAACACAAACATACACGATGGGGGGGGGGGGGGGGGAGGTGATTGTCCTACAGGGATTTTTTTTTTTTTTTTAATAACGATATAAGGCACTTAACGGTAAACTTGAGTTCTGGTAAATATAGAAATTAAATCCCATGAAACTGACTGAATGTTCAAGATTACAGATTGGGTTTGTGGTTTTTATCGAAGATGAGGCCCGGTAAATTTGTGTGCGTTTATTTTTCTTTCACTGATTCAAACGACCAATCTACTAAAGGATAAACAATCCAGAATAAATCATAGCATTTTTCTCTAAAAAATATGATTCCCACTCCAGAGCTCAAGATTAACTTTAACAAAGATTAATTTGTATGCATTGCATTTGATTACATTGCTGAGATGGTCTATATTGTAATATATATCTGTGTTGATCTTATGGAGGCCGATACACCCTAATCTTGATTCAGACTCATAACCAATATCAGTACAGGCACCTCAGGGAATTATTAGTATGGTTACCTCGACTTCATATTGAACTTGAGTCTCTCTAGGCATAGGGTATTTGTATCCACTGTGGTAAATCACTTCAAATAAAGGAGTCAGTTTACAACCACTAATCATGCCAATGGTGCATGAGTCTAGACATGGTATGTTTTGTGTGGACTGAGGGGAACAACCTTTTCGAGTATTTCTCAAACACTAGAGATGAGGAGTATATTTCCACTTTTAAAAGAGAGAATAAGACGGGAAGGTAACTAAATCGGTATGAAGAAGAAAAGATGTATTGGAAGAGCATGGGAGACATGGGAAGGCCAAATTAAAGATACAATCCAAATAGAGAAGAAGAACTTCGAGGAGTTGATGTATTTGGCCCTTTACAGAGCATGCAGACTGGTGGGATCTTATTCGGAGGCTGTCAGCTGACAGGTCTACCGGCCTAGAGACATACAGGCATCATGGTAAGTGGTGAGCGGGTGAGCAAGTAACCTTGGACACTTATCACGATACTCCCACGTCTAGCAGTATCCATCAGGATGTATTACACAGTCAATGTACGCATGATAAAGCAAAGATGTCTGTCCTTTTCCAAGACAACGCCTCGTGCAAGTCGGGGGGGGGGGGGGGGGGGGGGGGGGGGGGGGGGGGTATACTCAGATTTGGTTTGGACGGAGGTGTGCCGCTCAAGCCTCGAAAATCTTACCCTTTATTAGGGGTTATTTTTCTCGGAAAAAACCCAACATTTTTCACAACTTTCGGGTGTGTGTGAGAAAAAAAAACGAATCCATTTTTAAAGGTATTTTTGTTTAATGTGGGACCCATGTTTTAGGATTTTTTGTGAAAAAGTGACCCATTAGAGTGGCACATCCCCGTTTGTCCTAATATGTGAGGATCCCCCCCCCCCCCGGGGGGTGCAAGTGCTTTTCTTGTGTCTGGTGGTAGATTGAAGCTTTGGAGCAGCGCAACTGAAAACGCAATCTCCAAGAGAAACTTTTGTTTTTGTGTAAGGTAGTATTAGAAGCAGCTTGTCCTGTGTTCTTCGTAACTAAGCTATGTGCGTATGGATGTGATTTAAAAGATAACAATTCAGACAAATAATTTGACCACTCAATGCTTTTTATAAAAGCAAAAGTATCTCATAAATGCAATTCCATGCCTTATTGGTAACCAAAGTAACTTTAACTAACATAGGCATAATATGGGAACAGTTTGACTATTTAATTTCTGAGTCTCCGATTTATTGATTGATTGATTCATTTTATTTCAAATTCAGTAAAAACAAAAACAGGTTATAAACATTTATATATAAATATCAACTGAAATATGTGAAATAAAGTAATAACATTTAACTACAAATTGTTGGAAAATGAAATAGGGTGTATCAGTAAAACCATATGTGGCTTGACAAGTTGATACACCCATTACAAAGAATGAAAAACATTTTATAAATTTCAGGTAGCTGACGGTTTCATACTAATACTAATATTTTAGTTAAAGTTACATTGGTTGCCAATAAGGGTAATACTAACTAATATACATGATTAATATTTAGCTTTGCTACTTGTCTGGCTTCCAACAATAAGAAACTATGTTCTTTCCATTATCAAGTATTAGCTTTTGTTGGAACATCCAAGACGGAATGTACCGGATATATATGAACCTCAAATGGAGATATTATCATCTTGAAGTTCTTTGTCAGGGCTGAAAGAAATTTATAACCGCGTGTTGTATAATTCAGTATTGATACCCAGCCGCAGCGTCCTTGAAGAAATTGAGGAAGACACATGATGAATATTAAATGTAAAGTCAATGTTACCCTCAGTCTATTGAAGTGTGAATGCTTGATGAGTATGGAGAAGAGAAATGAGTTATGACGCTATTCTGGTAATCAATCTTTGGGGCACAGTATAGGGAGTTACGACGAGAAAGACTGAACGTGGTCCGAATGGAAAGAATATATAAACATGTTTATATTATAGGTTATTATAGTTACAGTGGACAAGCGAAGGACGGCAGGGAGAGCAAGAGTATTTAAAGGGGCACAGGGATAAAGGAATCTTTGACCAGCAACCCCCTCCTCCCCAAAAGGGAGTTTTCACATACAGTATTTCGAAAGCGCTATGGCTATACATGTACGTCAACAATTTCTCTTCTATAACAATCAAGCAACAACAAATATACAACCCCCCCCCCCCCAAAAAAAAAAAAATAAAAATAAAAAAAAAAAATAAAAAATAAAATAAAAAATAAAAAATTAAAAAATTAGATAAAAAATAAAATAAATAAATAAATAAATAAATAAAAAGAAGACAGACAGAAAGAAATGCCGATTTATTAATTTCAGTGGAAAGGGACTTTGTTTGTCCCCGAGATTCTACTACATGTATAGGAAAGTGCCCCCCCCCCCCCCCAAGTAAAAAATAAGAATCGCCCTCTATCGAACACTTTTTTCCTTTCTCATTTTCTTCCTATCTCTCTCGGACCCTAGAAAGCGATTCGCTTCCACCATTCCTATTCACTGCCTCTTCTTTTTTAATCTCTCCTTTCCCTTCCGTGCCTTCTTTCTCACACTATCCAAAGCCATTTCAATCTGCCTTTCTCTCCTCAAAAATCCCCCCTCTCTTTCTCCTCCTCCTCACCCTCAGTCCCTCTTTCAAAACACATACCCTTCTGCCAATAGATATATCTCTTTTTCTTTCATGTTTTCTCCCCTTCCCAATACCCCCCCCCCCTTTCCTCTTTCTCCCTCGTACCCCTTCTCCATCTCTCTCTCTCCTCCTCTCCCTCAGTCTTTCTTTTAAAACACATACCCTTCTGCCAATAGATATATCTCTTTTTCTTTCATGTTTTCTCCCCTTCCTAATACCCCCCCCCCCCTTTCCTCTTTCTCCCTCGTACCCCTTCTCCATCTCTCTCTCTCCTCCTCTCCCTCAGTCTTTCTTTCAAAACACATACCCTTCTGCCAATATATATATATATATATATATATATATATATATATATATATATATATATCTTTTTCTTTCATGTTTTCTCCCCTTCCCAATACCCCCCCCCCCCCCCCTCTTTCTCCCTCGTACCCTCCTCCATCTCTCTCTCTCTCCTACTCTCCCTCAGTCTCTTTCAAAACACGGACCCTTCTGCCAATATATATCTCTTTTTCTTTTCTTTTTTCTCCCCTTCCCAATACGATACCCCCCCCCCCCCCCTCTCCCCTCATACCCCATCTCCATACTCTCTCTCTCTCTCTCTCTCTTCTCCCTCAGTCTCTCTTTCAAAACACATACCCTTCCGCCAATATATATATATATATATATATATCTTTTTCTTTCATGTTTTCTCCCCTTCCCAATACCCCTTTCTCCATCTCTCTCTCCTTCTCTCCCTCAGTCTCTCTTTCAAAACACATACATGTACCCTTCTGCCAATCTCTCTCTCTCTCTCTCCCCCTCCCTTCCCTCATGTGTTTCCATCTTATGTCCTAATAAAACCACAAACATCACACGTCAATACATTTACTTTGTTTTTTATTCATATTCAAGATAGACATTTCATCAAGTATAAAACATTGGTGAGTTAAAAAGTAAGCATAGTTATGTCAAGTCTCAAAATTGCACATGATACAAATAAATTTGATTGTACAACCTACACCAAATAGTGCTTGGCATATTGAAGAGGTTCAAACAAATAAAACAGACGACATTCATAAACTTCTGTTAAAAATTAAAGGAAGCTTCACCCCAAGAAATAACTTAACATAACCATGTATGTGATAATGCCACAGATTTAAAACGAAATCTGACATGTTGTCACGTACAGGGCAGAAGGCAGAAGGGTCCTAAATAGTCTTGTAATACACGTAGAGGGCACTACACATATTATGTTCATAGTTTTTGTTTTTAGTCTTGTAATACATGAATAATTATGTACATTGGGCGATCTAGATATGTAATGTTTGTGAGTATATGTACAATGTAGCACAAAAAAGACAGAACTTTGAAAAGCATCTAGGAAAAAAATGTAACATGCATGCAATCATTTCATTTCAAGTCCAAATGAATAGTAATAGAAAAAAAAAACATTGCATATATATACGCAGCAACAGGAGCTGCAAAACACATTTAAAACAGTATCAATATTGCAAAATATTTGACTCTGTAGGAAATACTTTGCCAAACGTATGGAAAACTCTACCTCAAGTCATACCCTTATATAAAAACAGTTCAATGTTCAAAAGACAAACGAAACTGACCTGTCATTCTGAGTACCGAAAAATTTACCTTCCATACCTTTTTACCCCCTCCAATTTTACATTATTTCACACATGTTTTTGTAGTTGTTTGTCTTGATATTGTGTTTATCACTGTCTTTTATGATACCGTATCTGTAATCAATATACACTCAGTAATATAAATTATAACTTTTTAAATAAGACCACCCTGGGCTTTTTCTTTGTTCTCCTATTTCATTTGAAGTTGTTGTATAAACTGAACATTCTCTGCCTTTGTATGTATATATACTTGTATGTTTATTTGCTTTTTATGTGTTTTTTATGAAATGAAATTAATGTAATGTTGTGTAGAAAGTTGAAAGAGCCAACCGTTTGTGTTGGTGCTTGGCGGAACGCCAAGGAAGCCAGGACAGTGCTATGTAATCCTAGAGAGAAGAGCATACCCATGTTCATCATTGACATCAGCAGTTGACTACTGCTACAAGATATTCCAAGTACTACAGCTTGATTACTCTGCCCAGGCAGCTACCATATATGACTTCTTGGAGCGTATGATTTATGGAATTCGTACCAAGGAGAGCTCCATGCAGGCGATCTAACAATTTTGTGCATGTTATAACTTCACTTCACCAGGAGCCCAATAGAGGACTTTGCAAAGCTGCATGGGGATACACACTTTTACTCTTCTGTTGTGATTACTGTTCCCAGTTCATATATACACTGTATATAAATATATATCAGGAGATTCATGTTATTCTACTTTTCTACTTGATTTTCATTTACATGTATGGCATTAATCATTGTCAACATGGGTGAAATACTATATTAACTAAATTGATGCCCAGAACTTGAATGCTAATTATGATGATGCGATGTAAAGTAACATTGTTTTAGAATTGAAAGCTGTAAAATACAAACTTTTTAATATCATGTACAGTATGATGAGAAAACTCTGTAACTGACAGGAAAAAACACTCCAGAATTGTGTCAAGAAATGCAACAGTACACTATACCTATATGATGTACAAAGGTACAATTGATGAGACGATCGTTGGCCTCAACAGTTATGAGGCCAGGATATATGCCCAGTAACGCCCAGGTATGGACTACTTCGCTGGAAATAAGAGTTAGACTAATAAGTGTTTTTCATGTTGATTTAGCAATTAAAATCATTGGCATGTATATGTAGGGCAGTGTGTTCCTTCAAAAATGAATGAATGAAAGTACTTAGTCAGTGCAAAATCGATGAAAATAGTCAGTGAGATATCAAAGTGCACTTGCCCTGCGGGCGCGTGCACTATCATCTACATGGGCACTGACTAAACTTTGTGCACTTGCCTTGACCTAACACACTCGCAACAGTGCATTATTTGTATAATAACACAAGATAAATAACATTACACATGAATAAGTAAACATTGTTTTACAAAGTATGTTATACACAGATGAAATAAAAGATCATGTGTACACTTTTGTTGTCAAAGGGGGCATCAGAAGTTAGCACAGGTGCTATTGAGTCTGGTTCCGCCGGCAATGTCGCATGCCTGTACATACATGTAGGTCTGACTGCCGAGAGCAAGTGACAGGAAACAAAGGTACGTTACGTACAAAGCAGAACTTTGAAGGTGATGCTAAATGGGGAATCAGAGCTTGACAGGGATTGCAGGAAACAGTTTATTGTAATACAGGTAATTGTCCGGGTATTATCGAAAAAGTTGCCCTTTTGCACATTTATATAATACTACCACCTTTAATTACCGTCCAACCCTTTGATAAAATCTTGTTGCAGGATGATAATCCTTATAATCACTCAATTCTCAAGAGTGTGTCACAGTGAGGATAAGAAAAAATGAAGTTCTATCCTGTCTTTTTTGTATAAATTCCATTCCTCATGCATACCCATTTTGTAATAAGTTTTCTGATTAAATTTCTATTTACATACATGTACTACAGTCCTAATTCAATCGCTGCCTGCCACAAAGAACTCGTCACTTTCGATGGAACATTAAAAGCAAAACTAGAGAGACTCAGACTGCTCCTAAAAGAGTTTCCCAAAGCAAGAATGGCATGCCATTCCCACAAAGAGGTTCCGGCACTCTGGAGGTACATGTATAGACCAGCTGAAGATGTGTCCTATGGAGATATGATAGAGAAGGCGATGGAGAAGGGCACACCAAACAAGCAGCACCTATTCCTGCTTCTCAAAGCAAGCCATCCCAACAGAAGAAGATGGATGTCATCAGCCAAGAGTGGCGACATCAAGACAATCATTTCTGAATATCCTTGTCTGGAGATGGGAGAATGTGGATTTGAGGTGATCGCCTAACAGGCTGACCCTCTTCAAGCTCTGCCTTATTTTGCTTACTATTTCCTCACTTTTGATAGAGGCATCATCAATTTAGTACTAGTCTGTTTGTTTTAACACCAGGATTAATCTGGACCAATTTCTGACAGTTTATCTTGATATTGAGTGAAAGTGGACATAGATTTGCAGTTTGGATTGCATGAATTTACAAGTTGAACTATATATGCCCACCATTCTGCATGTATGCACTGAAGTTCAGTCCTCTTTACCACTCCAATTGAGCAGAACAATCTCACTGATGAATTCATTCAGTTCCAACTACTGGACTACAGCGACATTCCAATATCAGTCTGGAAAGACAGTCTGATTGGGGACTACCATCGGACGGATAAGATTTGGGCATTCTTATCCACCATGAACAGTAGAATAACAGGAATGCTTAAATTCGCAAGACTCAGCAAAGTGGCACAACTTGCTCTAATTCTGCCTCATTCCAATGCAGATGCAGAATGGGTATTTTCCATGATTGGATTAAACAAGACTGAAACAAGGAACTCCCTGGCCTTAGATGGCACATTGTCTAATGATAATGCGATCACAAGCTATTATTGCATACATAATGAGCCCTTTGACCTCATGACTCCAAAATCTAATCGTTTCATTGGCTCTGCAAGATACATACATGACCCAAGTTTGGAGGAAATCCATCTATTGGTTCTTGAGATATCACGAGAGCGGGACGGACGGACAACCCGAAAACAATGCCTCGGGCTACTTTGTAGCGGAGGCATAAAAATGACTCTTGTTAGCCTTGAGCAATTGAGATACACCATCATATGTATAAGTAAAAACTAATGCTACATTTTCAATAATGACGATGATCATATTGTTACTGAATTATTACTGAATACCAAATATTTTGCAAAAAATACAAACGGGAAAGACAATATTTGATAGGTTTGGTTTCGATAGATGTAGTGCTGCCTTCACGACAACTAGTCATAGATGTTCTTAACATTTTCATTGTGTTTTCTACTTTTCTTTGAACTTAAACTTTAAAGATCTCTTCGGAAGTGTCACATTGTTACTGCTGAATTGCCCAATACAAAAAGTGATATGAGAGATCATTGTGTTGTCGTGGAAATCAGGCACTCAGCAAATTATGCAAATTCACTTTGGTTGATGTGGCATTTATCTACAAAACTGCAGAGTTTCCAAAATTATGAGTCTTAATAATTTTTGCAAGAAAAATATGGAAAATTGGTAATATATTTACCGGTACTTTTCTTCCTACTAAACACGAAAGAGATGGCCGAAGGCAGTGCAGAAAAGAAGTTTGTGGTTGTAGAGTTTGCAGAAGAGGAACCCCCGGGGGTGGCAGTCGTTCACCATGCTTGCCTAAAGAGGACATTATTCTGTCCCGGTAGGAACCAATTTATCGCTCTACCTGTCAAGTGTGGTGAAGGATGGGGACAGGCCACATCAGCCATTTGTCCTCGTCTTTGGTGTGCAGTCGAGCCCCTCGCAGACCTTTGTGATATTTGAAGGACGAGCCATACAAGCGCAACCCATCCTTAATAGTAAGGATTTGTGCTTCAAGATAATATACGTCTTCAATATAGAGTATAATTGCCAGTGCAGAAGTATGTGGGAGTTTGTACAGAAATGCATTTATAACATATCGGATGGGAAAGGATATTTCCTACACATCCCCAGCCGTGCGAAGTTTGAGGGCATGTCTGCAATCCTCATAAGTACCATGTCAAGTGTATTGCATGTGCATTCTTTTCAAATTTCAATGAAGCAACAGTTGTCATGTATGATGAATGAAACTTTAAAGAGGCATGTTAATTGAATTCAACTGACAAGGTTGATAAACGTATCACTAAAATAGTTCTGGAAGGCATGAATGAGAGTATAGATCATTCAAGAATAATAATTCCATTTGGAATGGTATCTTAATATTTTTGTTGTTGGTAGTGTAAAGCTTTCAAATTATGATGTGAATTTGCCAAATATTCATGGATGTAAGGTTAAACAGTTACATGTATATATGTTTTGAGATTGTATATTCAAGTTTATGATAATTTTCAATCAGTTACAGTGATATTCCGCTGAAAATGCTTTTGCGTTTATAGAATGTTATTCATTTTTCCTGTAGGCAAAGAGAAACTGGCATTTGTAAGATAGATAGATAGATAAATGGTATTTTATTGCATCTTTCATGAATGGCAGTTTCACAACTGAATTGCACATGAGTTACACGAATTGGATATATACATTGTAAAAAACTTACATAACATTTAGTTAAAAATTATTAAAACGTGACACGTTACTACTGCCTAAATACCATAAACAATTAAAAAACACTTAATGAACATAATTTCTACCAAAGAAAAAAGAAAAAAGGTATAAACATAATTACATGCCAACATAATAATGGACTAAGGTAAGCTCTTCAAAGGCTTGAATCGTTCTCAATGAAGATGGTACAGATGTTGATGGTACAGATGTTGATGAGGAGGAGATTGTGGAATATGGTACTAGTCAAACTCTTCTGATGCTGACAACTATTACGAGCGGTGGCAGAGCTCAGCAGCTGCATCAGATTCACTGAATAAAACGACTCGTTCTATACTTTCTTATTTTATTAGTCTCCCGTTAATCACTTGCAGTCGATTGTTTCCGGTCTGAAACGAGAAAACAACGAGCTCCGGGAGGCGGTGAAAGTCAAAACTGAAAGGATCCAGATGTTGGAGGCAGAGAAGGAGCAGCTAATTGAGGAGAAGGAGCAGCTGGACATGGAGAATAGGAAGCAGAAGCGAAAGGTGGAATTGTTGGAGGAGACCAACAATAGGATGAAGCGTCCAATCGCAGAACCGTCCAACTTCCCATTTACCGTCAATAAGTCAATTTCAAATTATGAAACTGAATGTGGAGACCATTTAAATAAACATCTTAGAAAACCTTCTATCAAAAGAAAATAACGATTAACTTTTACATAGAACTACATCTACCTGATACACCTTTTCAGCAGAATTTTATCCAGCTCCTCCTTTTCACACAATTAATCATGTGACAGTATGAAAACATTTTCCTTTCTCTCTCATCTGCACCTTTGCAGCCATTACTCCAAAGAAGGTGAAGCTGATGCAGGAGATGAGTAACTACATATCTACACAGATACCTAAAAGAGTGAGCACTGAGATGGGCGTTTCATCTCTACAAAGATAATTTTATCCGGCTCCTCCTTTCCACGGAATTAATCATGTTACAGTATGAAAACGTTTTACTTTCTCTCTCATCTGCACCTTTTCAGCCATTACTCCAAAGAAGGTAAAGCTGATGCAGGAGATGAGTCACTACATATCTACACAGATACCTAAAAGAGTGAGCACTGAGATGGGCGTTTCATCTCTACAAAGATAATTTTATCCGGCTCCTCCTTTCCACGGAATTAATCATGTTACAGTATGAAAACGTTTTACTTTCTCTCTCATCTGCACCTTTTCAGCCATTACTCCAAAGAAGGTAAAGCTGATGCAGGAGATGAGTCACTACATATCTACACAGATACCTAAAAGAGTGAGCACTGAGATGGGCGTTTCATCTCTACAAAGATAATTTTATCCGGCTCCTCCTTTCCACGGAATTAATCATGTGACAGTATGAACACATTTTACTTTCTCTCTCATCTGCACCTTTTCAGCTATTACTCCAAAGAAGGTGAAACCGATGGAAGAGATGAGTCGTTACATCTCTAGGAAGATATCTCAAAGAGTGAGCATTGCTAATTTTTCAATATTGTTTGTTCTTGGTTACTTTCTTTTATATGTTTTAAAAATAAAATGGCATTGAATGTGAACAGCATTATCTGTGTTGTAAAAGGGAAGGGAAATATGATGATGATAGATGTGGGAATATAAAAAAAAATTGTTAGCTGATTGATGAAAGAAGCCTATAGAGGCAATGTTGTGTATTGTGGAACGGGTGTGACGTTTACAGGGGCTCTTAACAAGCTGGTAGAGGAGGCGGTCAAGGACCACAAGCTCCTGTATCCAGGATTGATAACCTGTATGGCTCCTCAGCTGGTTCCGTGGGCGGAGGTACAGGGTGTACTCTGCCAACTGGACTGGATGTTCCTACTGGCGGTAGAGGAGAATGAGGTAGGTTGGGTGGAGTGCGTGCCGGAGCACTTGCTCGACTGCATGCCTGACTCGGAGGTGTGTAACCGTTTTCCTCATCCAGTTCCAGACAGGAACACTTTACCCAGGAGGAAAGGGTATTGCTGGGTAAGTTATACTTCGACCCTGGGATTCCCTAGTGGAAGTCAGAGATGGTGGAAACTCAACAAGTTTCTGTGGCTTCAACTAAAAATACTTCAAAGCCAAAGCTAGCCTATAATCTAGGCGGAGTGCCAAGCTTTTTTCTTTGCTGCTAGACTAACCCTAAGCAGAACGTCTGATACGGCGAGACTACCAACCGTGAGCCGCGAAGCGGCTCACCGCCTATAATCACTGGTCTAGCTTTAGTCGTTGTTTTTTTTATTATCGACCATGAATCCGTGGCAGTTTTTCGTACGAAAAAACCTCATGAATACGAAATGAACTCAACCAATCAGAAACACGTATGGAGAAGAGTCTATGCATATGCATATTATAAATCACGTGACATTACGTCATTTTCTTCATCCAAGATGGCGGGTAGTTCATGCGACAACGATCTTCTGCGAGAAAGTTTATAATATGCGGCCAACAAACTAGGCATTCCTAATGGAAAATTCAGAGAACTGCAGGAATCCGCTATTCGTAGCGTTATTGAAGCCGGCAGGGATATTTTTGTTGCATTACCTACTGGTTTTGGAAAGAGTGCAATATACCAAGCAATCCCCTTGTGTTGTGATTTTCTACGCGACCACGGATTCTATGATCATGATGACTCGAGTCGTTGCCGTTGGCAGAACGAAAGTACCGCCGTAAAAACTACCGGTACCACTAGTGGCACTACTGGCACTACCAAAACAACGTCGATCTGCTTGGTAATTTCACCATTGATTGCATTGATGAGATCGCAGGTGACGCAGCTTCAGAGCCTTGGTATTTCTGCCGTGTATTCTTACATAAAATTGATTACGCATGCAAAAACAATACAAACTGTCCTATATTAAACTTTGATAACTTTTCTGGCACTTTGTGAGGAGACTATTTAGCGGTCCATTCAAAGCAAGGGGGAACCACTAATTTGTCATTGTAAATTTGATACGATAATTGTTTTACCATACAAAGATATATGTTTTATTGTTCACATAAAACTACAATTTTTTAATTTTTTGATATTTCACAGTAGTAAAATGATCATTTTAACGATTTTTGGGGTTTCATCTCCCCTTCTTCCTTTTTATTACCACTATTTAGTAATGGACGAGCGCAATCTTTTTTCGTTGCGGTTTCTTATATCTGATTGGTCGAACGTAACATAGGTGTACCTTATTTATTCATAGATCCGCCATTTTGAATATATGGTCATTTTCACAGTAAAGGGTGTAACTCTGAAATTTGAACATTTTTATCTCTAGTGATCTCATAAAGCTACAGAATTCAAAGATATTTTGGCATATGAGTAACCTACTTGGGTGCTACCTTGGGTAGCATAGACATCTTCAGGGATTACTTCGTTAAATTTTGGCAGGCACATAAGTACCCTAAATGTGACCCTTTTGGTGTACACAAAATACATAGACATTTTTGTAAAGCCCTGCATTTTTTTCAGGAACAGTGAGGATTGTTTTTGTTATGCAGAATGTGAAGTTAGATGTTCAATGAAAAGTGCCAAAGAAGTTTAAACTGTAACGGCTCATCTATTTTTGAGAACAGAGTGTTGTAATTTGTCGTTTCGGAGACTTCATTTTCCGTTAACAATAGTTAACAAACTTCATGTGAAGAGCTCTGCTTTGAAAAGTGCTTTCTATCATTTCTTTTGTTCTTGATATAACACTTGATATCTATACTTCCAACTAATGACAACATTTTTCTGAGCATGTTGCTTGTAAGAATTTTTAAAAAGTTTGACTGAGTCGACCCAATTTTCCGTTAGCTGATTTGAAGCCTCCGAAACAAACTATTCGGACAGCTTGTACAAATATGAATGTAGGAATTTATCCAATCATTATATCAAAATGTAGCATAAGGACCCCTAAGTCACTTGTCAATAAATAGCTTAGATATTCCCAACTATTAGAAAATAATAGACATTACAAACTTTCCGTTAGCACTTGAAGCCTCCGAAACACTTGAAGCTTCCGAAACAGCAAAAAGATTATTTTTCATTTTTTAAATACATAGACCGATGTGTTTCATGTTAAATCTGCATGGCAATCATATGTTAGGATGTGCAGGCTCCCTTGAAGTTGAAAGTAAATAGATATCCAGTTAATTTTTTTCAAGACTTACTAATAACCAAAAAAACTTGTTTCGGAGGCTTCAAACTGTAGTTAACACCATATTTTTTGCTATTGTGATTTTATAGATAGGGGAATGTTTACAGTTTTCCTATTTTATGTTTGGTTTTGGTCTAATAAAGTACAGGAATGTGTTAGATGTTATTGGATTTTTATATTTTTAAAGATTTACAATAGTCAGCATTTCAGAAAGAAATTTTACACCAGTGCTAGGAGTATTCACCCGTTTCAAACCTTGATAATGTAAGAATCATTTACCAAATAATAAAAAAAGTTGATACATATAAATCTTCCAAGCTTAATGAATATTTTAATATATAAAATATCAAAATGAATCACTATATTTTCCCAAATTATAAGACATCCTTAACATTTATCCAATTTGTTTCGGAGGCTTCATTTAGTGTTACCCACATGTATTATGCTCTTTGCCAACCCCTTAGGATCAAATGGCATAGGCCATGCCATCCCAGGACCATTTGTAACAGTAGGAGAGAAATTTGGTGGGTAAAGAACCCTCTAGAAATGTTAGGGAAGCAGTGTGTACAACCCCTTTTATGACAATGGAATAATAATAATAATATTCGGTTCTTTTATAGCACATATTGAACGTCTCTATGCGCTTCCAAATTTGAAAATTATTACCCGGCTTTAGCATGGCTTCCATTACGGCGCTTAAGCATTTCAAGGAATTAATTCCTGCCAGGTAGCCAATTTACCTCACCTGGGTCAAGTGTGGCAAATGTAGATTAATGTCTTGCCAAAGGACATTAGTGCCGCGGCAGGACTCGAATTAATAGACCATGAAGATCTTGAAGATATTGACAAGGTTACAGCAACATGTGCTAGCAACATCTGATACTACATGTAGTTAGCATCTCTTCCAGACAGGCATGAACACTGCAGACAGTTCTCTCATTTCCTTACTGTTATGCACAAGAATATAGAGGTAAGAACTGTATATTGTGTCCTTTAATTTCTTTACTTGTACTTTTTTTAATGTGTCATTGTAATGGAACTGATGTGTGAAAGTTTTTAAAGTTTAGATTTGTCACTAAAAATATAGTGAGGCCTAGTTAGGATCTATATTGTACATTGTACATGCATGTACCTTTATCATACTCATTTTTTGTTGTTGTAAAGGTTGGGTGACATCCAAATATAGTTTGATTCCTGTTGATGTGCAGCCTAAAAAAAAAATGCTCCAAATCTCATTCATTTTGTGACATCATCTGTAAATCATTAGTGAGCTAACAAGAGACAATGGTACAGAGCTGATCACCTGTTTACAATGGACCACACAATACCAACATATGAGTTGCTATGTCAGAAGTGGTGTAGCATCACCAGGAAAAGAAAGGTAATGTGGAGGTATTTGTGAGCATGTGCTGAGCTGGAGAAAGTAACATACCAATTTCTCTTGTTAGCTCACTAATGATTAACAGATAGATGAATGAGATCTGGAATATTTATTTAGGTGGAGCTTAGCAGGTCTGAGAAAATTATTGTAAAATATTTTAAAATCTATGAAATATATTTATAACAAATTATGAGCTGTATGCTTCCCTGAACATAAACATGAATCAATTTATATTTGGATGTCACCTGACTTTTAAGGTTTGCCTCAGTACCAAATTTTTAAATTAGACTTCTGATATACATGTGTGTACATATACAGGTCTATGGCTATGCAGAATGGTAAACCAGTAACAATGAATGCAATCCTTGTACATATTACAATTTTGAACAGGTTATTCCTGCAAATCCATGGGCAAAACAGATTAAAACAAGTCTGTCATTAATTAGTAATTAGTAATTAAGATTTGTGCAATGTACACATTAAGCATCCTTAGTGATGGTGCCCATATAGACTAATGAACTAGTTCTTAAACAACACATGGATAAATAATAAAATATTATGTAATGCACTATGCAAATATACGTTCAAGATGTACTTTTAAAATCAAACAAATTTATTGTTTTTTAGTGTCCAAGCTCAGATATAATATGTATGAACATTGTTCTGTGCAGTACAAACTGCTAATTTTCTATTTTCTTCTCCAATTGCAGCATCAAATGTGAGCGATTATGTTGCCATATATTTTGAGGCACCTTCATCTAGCAGCAGGATTACAAGTGGGGTGGTTTTCATGGCTCCCGTAAGTATTACCCATGTTAGATCTCAGATTATTAAAAAAACATTTAACAGGATCAACTTTCTGTATGTGAGAAATACTTAGACAAAAAGATTTTTCTAAAATGTATATGAGCAGGTGTTGTGGTACTGAACAAAGTTAACAGGGTGAATTAAAATAAGGGACTGTGAGATATTTCAAGGAAGTGAAATGGATTCTGAAAGCTGTTTATCTGTGTTTTAATGAAAGTTTGTATTTACTATACTTATTTTGCTACTAGGTAAAGGCTTTGATTGATGACAATGTCAAAGTCAAGTTCATGCGCCAGAACAGCAATGGTCTGTATGAATTTACAGAGGACTGTGAAGCCCTTCAGCCTAAAAAAAGATGTAATACAGAAGATGACTCTACCAACCAGGACCCCTACCCCAGCAGGCAGAGCTTACCTTTATAATTTTTAAGAAGGAGAACTGGACATGTTGGCAGATAAATTTCTTTGAAATAAGAAGTAGATCACAATTGTGTTCCAGGACAAAAACCTGTAAATACTTACCATGCTATTGGTTTCAAATATATGAATGTCTGTGTAAATGTAAACACATAACAAACAAGTTTGTGGAAGCCACTGTGTGGAAATTTAATTCTTTGCACTAAGAATAAATGATGACAAAGACGCAAGTGAAGGGTAGTGATACATTGCTATGAATTAACATAAATGGTTTCTATGTGAACAATTATTTTAAGTACTTTACTTACAGTTCAACATTTTATCAAATCTTCAAAAGTAAGGTTAAATTTCGCTTTGTATATTGCCTTTGTAGTTGACAATATAGTGTGTTAACATGTTTGAAGCCTCCGAAACACTACTTTGAACTGATCCTATACATGTATATGTTTCCTGAATGTTTCAAATTTGATATGAGAAAAGTGATTTCCTTGGAAATTACATACTTGACAATATATTCCCTGAGTATCAGCACAGATTTGAAATCCTCATGGATTCCATTAAGTGACTTTGCAATGTTTGTGTACTGAACAAAAAACTCATCGTATTAAGTAAAGATAATTTGTAACATACATGTACCGTACTTTATATTAACAAGTATTTTTACTCCCTAAACAAATGTTTTAGGTGTTATATTAGTAATTTAACATATCATTAACAGTTTTAAGTTGAATCTTTCTTAATATGTTACCTAAGTAATGGACAACATTTTATGTTAACATGATTGAAGCCTCCGAAACAGGCATTTTGTTAACCTGAAGCCTCCGAAACACACACATAAGAAATTTTCAACTTCCTCATTTGAAATGCGATTTCTTTGGAATTTGCATGGTAATTAGCCCTCACTGAATGGTATTTGTAGAGTAATTTTTATTTGCTCCCCCTCTTGGAAGATAGGTAAATTTGAAAAATTAAATGTCAAAGTCATATTTTATCTTGAATTTGACAAACGCATTGAATTTTTTAAAGACCAAATAAGTTTGACCCAAAAAGCTTTATAAGCCTTTAAGTACATTAGAATAGCAAATGAAAAATTGCAATTGAATTATGTTTGGAGAACAAATGTTGTCATTTAAGTTGATAGAATTAAAATGTTGTTTTTGTTCAAATTTATCATATTTGTCACAGTTGTTCATTATTTTTCCAGGTTTCGCATGTAGTTTAAGCTCCAGAACCAAAAAAAATCCATAATTTAGACACTTAAAGTACTAATTTTAGTAGAAATGATTATGAAAACATATTTTGAAATTTTGACCCTGTTTGAGAAAAGTTACACCCTTTACTGTGAAAATGACCATATATGAATATTGATTAGCTAGACCAGTGATTATAGGCGGTGAGCCGCTTCGTGGCTCACGGTTCGTAGTCTCGCCGTATCAGACGTTCTGCTTAAGGTTAGTCTAGCAGCAAAGAAAAAAGCTCGGCACTCCGCCTAGATTATAGGCTAAGCCAAAGCCAAAGGAAAAACAATTGGAGAAGATAACCTTTGATGAAAATGTAAAATCAATGTGTTCCTGAAACTCATGCACAAATCATGCCTGAAATTTTGCATGAATGATGCAAGCTACTTATAATTACGCGAACACGATGTAGGCAGCTCTCCCAATGTGCTCTGATATTCGGACACTGTTCACTGTAACAGGGAATCAATCGTAACAATTAATATCATCTTATGAGGTATTCGCTATTGATCATTCTGGAGCATTTAGAAGTAATTTTGGGTGAGTCATTTTGATAAAATCAACTGATTTCTCTTGTGAAAGTACACTGAGTTTACTCATGATCATGACACGGATCAAGCGTTCAAGCAAAGCAGGGAAGTATCTCCCCTCATCAGGAAGGGAGAGTACAGAAAGCCCAACAAAACAGCAAGCATCCCCCAGACGCCTATTTGCTGTTGATATGGACACTGACCGCAAGGTCGCTGCCCAACAAGGAATGGCGGCTGTGGCCCATGCCCCAGAAAAGGGGATTTTTATCAATTTTGATATCAGTGAACACTTGCAAGATTTGCAAACAGGTGAAAAGAAGAATATGGGAGATATTGTGGAGAGAGTAGTTAGGGCAACTGTGAAAACCATACATTTGGCATTGTAACATGTTTGTATTTTTATCGGTTATTCCTACCCAAAGCTTATCAAGGAAATGGAGATGGCATATACAACAACGAATCTGCTGGTAGATCTCCAGTCTGCCCTGCAGAAAGCTGTCACATCCATCATGGGCCTTACCAGCAATGTGAGCACATGCAAGGAGCTCCTGGCTAATGTAAATGAGCTGATAGAGGAGACCCTAGAGGATGACAAGAAGCAGGGTCAGTATTTTCATGTGTTAACCCATACTACACAGGGAATGACAGGAGCTTGGGACATGTCCCTAGGCAAATATTTGTGTATTCTTTACAGCCATATGTTATGTCACACTGCTCTACATGTATGTTTTATCTTTTGAGCATTGTGCATCGTTTGGCACCAAGTTGATGTGAATGGGACTTGTTACAAAGTCATGTGACCTTTTGTGATCTTATTTTCAGAGGTTTGCCCAACATAGCAACAACTATATCATATATATCTGATGTATATACAGTGTATCAACTGTAAACTGCTTAAAATCTACACTCAAAACCCACCTGTTCAAAATTGTTTATGATTAATTTGATGTTATTCTCGTACATATTCTCCTTAATATGATATTGTGTTCCTACAGTACATGTATGTGACTTGGTTCTAGATTACCATGTTCATGTATATGCATTTTATATGTGTTTGTTTGTTTTAGGTTGAATGGATGCATCAGCACCCACCTATATTTACCACAATGTGACTAAACAGAGAGAGTATCACACAATGGCATTCCAACACAGACGAGAGAGGATTCTGACAGATTCACTAACAATCACAGAAACCCTGTTGCAGAACCCAAGATTTAAAGACATGCCTGAAATCATGAGTTTAAAGTTTAATTTTCGAAAGGTTTCTAGTTTAGGAATCTTACCTGATTCTCGGATAAGGTTCTAACTGGAAAACTGAGATACAAGGTTCAATATCTGAGACTATGAAGCAAGCACAACCCAGTCAAAAAGGCAAAAGCTGCCAAGAAGGGGCAGCTGGAATCGATTTTGAAGAAAAAAATTTGAGAGCCGGGCTCCAGTTTCGTCGCCATCAACCTCTGCGCCTGCGGACCATGACCAGGTCTCGCGCCTCTACAAGAGGCTCAAGGTGGAACATGCCACAAAGATAAAGGCGATGGAGAAAATGCATGAATTAAAGATTCGCCTCCAGACGCAACTTCTAGACTGATTAAATCGTAAGAAATGTGGTAAGTGCAGTAAAAATCAAAGATAACGTAATAACGTAAGACTACCTTCATCAAGTAAAGATGCTGGTGGTGCCGAGTGTATCTACTGCAGTGAACTTTGGAGTGCAGGCAATGATGGCATGATCCAGTGCACAATCCGTTCTGGATGGGCACATGAAGGTCGTGCGGGAAAAGAGGGTGATCCTGATGAAGAATTTGTACATGTATGTGCTATCTGTTCTTAAAATGCTATTCATTGAGATCATGTCTAGATATGACAGAAGACCTCAGTGTCAGGTATATAGTTTGTCAATGAGTTAATATCATTAGCAGTTTACATGACATTTTATTATCATTTGATGATAGAAATTGATGTTGTCAAGAGTTGAAAATAACTTACAAGAGTTTTTATTACAATGGTTTTCGGCATTGCAGGGATGAGTTGCATTTCCAGTGTTTTACTTGTTTCAAAATTTTGTTGTGAAAGTTAAGATCCATTTTCTTTTTTTGAAAAAGGCTATTTTGTTCAATATTCTCTACATGTTGGAAGACGTAGCCGGACCATCTAATCAATCCACAAGCTACTGTACACCAGGGTTGGCCCTTCCACAAGCCATGTCCGAGGATCTTCAACCAACTGTGTAGGAATTCAAAACAATCTAGTCAGGGTATCGTAAAGGTGAAGCAACAGTGGAGCGCATGAAAGGCAAGCACTTTGCATCACGAGAGGAGAGAACAGTAGTTACACATGCATTGGTGGGACACATGATTCACAAACATACTGCAAGGTATCATCAAGTTTATTTGGGTTTAAGCCGTGGAGGGCTTTGAAGGTATATATTTTTTTTAAGAGCCAGAATATGTGAATGTATTTTCGGTAGATTTGAGTCAGAATGTGAGCAGATGTTCACCATTTTCAACACTGTAGGCATTATATTTGCCTTTAAATCTTATATACTGTAATGTTTGTTTGTTTGTTATATACTGAAATGTATGCTACTTCACTGACTTGTCATGTGTGCGTTGATGATCATCTCGTGTAAATAAATGTAAATTAGGTGGAGTGCGACTAAGGGATCAAAATGATGTCTGATTTATTGAAGGGTTTTGATCAACCTGAGATCTCGTCGGTGTTTGGCATTAACTGCAAAAGGAGTTCAATGCAAACGTAATGGAATATTTGAATTCAACTACGCATTACATGATGTCTGTACATGTCGTGTACATCAACCTCTTTATCAAGTAAAGATACTGGTGTTGCCGAGCATATCTACTGCAGTGAAATTTGGAGTGCAGGCAATGATGGTATCATCCGGTGCTAAATCTGACGGCACATGAAGGTTGCGCGGGAAAAGAGGGTGATTCTGATCAAACATTTGTATGTGCTCTCTGTTCTTCAAATGCTATTCATTGAGATCATGTCTAGATATGACAGAAGACCTCAGTGTCAGGTATATAGTTTGTAAATGAGTTGATATGCATGATAGAAATTGATGTTTTCCAAGAGTTGAAAATAACTTACAAAAGTTTTTATTACAATGGTTTTTGGCATTGCAGAGATGAGTTGCATTTCCAATATTTTTTACTCATTTCAAAAATTTGTTGTGAAAATTAAGATCCATTTTTTTGTGTGTGAAAAAGGCTATTTTGCTCAATATTCTCTTCATGTTCTAAGACGTAGCCAGACCTCTGACTACCGAAAAGGATGAGTCCAAACAATGCAAATAATGCAATCGCTACTTTAAGAACGAGTGGTGCTTCAAGAAACATTGGGCAAACAAGGTATATGAGCGTTTTTTCCAATGTGAAATATGCCAAACACTCTGCAGTAAGGGGCAATTAAAAAAGCGAGGCAAAGAACACATCTGCGGCCAAACGCTGTGCAAAAAATGCAGATGTATTGTCGATCCTGGGCATAAAAGCCACATACAACAAAAAGATCCATTCACGCTGAGAGACCAACATGATGAACAAGAGGGGGTAGAAGAAGGTGCCAATGATCTTCTGAAGGATGAGCGACCAAAGAATACCAAGTATGTATTCTTTGAATTTGAATGTACACAGGATACAGGTAAACACATACCAAACTATTGCGTTGCTCAGAGAGCTTGCAATTTCCACGCCCAGCAATCTTTCGAACAGGACTGCGCCATGTGTGGCAAGGCAGGAGAAAAACAATGTGTTTTTCAAGGACCAAATACCAGCGATGTTTATAAATTCTGATGTCATCATCATTAGTAGTCAATAGAGTATATTTCCAAAGGAGATCTGATAGTAATAATTTATGCAGTTTACTTTCGTAGGTTCAATTTGTTCCAGAACAGGATACCAGGACGTGGACGTAGTCGGCGGAGACAGGAACGGGGAAGGCAGGAACGGCCGGGAAGGAGGCCTACTACGTACACTAGGCAGGTGACCCTCCTTCCGTCATCATCTGTGGCAAGCATAGCGAGCTATGCAGGGCTTCAGATTGGTAGGTTCAATTTGTTCCAGAACAGGACACCAGGACGTGGTAGGCGGAGGCAGGAACGGGGAAGACAGGAACGGCCAGGAAGGAGGCCTACTACGTACACGAGGCAGGTGACCCTTCTTCCGTCATCATCTGTGGCAAGCATAGCGAGCTATGCAGGGCTTCAGATTGGTAGGTTCAATTTGTTCCAGAACAGGACACCAGGTCTTGGTAGGCGGAGGCAGGAACGGGGAAGACAGGAACGGCCGGGAAGGAGGCCTACTACATACACGAGGCAGGTGACCCTCCTTCCGTCATCATCTGTGGCAAGCATAGCCAACTATGCAAGGCTTCAGAATGGTAGGTTCAATTTGTTCCAGAACAGGATACCATGACGTGGACGAGCTTGCAGAGAGCTTGCAAATTCTGCACCCAGCAACCCTTCAAACAGGACTGCCTATGAACATCATAAATGTGTATCGAGCCAATGTCCTTGATGGAGGATTTCAAGGTTTTTGCAAAACATGATTTAATCCAAAATCACAATTGAATGTGAGTTTTGCTGGCGAGTGTGGGATCAAAAATAAGGGCCTCACACGAGAGTTTCTCACCCTTGCCTTGGCAGCAGTCAAGAATACAGCGGTATCTTGTTCCCTTTCCAGATCCCTGAAGAAACTCATTTATGATATTGGCAGGCAGATTAACACAGATTTGCCTGCCAATCTCATAAATGTTTACCGGGCGAACGTCCTTGATGGAGGTTATCAGGGATTTCAAAAAGCAAGATTCAACCCAGCAGCATCATTAAATGTTAATTTTGCAGGCAAGTGTGGGATTGATAACAAAGGACTAACACGAGAATTTTTCACCCTCGCCTTGCCGAGCTGCCAGCAGTCAAATTCAATAAGCAAGATTTCATAAGAAACCTGGGAGATTTGTATTAAATGAACGCAACACAATGGGCAATTTTCTTACCATAACCAGGACATGAAGGATTGTGGGTAGTCAAATCTCACACAGCGGTAGTATTTTCTCTTTCCAGATCCCTGAAGAAACTCATTTTCGATATTGGCAGGCAGATTAACACAAATTTGCCTGCAAATCTAACAAATGTTTACCGGGCGAATGTCCTAGATGGAGGATTTTGTGGCTTCAAAAAAGCAAGATTCAACCCAGCAGCATCATTAAATGTTAATTTTGCAGGCAAGTGTGGGATTGATAACAAGGAGCTAACAACAAAGTGTTTCTCACCCTCGCATTGGCAGCAATCAAGGATTCTCCCGTCCTTGCAGGAGAAAGAGTTATCGAGGCAGATTATTTTGCCTTCCAACATCATAAATGTGTATCGAGCCAATGTTCTCGATGGAGGATTCCGAGGCTATAAGAAAGCAAGGTTCAACCCTAAATTCCAAGTGAATGGGGGGCGAGGTAGAGCTGGAGGAAGGCCCTGTGTGTAAAAGAAAAGAAACCATCTCTGATGATAGAAAACGATACATAAGATCCCCTAGAAGTAACGGTCAAAGTACAAAGGCCGAAGAGAGGGTTTGTACAGATCTCACGAGTAGAAGTGCATACAACAACCTATATGGTCACGAAGGGAAGGAAGAGGCTCCACGAAAAGAGAAAATTGATTCTTTACTTTGATGAGGCCCTCAGTGAAGAAGAAGATTAAATTAGAAAATGTTAAAATGTATAAAAATAACATGTACATGTATGTATTATTGCCATTGACATTAGTTAGGCAAATTTGTTCACTGCGCACCCCAGTGGCAGTAGGCTTAAAGGGAGGTTCTCAAATTTGATTTACCCTGCCATTGAAAGGGCTTCCTTATTTTCTGAAAAGGACAATCCTTTTGTAATGTTTTACCCTTTCCTGGATTTAATTCTTGGGCGGGCTTTTCTTTTCACATTACCCAGGCAAGAATCTACCATCATTAAAGATGGAGAAGACTCGTGGCAGATGGAAGAGACAAGGTATCGATTGGCCAATCACAGGAGGCAAACTAAACAAAAAAAGGAACTGCTACAAGATATCAACAGGAAAGCTTGCGATCACAGTTTTTCTGTAGCCTGTAGAAAGAAATATTCAGGTTAGTAATCATAGCAGTGCATTTCCTAGCTTTTTCTCCTCCTTATATCTTCAATACCCTATATTGTGTCAAGTTTAATGTGATATTCACAGATAGCCGCAGTCACTCTGCCACAACTAAATTGATCAATTTTCTAAACTATTATTTTGGTAATATCTACATGTATATCAATTTTCTAAACGGTATGAGCATTATTCTTTGGTATAGAAATGTGCTGCATAATTATTTTTATTAATTGTTGTTGTTGTTGTGTTGTTGTTGTTTTTTTTTTGGGGGGGGGGAGGGGGGGGGGTCAACAAATTTAACCATCTTCTCCCCTTCCCCCCTTCTTGCAAGAAAGAGCCTTGCACATTTTTTATGTTCTAATTTATCTGTAATATTTGTTAACAGCTGGTCAGACTCTCGCAGTTTGTGTAGCCAAGCCGATAAAGTCCACTGCAGCCTCCCTGCATAAAGACATCAAAGGTTACAACGAGAAGAAATTCTCATCGGGGGACCTGCCAGACACTCTGACTGAACAGGATGTGGTAGATCCTGAAGGCCCAATCTACAAACAAATTGAGGTGTGAAATATAAACTCATTATTTACTTCATTTATTTCCGCACTGTTTATTGACATCTAGATTTTCCACTGTATTGTATACGATCAACAGTTCAAAGTTATGGGACAATGAATTTTTCCATATGCTAGGCATATCCAGTGGTGTAGTCATTTTTTAGCTTCAAGAATGTTTATTTATGACAGTACCTTGCTTTATAGAAAGTCACAGATTAATGTCAAAGCACATACATGTACCAGCTATTAAAATGAAGTTTACCATCAGTGTTTAACAAAATAAATCAGGAAGGTCGTATTCCTATCCATTGCCAGTATTTTATATGTCCATTCCATCATTGGCATGTAGATTGTTGTCAGTGTATGGCATTCTTCTGCTATTCATTTTAACATTTTACTTCGTATGAGATTACGTTACAGCTTGCAAATGGCGTCTCACTGAGTCCCGTTTTCGGAATTTGTTCTCCTCAAACAAATTTGGACTCTTCTTCGTAGTAGCGTTTTTTTAACAATAGTTTGACAAATTATCCCTTGTAGCTTCTATCAAACACTCCATCGGTGGATAGAAAGGCTTTTTTCATGGAAAAATCAACGTCAAAATCGGCCGGTGGTAAAACCACTACAGGTTGTACCACCGCATCGGCAACCGCTTCCCAGGCCGCCACAGGCGGGGGTAAGCCAGCGGCTCAGTCCGCTACCTCTACGGGGGAGCGGAGCGATAAACCTGCAAAGCCAAATGCTAACACTGTTAGCAAAACTGTCACACACCTTAATATTCCTTTATGTTTGACCCACTTGCAGGGATCTAGCCTAAGTCCCCTTCAGCGTAACACTGTTGACCTCCTGAACAAGGAAGCTAGAAGTAGAGAGGAGCAGCATGTCCTGGTGCAAGAAATGAAGCAATTTCTGACTACTATGCGCCAACAACACCTCACACTATCTAAATGTGTTGTCAACATGGGCAAGGAGGTGTCCAAGCAAAGAACAAAGCAGGCAAGATGTAGAGAGGAGCAGTATGTCCTGGTGCGAGAAATGAGGCAGTTTCTGAATACTATGCGCAAACAACACCTCAACCTATCTAAATGTGTTGTCAACATGGGCAAGGAGGTGTCCAAGCAACAAAAAGGCTTGAGACACCTTACTCGTTCTCTCAAGCTCATGATCATTGAGGGCCAGCATGATAGAGCTGCTGCATCAATTGTGCAGTATATTCCTCATGTGCAGAACGTTTCTGACGTATATCAGAATTACGGCACAAACATGGATTTTTTTTCTCCCCAGGCACTCTGAGAATGCGGAGATACATGAAAGCACCTACTCGGATTACAAGAATGACTTGGGAGGATGCAGAGATTTCTGGGGCGGAGATTTCAGAGGATGAGGATTTCACTGATGAAACTTGACTTAAATTTTGTTTGTTTATTGTGTTCTCGATCCAAATGGAAATCTGCAAGCCACTGCAACGGAACGGAGAGAGGCAGAGCTCACATTTGAAGCCCCACTTAACCTGTCCGCCCAACCGGAAGTGCCACCCACAACTGGACCAGCATTTACACAAGTGAGGAAAGTCCTTGCAGACGGCAGCAGATGCAGTGGAGGAGCTGAAGGCAGAGTATGGGGACACTCCAAAAGAGAACCCATTCGCCGCCTTCTACGAGAGGATGCAACGAAACGGAGAGACTGCGCAATATTAATCTTAAAATTAGAACTACCGTAAGTCTACAGGTAGCTCACAATGGCAGAGTCTAGTAGGAAGCAAAGAAAGGCAAATTGGGATGCGATCGAGAAACACTATCTTCTGGAATTATTAGCAGAAAGTGTAGAGGTCATCGAGAATAAGAAGAACGACTATGAGGCCAATGTGGCAAAGAACAACGAGTGGAGCCGCATTCACCTGATGTTCCAAGCTCGATATGGAACAAAGAGAGAACTAAAAGAGCTCAAGGAGCAATGGAAACGCATGAAGCTGGTGGCGAAGAATGAGTGGAGCTTGTGGAGTTCGGGAAGGAGATTGACAGGGGGAGGACCAGCTCCTAAAACTCCTTCCACAATCACTACATTTGTACATGAGTATAGAAACCATTACACAAGCATATTTTGGCGTTGATGTTGTTTCTTGACACGTAGGAACTAACAATCTGAACAGGAATGTGTAGGATGCTGATGTTGAACATTATTGACTACCTTATAATACAGTGTGGGAACTATATCGATCAGCATTAATCATTTGTAATGCTATTTTGCCCAGATGGGACCCTGAGGATCTTTATGCAAACAGCATATTACAATATCAACATGAACAATTTAGCGTGCTTGTTGGGGAGAACTGTAAATTATATTATACAGTGTAATTTGTTTGATAGATTAGAGGATTTACGTGAATATGGCTGACTGCATCTCAACCACTTTGGCAAAATTATATTTGTTGATGCTGTTATTTTGGCAATTAATAATTGTTTGTCACCTCGCAGTAAGGTGACTGTATATGTTCTCCCGGAACTAAAAAAGATTTGGACTTTGAAGTCCCAGAGACCTGTATGGCGGCCACTTCGAGACTTGTTGGCCACTTTAGGCACTCCGTAATTGCCAGCAAGTCATTGAGTGCTAAGCAGGAGCAACATAACTTACCAAGCACAAGCTCATCCAGTCGGTGAAGACACGCTGGAATTCTGTGCATGAAATGTTTAAGCATGTCCACAAGCAGAAATGGGCAATCAATGAGCGTCCTCGGACATGACCGGTTGACGCCCAAACAAGGTGCTTCAACGTATGAACTAAAGGATGAACAATAGACGATCATCACAAAATGGTGAAAGTCCTGCAACTTCTCCAGGTAACTATTCCAACATGAAGAAAAAAAATTATTAATACTTCAATTCATCATTATTCAAAATGAGAAAGAAGACATAACAGATAGGTTTGACTAGGGGCAAGAAATAGACATTTTGTCAAGGTCTAGGACTCTTACAGTGTGGAAGACAAAGAGAAGAGAGCGATACGTTCGATCAAAGAGGAGGCTCCTTAATTACCTGGAGTACAAGGGCTGAAGACTGCCTGTTAGATGAAGGATAACTAGGATTTGTCATGATTGTATTAAGCAGGCTTTAGTATTCAAGTGAAACCAGTACAGTTGAAGTTGCTTAGTTACAGCAGTTTCAGGAAAAGTTTGTTCAAAGATATTGTACAGCTACAACAGGCCTGAATTTGTTTGTTGATTGGAGATGACTAGTCTTGACGAACCTGAACATGGCATTGATGTGGATTAGTGTTTGTGAACTTTATCAGATTCACGCATCATGTGGAGGACGCCACAAATTTCTTTACATGAACCCTGGACCAAAGGCAACACCTACATGTACATGTACAGTTGTACGTAACCATTACCCTATTTTGGAACATTATCTAAAACCAAAATTGTAAACCTAACACCATTAGGTCTGGAAAATACCATACCTTTAAGAAGTTCTCTGGCAAATTTAGTTTCCTTTACAATGAAAACTTCCCATGAAAGATACATGGAATAAATAATAACTAATTTAGCATATGAATATAATGAATATAAGAAGTGCTTTTGGCAATAACGCAACTTGATGATCTAGATACTTTGTGAGAAGAAGTTTTTCTGAGTTGTTAAATACAGAATATTTACTATGGAATGATAAAATACTTAAGAAGTACACAACTATAATGATTTAAACCTAAATCAACATCAAACTCGGCTATTACTTCTCCAATTCCACTATTAATTGAATGATTTACTTTTTATGGCCGTCTGAATAACGTACATGTATATCAAAATCAATGAGTATCCAATACGTTAAATGTACGCAAACCTCAAGCCTTAGATTAAGAATGGACTCTGTAACTGCTCATGGGTCTGACCGGTCCCTGGCTGCACTGAATGATCTTTGATGGGTCTGACCGGTCCCTGGCTGTACTGAATGATCTTTGATGGGTCTGACCGGTCCCTGGCTGTACTGAATGATCTTTGATGGGTCTGACCGGTCCCTGGCTGCACTGAATGATCTTTGATAGGTCTGACCAATCTGGACTGCTCGCTCAATCATGTGTCTTCCATCAAGAATCTGGAAACAGAAGGTTAAAGAACAGTCACGATTTAAATCATATTTTCTTCAAACTTCACATGCCAGTTTTTTTAATATCAAGTTCATTTACTGCTTCTGGTTGACTACACAATGCCCTTTTTAAATTTCATTTTGAGGAATCATCAAGTAAGGATTTATTTATCTCACTCAGCAATTTTCCATCACAATCATGCCATACATACAACACATGCTCTGGCTTCAATTCCTTCATGGTCAATCCCTAAAACAAACCAAATTTGATCTCGACTATCCCTATGTATTGCCTGAACCTCAATACCAAACTTAACATAAACTCTAGTTGTAATCCTAAAACAAAAGCTTTGATGAAATTAAGCCACAAGCAAATGTCACCAGTGCTTTAAGAGAACAAAAAGTTAGAGTAACAATCAACACTTCTGAAGACAATGTCTAGAAATTCAGTCACATTACTGTTACAGAATATGATAACAGAATTTGCATATCAAATTTTCAAAAGGTAGTTTAAAGATACTACCGTATGTCCCTTTTGCAGCCAACATCAAATTCTGTAGAACTTTGCAGGAATTAGGAATATGTCATGTATGTCCTATCTGTACAATTTAAACGTTAGCAGTGTCCTAATATTCAAATTATGCAAGGAAACCTGTTTACTTGATAGACTTCACTGTCACACACTATTGAGTGACTGACTGGCTTTTTTCTTCTTTGGTAATAGCATACATAAAATGAGCTGTAAAGGGTACATGAGCATTTGTCTACATCAATAACCTACTTCTTGTAATGACCAAAATTAAAATGATTGAATCTTTGCGCAGCATAAAACGTGCGACCATTCAGTACAATGGTCTGAAAATCAGACTATTACTTACTGGTTCTATAGCTCTAAAGTCGATTCGATAACTAATAGTCGTTATTTTCCCACATAAAGACCCCCTTTTTTTTTAGGGAAGTTCTAAATTCAAATGCCGTTGGAATTTAACTTTTTCATTTTTTGGGGCCTGCGAATGGGACATGGTACCTTCAAACTGGGTCTCATTTGTGGTACATGTACTTACAGCATAGGGCCTGAAACAGGAGTCCTCAGATTGCCCTCAGAATAGTTTGATGACCTCAAAGTGTTTCTTCAACGACCTGCTTTCGTCCCTGAAGTGTAGCGTGCTTTTGATGTCCGCTCCATACTGCATCAGCTTGGATATGAACTGAAGGTGCTCTTCGCCTATGTGAGGACGCCCTTCGTCCTTCACTTGGTAGGGGGTGACATGAACATAGAAGGTAGCCTACACAGAAATAAAAGGATATGGTGAACATTTACTTGGTAGGGGGTGACATGAACATAGAAGGTAGCCTAAACAGAAATAAAAGAATATGGTGAACATTCACTTTCAACAAATTAGTCTTGAGCAGAGAATTGTGGTATTCATGCCATCTGAAAGAGCCTTTAATGGAATTACTGCATACATTTCAAGCAATAATGACTCCATCTGGTATTGTTCGGTTTGGGATCAGCGTGTGTGTAGTTATTTGAATATCGAGAGGAACATCAATAAAGAGGTGCTGAGACTTTCTTTGAAGTGTAATACTGTAAGAGTATAATTTATTAACTCTAAAAACGATGAGTCACCTAGTCCAGATTGGATGTATATTTACAAGATCTAGAGCAGCCAATGTATAGGTACTAGCTTGGTGATGGTCTGAACTTCTCCCCTCTTTCATGAGGGATTTCCGCTAATTCTGTTCCCAAGTTCATTATCACGGTCATCTAGCTTAACACATGTAATCTGTTCTGAGAAGGGGTCTTATCTAACAAAAAGGGGCTTTAATTATTGGGAGGGAGACAGGAAGTCTTTTGTTTTGGAGGTTCTCATCAGAGGTATACAATTTGGGTATATTTGGCTGGGATTAAGTTATTAAACAAGTGTTCTGGAAGGGGGGTCTGGTTGGTGGGTCGTGTCTGTATTGGGGCATACTGAGTGATATCACTGAGAGGGGTGTAGCCTAGTACTACTTTTACATAACAGTATATTCAATTTCTAACTTCCAAGTACTAACATTGACATTTTGGTATGGCAGTATGTCTTGCAATAAAACGATAAGGAGTAACTCAAATACTATCATGAATATTCGCGAAGAAATCTTAACAAATAGCTCCTGAGAAAGTGCAAAATACCAGTTCAACATATACACGTATGTCCCATGTGTTATTGACCCCTACATATCAAATATAACTGATATTTAGGAACGTTTAATTACACATGTAACTAACTTTTAAGTACATGTACAGTATGTTAATAATAACTGATGACGATGTTGATAGCTATATGAGATGATTGGTACTGCAAAATTGAAACATTCTGTCGGCACAGTGTGGTAAGTGAACTGGAAGCTGCCTATATTCAGCTCACTAACCCAATGCTGTGAGTTATTCTAGCTAGCATCGCTACAACCTGTTGTCAGTAAACCGCTGGCTTGACGTCTTTTTTATGTGAGCCAATCACAGCTCATTAATCTTACACTTGTTTTTTTTTTTAGCTTTCGCTTATATCGTCTCATTTCGTCTCCCTGTTCATTCTTTCCATTTACTGTTATGTAATGGTAGTACGAGTCTACACCCCCTCAGTAAATGATTTCCCAGAACAGATTACATGTGTTAGCTACATGTAGATGAAAGTGAGAATGAACTTGGGAATATAATGAGTGTGCATCCCTCATGAAAGGGGAGAGGAGTTCAGACCATCACCAAGCTCAGTCACACCTAAGATCTTGGCTGCTTTACAACTTGTGAATATATATTGAATCTGAACTATGTGACTCATGGTTTTTAGAGTTAATGAATTATACTCATGTATATTACGCTTAAAGATACAAGTCTCACCACCTCTTTATTTATGTACCTCTCGATATTGCAATTACTACAAACACAGTAACACACCGATCCCAAACACAACATTACTCTGATTACTGCGATTAGGGCAAGACACAAATCTTTATCATGTCTGTTTTCATTGCTATTTAGCAAAATACTTGAATAGTAGGCCTACGAGTCACCACGATGTTGTACCTTGGACTTGCTTTGCTAATATTTCTGAAAATACCATCCTACCTTAAGTTTGGAGATCTCTCTTAAGACGTTGTCATCTGTAACATACGTTGGGATAGTCCCTACATGACCTCCATCGAGCCAATAGAGGGCCTCGATTCTTCTGATAAAGGCAAGTATGGCTTTGTTAGAGCATGCATCTTCTAGTTCATACATAAGCTGATTGAGAACTGTACAGCCTTTGCTGAAACCGATCAGCGTTAGTGATGACTCCGTCAAAATGTCTCCAATTGTACCTGCTTCAACCTTTATAGAAATCAAAAGGGATAATGAAAAAGAAAAACATGAAAAGTACTCAAAAACTGAATTATTCAACTACATGTACATGTATCACTTGAATAACGCTAACACAGACCCAGCATTCATCAGAGCAAAACGCAACAATAAACCAAAGTTTAAAAAACACAATGCATAATGTGATCTTTTTGATGATTCATATATTTCTTTCCCTGAAATGGAAAAAAAAACTTTAAAGTCAAAGAAGCTTTGCTAATAAATAGCGAGTGAGTTACATTCATAGTCCCCCCCCCCCCCCCAACCATGAGTACTACATGTTTGCCAAGCACAATTTTTTGTTCATGTACAATTGCTTGTCATTAATGATTCACAAAAGTGTAAGTTTATATTGTCGAGATTTTCATGCAAGTTTCTAAGACTATTTAAACTACTTACCATGGAATTGGGTGCCTGTTCTTCTCCAATGCTTTTCCAAGCATTTTGAAGTAAAAGTCTCAAGTGTTCCCAAGCATGATGACACTCAATGCTAACTGGTGACCCGAGGATGTCCATCTCCATGAAGTTGTCATAGCAACTGAAAGTCTCGTCCACTCGACGAAAAGGTGTGACCATCACTATCTGGGCATGAGGGAATCTCTGTTGTAATGTGCAGATGGTGCTCTCAAATGTCCATTCTTTCCATTTCTGATTAGCTTCGTGGTGCTTCAAGATCTTCTCAAAATTCTGTGAATTCAATCAAAGTCAAACCATACAAGTTTTTCAAGATTTATCATTAATCAGATGAAAATTTGCAAATCATCTGGGTATTTGCATGGTGATCACCACAGCTATTACATGTACTTTGAATTGCATAATGTTTGTAAACAGTGAATCATCACAAATTATTTTAAAGGGATTTTACCATGCATCCAACAGACTGGCCGAAAACTGTCGACGGTCGATTACCCCCTCCTTTACTATACCAGTGAAGGAGGGGGTTTTCAGGCCACTTAAGGCCAAATAAAAAAAAAACATGTTTAGCGTGCTGTTTTTTCGAAAAATAGGAAGGAGGCCCTTTTTTTTCTTCTTTCAAAATGGCCGCTCAAAATTTTCCCTGACATTCAGGCTATTTTTCAAGATGGCGGCCAACATTTTTTAATTTTTTTTTTTAAAATCAGAAATAGATCCATTTTAGCAGTGTTTTTCACGTTTTTTTTCTTTACAAATTTTTTTTTTTTTTTTAAATAAAAAAAAAAAAAATTCAAAAAATTCAAAAAAAAAATAGGAGGCGGCCCCCCAAAAGGAAGCGGGCGGGGACGCTAAACATGTATATTTTTTTTAAATGGCCTAAGACAAAATCCTATTTTTGGACTCTTTACTTCTTATTCATTATCATTTCTTGTTCAAATCATGAAGCAAATATTATAATTCCAGAAAAAATATCATGAATTGCCATGACAATATTCATTTCAGTTTTCACCGTTTCGGGGACAGTTATCGGCCTAGCGAGACAGTTTTCGGTCGCATGTACATGTACAACTACAAAGTCAATAACAACAAAAATAGCAACAAAAACAGACATAATAGGCCAACTATTAAAGCTGTACATCTTGCCCTCAATGATTGATTGAACTTGAAGTAAAGACTAGGTCAAAGTGCAAGAATGTACAGAAAGCCAAAATCAGTCTAATTTCAGCTTTTTGTTCATTCTGCCTTTCTGCTGGCATGGCGCTGGCCATGGCAAGCCTTTCATGAAACTGTCAATTTTAAAGTTAAACGTGTGTATTAAATTTAACCTGCGTTTCAATGGAATGTTGGTAAAAATATCCATGAGAAAAATAACGGTTTTGTGAAACGATGCCTTGCTCTCAAATCGAGTCGATTTCAATTTCCTAAAAAAGCTAATGGCCAGTGCAGCGCCAGCCCACGCCACGTGCACACAATACGTACCTGTACATCACCAGGAAAAAACACCACGGTCTCAGCAGGTACGTTCGAGCCTCCGACCGGAAACTTCCGGGGACCTAACAACAGCGTATTACGTCGCTCTTCAAATCCTTCCACTTTCTCAAGAACTTTCATACTGTCCGTGTCAATCTCTCCAGATGCCATTGTGTCAATAAATCTTCGGCATAAACGTCGTACAATACAGTTTATAAATTTTCGGATAAACGCAATGTTTCCAAAAACTGTGCGTAACATGCCAAAAAAATGCATAATTTTAACGCAAGATCCACGCGACGTCTTGACACTCGTAATACGTAACACGTTGTACCTATGTACTACGTACCGGTACGGTATGCGTAGCGCGCTTTCAGATCAATATCAGCTAGCTACCAAAAACTTAGTCTTCCTCAAAGTCACTTGTTTAATTTCCGAGGTGGTAAAATTAGGGGTAAACATGTAAGTCCAACCTTGGTTTCACCTTGATTGTTGTCATCTCCCTGACTTCACCTAAATAGAGGAAAGCAGAAAAATCATTTTTATTTTAAAAGGTGAACGTTCGAATAAAATTGGACAATTTGGGAAAGTCATAATATGTAGGCCCAGGAAGCAGTTTGGGATTGGGGGGGGGGGGGCAAATTAACATTCCAGGGGCTCACCTTCCAGGGGCTTCTAAATAAGCATATTTTTTGTCCGACTGTAAATTTGGGAATTTCTAATTTTCCAACGAATCCATAAAAAAGGTATGCCTTACAGAAAAATTGAGAAAAAATATGATAAATATAAATCTAGGTGGCATGCGTAATGTTTAGGAAATTTAATTCTTGTTAAGTTTCCTTTTCTTTGAATGGAAATTTATATGTGATTTATTTCAGTTTTTTATCATTGTTATGTTCTTTTGGGTTAAAAATACAAACCATCTTTACTCCTTTTCTTCTTTCTTTTTTTGGAGGGGGGGGGGGGGGCGTTTTTGGTTGCAAAAATGCGTTTTGCCCCCCCCCCCACACACACACACACACTTCCGGCGCCTATAGGTAGGCCTATGGGCTCTTTAAATTGGCTGAATAAGAACAACCATTTATAACGGATTGTACCCACACAGGCCTATGGGCATACTGAAATGCCAATTAAAAAAATATATACAAAACTGGGATATTTCCGTTCAGTGGTTTTACCTGCCAATATTCGTACAACTATACGACTATACGACTATAATTTAAAAAATTTGATATTTCCAACTCCAATATAATACTTTTCAAACAGCCTTAATATAGACGGTTAAATATTTCTGATCATGTGAAGAGCTCTCAACCAATCAAAAACCAATACATAATAATAATAACAAAAAACGGTGCTTATAAAGCACTTACTACCGAAGTCTCTAAGCGCTATTAAAAACAAAATACAATGATAAACAATTACATATGGCAAAACAAAAAGTGCAAATAAACCTACAAAATACAATACATATAAAATATATATTATGTGAACAGAGTAAGTTAATCATCAAAAGCAATTTTGTTTAACGCAGTGTATGAAATATGGAATTGATATCACCTAGCACCCATACCATCATAGGCGCCGGAAGTGGGGGGGGGGGGCAGGGGGCACTTGCCCCCCCCCCCAAACAAAAAAGTGGGGGGGGGGGGGGGCAAAACGCATTTTTGCCCCCCAAAACGCCCCCCCCCCCCCTCAAAAAAAAATGCAGAAAAGGAGTACAAATGGTTTGTATTTTCAACCCAAAAGAACATAACAATAGTAAAAACCGGAATTAAATCACATATAACATTCCATTTAAAGAAAAGGAAAGTTAACAGGAATTCAATTTCCTAAACATTGCGCATGCGACCTATATTCATCAATGGAGGTTTTTATAATAGCAATACGGGCACATCGTGGACATAATTATGTGAGAGGGTGGGACTAGCGCGTGTGTTTTTTGTTATAGGGGTAAGAAGACATGAGCCCCTGAACGCTGGCGTACTGATGGGGAGGGGGGGTATTTCTTATTCGATACCAGTGATTTACAAATGTTGCTGAAATGACATGTTTTTCCTGTATTTTTTTCTCAATTTTTTTTAAGTCATAAACCTTTTTATGCGTTTGTTGGAAAATTAGAAATTCCCAAATTACAGTCAGGCAAACAATAAGCCTATTTAGAAGCCTTCATGTCAGGGCCTGCAGAAACGCCTGGGCTAGGGGGCTCGAGCCCCCCTCACTTTTTGAAAAAGTATGTTACAGAGGAAAAGAAAGAAAAAAAGAGAGAAAAAATAAGTGACTTGCCAATGTCACAAATGAGGTATACAAATATGCTCGTCTGAACGTAATTAAATGCCTAAAAACCCTGATCTTCCGGGGGTTAAGCCCCTTCACCCCCTGCCGGGGCTTCCAAACGTTTTTGTTCATTACGCCATTGCCCCTGGAAGGTGAACCCCTGGAACGTTTGCCCCCCTAATCCCAAACTGCTTCCGGCGCGCCTGCATACCATGTATGTTTTATTTTAACACTAATAGTTAATTGATTAGGATTGAGAGTATTCAGCCTTTTATGTTTGATCCCCGGGTTTAGAGCTTATATTTGATCTTATTTGTATTATTATATGCATGATTTATTGAGAAAAGAACAGATTTATAATTCGTGTGTTCATTATAAGCTTCGGTTGGTAATTTGTCGACAGAAAATGGTGCGCTTAGAAACAACCGTATTAAGCGCCCACTAAATTCTGTGTATTATTATTATTATCATTATCATAATATTGCAATATTGGACACCTGTCCTGGTTTCTTCCTTTATTTATTGTTTGCCACATTTTGGTTTATCGTTGCCGGCAGCGACCCAGATTTGATTCATATTTATTTTGCATAAAGTTGCTTTACTTGTTATTTTCTTAGCATTTTTCACTGGAATTATTAATATTATAGTAATCATTTTATGTCTGATTTCTTTAATGTATTGCTCCTCGAATCTAGGGAGTAGAAAATTATGCTTAAACTTTTATTTATACAGTGAAACCTGTCTATAAAGACTACCCAAGTGATCGAGACAAGAAAAGTGGTCTTTATAGGCGAGTGGTCCTAATGAAAATGTACCTTTAGTACATGTTTCAATAAGAAACTAATTTCTAGGGAAACAAAAAAATGTGGTCTTTGTAGACAGGTGGTTTTTCTATACAGGTGGTCTCTAAAGCAGGTTTGACTGTATAAGGTTTGGGCCTTGAATAGTCAAAAGATTACGTTTCTAGAGGAAAAAGTGGACGATGTCCTTGACAAGCAAATGCTCACAGATGGAATATATCTATATAGGAATGTATTTTTGTAAATAAAATGATGTAGGGAATTAAGTCAGAACTATATGTTTAGAATTATAAGATGTTTGAGAAAAAAAAAAAAAACCATTTAAATCTAGTCATTTCATGTCATAGCAGCCGCTGTAGGAGACCAGAAAAAGGAATTCCATAATAGAGACTAGTTTTGGTGCCCTGGTAATGGTAGAACAAATGTGTAATAAACAGGGAGTTGAAGTGTAAGCTCTTTGTTTAAGTACATTTTCTTTAATACACATATATTTAATGTTTGATATAATTTACCGCTTACAGGAGTGTCTGGATGCTCAGTATTATAGAGTAACCAGACGCATTGTAGGAGGGGGTGTCATATATAATTATCTAGCGTGCTGTGGTCTGATACGTCTAGCGATATGATGGGGTTGGGCAGTGGCCGATCCAGGGTGGGGGCTTGGGGGTACGGGCCCCTACCCCTGGCAAAAAATGTAAAAAACAAAGATGGTAACCACAATTTTTACCTTAAAAAGAAAAAACGGGCCCCCACCCTGGCACCCCCCCCCCCCCCCCCCAAGGTCACATCACCCAGCAATATACCAAAAGGTTCGGGGGAAAAAATCAGAAAAACAGTCCTATGGGTCAAATTGTCATTAAACTTGTTATCAATAAAAAGAGCCAAACATTAAGAACAAATTTGTTCACAGCCAATCATATGCAAGGATTTCAGTAGCTCACAATGTATATCTGATATTCTACCTTGTCACTCATATGACGTGTTATGAACCAGGGTCCCAATGTAAGCCTGCTGTAATTCACATTCATATCATTTTATTCATGAAGTGCACCGGTGCCTATCAATTGTCATAATTTGTTCCTTCTTGCTCGATATACTTTTGCATTGTATGCATGCATGCATGTATTGAAATTGTATGTATGCATACCAATGCATGAATGCCAAAAGGTGCAGTAGCAGAAGTTGGGCCAGACGCCATTTTGATTGCATCTGATGCACACATTACTTCTTCGGTCAACGTTTTAATTATCGAAAGAGTGTCTACGTGATCAGCTTTCTTTGGGCAATTACATCACAAAGGTTAGAATAGCAGCTTATACGTGAATATTGGATGGGTAATATATATTGTGTGTTGCTTTGAAGGAATATGAATAATGTGGAATTTTAAACACGGAAGTAGGATAAAAATGTAAGATTAGAAACGATTGAATATTGGTAGATTACGTAGTACGAGGTATATATTTAAAAGTTTGTGAGGGTATATTATATAGTACAAGTGTTGAAGGCAGACGAACACAATTTTAGAAAGTTTTAAAACTGTTGATTGTGCACGAAGCGGAAAGAAGCAGTATAAACATGTATATTTTCTTATTTTATTGGGGCTTCCAAGGAACGTGATATGTAGTAGATACCCTCCTCTCTCTCTCTCTCTCTCTCTCTCTTTCTCTTTCTTTGTCTCTTTCTCTGCAGTTATCTTTCTCTCAATGATGATGTTGACGACGATGATGAGGATGATGGTCAATATAAAACGCGATTATTATATTTCTTAGACACCATTTTTGTATTCCCTTTCAATAATTATTCTTCCGTCTCCCCCCCCCCCCCCCCACGCTCTCGTTTAATTCAATTCTCTCTCTCTCTCTCTCTCTCTTTCTCTCTCTCTCTCTCCTGCTCTCCTGCTCTCCTGCTCTTCTCTGCTCTTAATTGCGCCCACTCGTCTCTTCTCCCTTTTTCTTTCTTTTGTCTGCCTGTTCTCCTCTCCTGTCTTCCCGTCTCCTCTTCTCTGACTGTCTGGCTGTCCATCTTCTTGTATCATATAGGTCAATACTCTGATCAGCATGGCTTCTGAATTCAGCTCTACAAAGGGCGTCTGTGAAGGAGACGAGTGTAAGGCGAATTCAGATCTAACTTTCAATGTGAAGGAGAAGAAGAAGCTCTGCCATGACTGCGCCTCCAAAAGGGATGCATGGGAAGACCAAGAAAGGGTGGGCCTAATCTGTATTGTGAGAAACATGGTAAAGATATTGATTTGTATTGCAAAACACACGGCGTAGCTTTATGTGTTTCATGCGCTATAATAGATCACGTTGAAAAGCCTTGCGTGCGACAGGATATAGAGGATGCAATTATGGACAATAAAGCAAAGCTCAACATTCTGAAGGAAAAGGCGTTGGAGAAGTTACAGTTATGTCGAGTCCACGGAAAGCACATTAGTCAGTGTAGACAATCCGCAGACGAACATCTGCAAAGTATCAAAGATAAGGTGGATTCCGTAATCGAAAAGCGATTGCAAGAGACAAAGTCAGGGAACAGGAGGATGCTGCTAAAATCGACCAGGAGATTGGTGGGAAAAACCAAAAACTCGAAGAAGAGATTCAAAAGATGCAGGATAAGATTCGAAAGAACAATGAGGAGAGAAAGAAGCGACAGGATGAAAACAACACAAATGCAGAGAATCGACAAGAACCAATAAATAATAAACATCGCGATCTCTTTGCTGACATTCAAACATCGCGCAAGAGATCGGGAGAAAGATTGGCGAGTTGGAGAAATCATGGCAAGATGACACAAAAACTACAGAGAATGCAAACCAGACACTTGACACAGTTCTCGAACACGATCAAGATATTGTCAAAGACGGGCATCGTTTGTATACATCAGTGAGTGATGAACTAAAAATGCCATTGAATGAGGGTGAGGTGAAAGAAATCAATCGTGTTGTATCAGGTGTGAGGTTTGTGAAGGGTGTTGGGAGGGAGATGATGTATGATGGGAGGATTGATGGGTATGATGGGGAGTGGAAGCTCATTGATACTATCGATGTGAGAAATGAAATCTCGTACCCGGCCATCGTAGGATGCATAGATGAATGCAATGTTATCATCACAGGTAGGCTATCAGGTGGTTTGCATTCATACATGTTAAATTTGAACACTAAACATACTAAGAGAGTGATACAAGGTATTGATACATTATGGGTTATGTCATGTGCAGTGCTGAATGATGACAAGGTAGTATGCGGTAAATTGTACAAAGGCAGTACAGGAGACAGTTTGACTGGATGCATCCGTGTGTATGATAGACAGTGGAAGCACATCAATGACGTAACAATACCAAGAAACACGACGAATGGTAACCCATGGGTTGGTGTTGCAGCTGACCAGGATGGGATGATCATCGCTGCTGTGGTAGGTCAGTCTGAGATATACGTCATCAACCCAGCTGATGGTAAGCTTATCAATACCATCACGTGTAAAGAGAAGATAAGCTTGTGTGATATGCTGTCATCAGGTCACATCATCGCTCGACCCTGGCCAGCAGATCACAGAGCGCTCATCATTGACAGAGAGGGTGCTCAAGGGAAATCCCGCACAATGATGTCATCCTAAATGTATGCGTTGATCCTAAGACAGACGACCTCTACGTCGTGACATCAGATGAGGATTTCACCACGTGTGTGGTTGATCAAGTGATGAGTGAGGGTGGTATGAAGAAGAGAAGAGTAGCAACATACCCTCTATCAACAAACTGATGGAGACAAAGTCCATGAAGGCTCACCTTCTTTTGTCTCGAGTGATGATGACGTCATCCGGGAAGATGATTGCTTGCGATGGAGACAACATTTTCGTGTTTAAAAGACTATTCAGCCTCTAAACCAATGATTGAGAAATATGAGTTTGACTCCTCTTTTTTTTGCCAAAAAAAATACTACATGTATTTCATAATGTGCATGTACTCGTAAAATAAAAATAAAGTGAAGATTTTTTTAAAACAGAATGTTGATTCGTACAAATATTTTAGTCAGCGATAATTCTCTCTTCAAGTTTCCCTTCTATATCCGTCTTATTCAAACTCTTCCTATCCGTATATTGAGTATTGGTTCATATTACGAGTGTGTTAAAGAAAATGTTACTCGGTGAGGGAAGGACTTAGGTAGTATTCTATAGACTCAGTGCATAGGGAGAACCTTTGCCTCTGAACATGTTGAGAGGTTGAGAGCATAGGACCGGTTGAGACTTGTATACCGGTCCATGTGCATTTAATTTAGAGTGTCCCGGAAACAACTAAATTTCAGGTTTTTAGTCCCCAAATCCTGGCTCAATACATTGAGGACGATCCCGATTTAAAGAACGTTGAAGATAACGATTGAAATAGATATACTAAATGTGCAGGCCATGTTGTTTACAGGCGCGGATCCAGGATTTTCCAATAGGGGGGGGGGCCGGAAATTTGAAAATTGCGCAGACCGTTTTTTCAACTCAACATACCAAAACTGACAATGTCATATTAGAAGCACCATATGTAATTTTTTTTTGACATTTTCATCGGGGGGGGGGGGGGGGGGGGGCTGAAGCCTCTCGCCCGAAAAGTAATTTTTCTGGTTTCACAATTCGGCTAGTGAGCGAAGCGAGCGAGCAAAAATTTGAGGATAATATGTATTTTGTGAAAGTGTTATTTATTAGCAAAATATACGAGAAAAGATATAACAAATTCATATTCGGGCAGCTCGCTGTTCCCCTCCCCCCCCCCCCCCCCCCCCCATTACGCGCGAAGCGCGGAAGTTTTTAATTTTCATTAATTGATATTAGAGAAAGAAGACGATTTGTTGTACCATTCTCGACTCTTATTCCTTGTCTGAATTCAGTTTTCCCCCTCCCACGCGAAGCATTGACATTTCATAGTTTAATGAAATTATTAGAGAAAGAAGATAATTCGTTGTTCCATTCTCGACCCTCAATCCTTCTCTGAATTCAGATTCCCCCCTCCAGCGCAAAGCGCAGAAGCTTAACGTTTCATTAAATCATTAGAGAAAAAGACGATTCGTTGTACCGTTCTCGATTCTTAATCATTGTCTGAATTCAGTTTCCATACCCCCTTCCGCGCGAAGCGCGGAAGCTTTGACGTTTCATTAAATCATTAGAGAAAGAGTACCGTTCTCGACTCTTAATCCTTGTCTGAATTGAGTCCCCCCCCCCCCCTCTCCAGCGCGAAGCGCGGAAGCTTTTACATTTCATTAAATTATTAGAGAAAGAAGACGATTCGTTGTACCGTTCTCGATTCTTAATTATTGTCTGAATTCGGTTTCCATACCCCCTCCCGCGCGAAGCGCGGAAGCTTTGACGTTTCATTGAATTATTAGAGAAAGAAGATGATTCGTTGTTCCATTCTCCACTCTAAATCCTTGTCTGAATTCAGTTTTCTTCCTCCCGCGCGTAGCGCGTAAGCTTCTGACGCTTCATTAAATTATTAGAGAAAGAAGATGATTCGTTGTCCCATTCTCGATTCTTAATCCTTGTTCGAATTCATTTTCCCCCTTCCGCGCAAGGCGCGGAAGCTTTGACCTTTCATAGTTTAATGAAATTATTAGAGAAAGAAAATAATTCGTTGTTCCATTCCCGACTCTTAATCCTTCTCTGAATTTAGTTTCCCCCTCCCGCGCGAAGCGCGGAAGCTTTGACGTTTCATTAAATCATTATAGAAAGAGTACCGTTCTCGACTCTTAATCCTTGTCTGAATTCAGTTTCCATACCCCCTCTCCAGCGCGAAGCGCGGAAGCTTTGACGTTTCATTAAATTATTAGAGAAAGAAGACGATTCGTTGCACCGTTCTCGATTCTTAATTATTGTCTGAATTCGGTTTCCATACCCCCTCCCGCGCGAAGCGCGGAAGCTTTGACGTTTCATTGAATTATTAGAGAAAGAAGATGATTCGTTGCACCGTTCTCGATTCTTAATTATTGTCTGAATTCGGTTTCCATACCCCCTCCCGCGCGAAGCGCGGAAGCTTTGACGTTTCATTGCTTTATTAGAGAAAGAAGATGATTCGTTGTTCCATTCTCCACTCTAAATCCTTGTCTGAATTCAGTTTTCTTCCTCCCGCGCGTAGCGCGTAAGCTTCTGACGCTTCATTAAATTATTAGAGAAAGAAGATGATTCGTTGTCCCATTCTCGATTCTTAATCCTTGTTCGAATTCATTTTCCCCCTTCCGCGCAAGGCGCGGAAGCTTTGACCTTTCATAGTTTAATGAAATTATTAGAGAAAGAAAATAATTCGTTGTACCGTTCTCGATTCTTAATCATTGTCTGAATTCAGTTTCCATACCCCCTTCCGCGCGAAGCGCGGAAGCTTTGACGTTTCATTAAATCATTAGAGAAAGAGTACCGTTCTCGACTCTTAATCCTTGTCTGAATTGAGTCCCCCCCCCCCCCCTCTCCAGCGCGAAGCGCGGAAGCTTTGACGTTTCATTAAATTATTAGAGAAAGAAGACGATTCGTTGCACCGTTCTCGATTCTTAATTATTGTCTGAATTCGGTTTCCATACCCCCTCCCGCGCGAAGCGCGGAAGCTTTGACGTTTCATTGAATTATTAGAGAAAGAAGATGATTCGTTGTTCCATTGTCCACTCTAAATCCTTGTCTGAATTCAGTTTTCTTCCTCCCGCGCGTAGCGCGTAAGCTTCTGACGCTTCATTAAATTATTAGAGAAAGAAGATGATTCGTTGTCCCATTCTCGATTCTTAATCCTTGTTCGAATTCATTTTCCCCCTTCCGCGCAAGGCGCGGAAGCTTTGACCTTTCATAGTTTAATGAAATTATTAGAGAAAGAAAATAATTCGTTGTTCCATTCCCGACTCTTAATCCTTCTCTGAATTTAGTTTCCCCCTCCCGCGCGAAGCGCGGAAGCTTTGACGTTTCATTAAATCATTATAGAAAGAGTACCGTTCTCGACTCTTAATCCTTGTCTGAATTGAGTTCCCCCCCCCCCCCTCTCCCGCGCGAAGCGCGGAAGCTTTTACATTTCATTAAATTATTAGAGAAAGAAGACGATTCGTTGTACCGTTCTCGGTTGTTAATCATTGTCTGAATTCAGTTTTCCCCCTCCCGCGCGAAGCGCGGAAGCTTTGACGTTTCATTGAATTATTAGAGAAAGAAGATGATTCGTTGTTCCATTCTCCACTCTAAATCCTTGTCTGAATTCAGTTTTCTTCCTCCCGCGCGTAGCGCGTAAGCTTCTGACGCTTCATTAAATTATTAGAGAAAGAAGATGATTCGTTGTCCCATTCTCGATTCTTAATCCTTGTTCGAATTCATTTTCCCCTTCCGCGCAAGGCGCGGAAGCTTTGACCTTTCATAGTTTAAAGAAATTATTAGAGAAAGAAAATAATTCGTTGTTCCATTCCCGACTTTTGATCCTTCTCTGAATTTAGTTTTCCCCTCCAGCGCAAAGCGCAGAAGCTTAATGTTTCATTAAATTATTAGAGAAAGAAGATGATTTGTTGTACCGTTTTAGACTTGTCAAAATGTTTCTTTGTCTGCCCCTTTTTTCGTCCTATGTCCTCTTACTGCCCCTACCGCCCCTAGCTAGGCCTACGCATGCTTTAAAGGGAAAATGAAACAAACATGATTGTGATAGCATACAATTAGGTCAGTAGAAATGAAAGGGGAAAAAAGATCTATTTATACACTAACCATGAAATAATCGCAACCGGGAGCGTCATATCTTAGTTTTGTGTTATCGGGCGAGGGCCGCACAGTGGGCCAGGGAGGAACCAAAGTGCGCCAAAACTCATGTTTGGGGATTTATTTGTTATAAATCCAGAGGAAATGTTTGGATTTCCAGGGATTTTCGCTTAAATTTTATTACCAACATTTTCTATGATGTCTACGCTTTAAGTTGATACCAGATTTGGCTGCCCGATTTTGCCCGTTATTATGTTAGAGCCGTTTTCCTTGCAACATTGCCCCGAAAAATGTGTTTAATTTGGTCCGCGGTGTCAGAACAAGTGTCACGCGACCCCTCGCGCCGTGATTTATGACCACGAATCCTTCATGATTCAGCCGCGGACCCCAAAAACCCACATTTTTCGGGGCAATGTGGCAAGGGAAATCGGCTCTAACATAGCAATGGGCAAGATTGGACAGCCAAATTTGGTATCAACTTGAAGCTTAGACATCAGAGAATATGGTGGTATTAAAATTTCAGCGGTACATTGCGGAGATCTAAACATTTCTTTTGGATTTATAAAAAACATGGATAATTAGTCCATTTTTCAGCGAATTACCCTTTAATATATCATGAAGATTGTGTTTCTTTTAATTTTAACCCATTCATTCAACGAAATGAACTACCAGGAATATGTGAGAGCAATTTCATATCAATAACTTAAAAACTTCATGTTCAATTGAAAGATTTATAAAATAAGTCACTTTTGCACTAAAACTGTGAATATGTAGGATTTTGCTGTTTGAAGTAGTAAATTTATACCCTTATTGTGCATACCGGAATTAAATATTTCACTGAGTATTACCTTTCAACTGGGCAAGAAAAAATTCAAAAAAAGAAATCACCCAAACTTAGTTTTGGCGCACTTTGGCTCCTCCCTGGCCCACTGTGGGCCGGGGCGTAGCGACCAAGCGAGATTTTGCAATGTAGAATGCTGAAATTATGCATTCTAGAAAATCCTTTAGTCCAATATGTACGTTCTTTCCGCTACATGTATATTTCTTTCTAGCTAAATATCTAAATTTCCGGGGGGACGTGTCCTTCTATCGGGCCCAGGATCGCCGCCGCTGTCCATTATCGCTACCAACATGAGTTCAAATATAAGCACAAGCGAGTTGGTATGAGCTGAATCCAAATGAAGGGCAAAATAAGAGTTGTGAAGCGGCCCTACCGTTAATTTAAAATTTGACTGTTTAGTATATATCTGTAAAGCGCTTTGAGAGGGCCTTCGGTCCTGAAAAGCACTATATAAGAACTAGCTATTATTATTATTATTATATAGCTTCTATTTGAAAGACATCCAAAATATTGTGCCCTTTTCAATTTTTTTCAAAAAGCAGGGGCTGTTTGTAACGTTTAACTTTGAATCCGTGGCTCGAGATTTTATGCGGCCGGCCCGGCCCCTCTATTCAATAACGTTTTCCAAGCCTTTTGGAATGACCCCAAATCTCCCGATTACAGTTTTCCCCTAATATTCGTCGTTACTGTCACTTAGCGCCATTTCCTTGTCTTTCCCCCTTTCTCACCCGACTTTTTTCTTCCCCTTCCCACCTCCCCCCCCCCCCCCTCCCCCCACCCACTCAGTGTTATCTAGGGTACGCGCATGTATGTTCCCTCTCTTAGTTTAAAAGCACCCTTTATCTTCGGTGTGTAAAGTCAGTGCGGGCCGGATTTGTGTGTATTACGGGCCGGACTTTGTTGCGTGAAAAGTAACCCTTTATCGGAAATTTTGGGAACACAAAATCGGTCCCTCCGACCCCGGAGTGGGAGTGAGGTGGGGGGGGGGGGGGGGGTATCTTCTTCTTTTTTCTTTCTCTCTCTCTTCTTTCTTTTCTCTTCTCCTTTCTTTTCTCTTCTCCTTTCTTTTCTCTTCTCCTTTTTTTCTTCTCTTCTCCTTTTTTTTTTCTCTTTTTTTTTTGCGCCGCCACTGGTTTAAATAGCTCAGAAAATTTAGGAACATTCGCGAAGTATCAACTTTACGTTCACATTGCAGATTAATGATACCCGAAGAGTGTCAACAAACCACCCCCCCCCCCCCCCCTTGGATTTACTCTTTTATAAATGTTGCATGACAAACTTCTTCACAAAGTTTGCATTCAGAATGGCAGAAGGCCCTGAATTAAACATAACAAATATACTGACAAACCAAAGGCAAAATGTATTGTGTCTTGCTGTAATTAATTGTATTTCACCATCCAGTGTATTTTATCGGTAACATAAATACTGTAATTTACGATCTATTGTAAAAACATAATGCTTGATTGAAGGAGATACCATTAATTTTAAGGAGATAAAATTGAGCGTAATTAACTTGGTTACATGGCCATAGACTGATTATGAAAGGAATCTAATGTCAACAAAAATAAATATGAAAATCCATGGTGAGTTATTGTTATTATAATGTCGGGAGTTTTGTAGTCAGACTAGCAGAAGTTCCTTGAGTCAATATTCCAGGAGTCAAATTTCTTGGGATATTCGCTTGACAGTCTGACCCCACATATATTCAGCGCAAAAGCTTTGAATAATTACATACAAACAAAATCTTATGTTTGATGACAGAATTTATGAATAGACCACAAGACTGGATCGTCTTGATTATTATCAGCGTTTTTAACTATTTTAGAATATAGTAATCTACACATTACGAATAGTGTACGTGATAGTTTGATCATGTTTTCTTAAAGAAAAACAAAAATGAACAAACATGATGGTTGATGTCTGTTTGTATATAATATCTATTATTGTACATAGCTTGTCAACTGGTGTTTCGTTTCCTTTTCGATTTCCTGTTTTGTCATGTTACAATCTTTTAAAGGTATGCTATTTGAAATTATATCTAGGAACCATTTAAGAAATGTTATGCAAATGTTATAAAGAATACGTAATATAACTTTTAAGGTTCTCGATTCACCGATGCATGTGAGACAGTCATTTGATGGGAGACGATGAATCATGAAGCTTGTGTTGTGGAAATGATATTAATGTTAAAAACCTGAACCGTTGTCAAATAAATAATGTGTGTTTGCTTCGTTTTGAATATTCAATCATCTGCCACAAACACACTACTAACATTCAGAAATGTTGTTGTAAATATGTAAATACCTGTTTGGTCTCATGGTAATAAATACCTTGTGTTAATTCCATTTTAGTATTGGTATAAGACTTTCGAAAAGCCACGTAAGGCAATCATTAGCTTTGTTCATCACTTTTTGAAGAGAGTGAACATTACCACGATGTGTAACGTAATTCGAATATGATTTATATCGGTTATAGGGGATTAAAATTGCCCCTGAGTTTATTATAATAATTAACATGAGTTGATATATGTGTTCTTCAATATTTTATACATATATACTGTGTGGTTAATTACGTAATATCATTGTATCGAAGATAATTATGTTAGTTTTTATTATTCAATGTGTAAGTTGCATATAGTAAATACAAATGAAGTTTTATGTGTTGGAGTAAAGTCACGTAGAGGAATATGTTTTATTAACATTGATTGTTTGTTTGTATGTTTGTTTTACCTGACTTCTCGGTAATTATTAGCTATTTGTTTAGTTCCTTTGATTGACAAAGATCCATTCCATGATCAAAGAGACAGCCTAAAACAACCACCCGTTCCAAATGAAGGTTTTGTTATGATGTGTCGCATGTTCAGCCCAAACTATATAGAGTAAAACGCTGTCTCTAAAATTAAGACAAAAAGTATACAGCTTTGAATTGAATGTACATACTGCTACATGGTATAATACCCATTTGATATTAAATCATAGCATTTTCTTATGTAATTGATAATTATAACTCAGCCTTTCCTTTCATTGTATAATAATATATATATATATATTATTGTTTGATCTAATATGATAATATCTCGCATACAGGTATATACAAGATGTAAAACTGAAGTACTTTTATTTACATCACTGGTTGAGGGTACAGTTGTATTTTTAGTTTGTCCTGTATACGAAGGCAATGATATTTGTATTCAGATTTAACATTAAATTAGAGTAGATGTAGAAAGACAGAAAGACTTTGTTAGCAGAATATGAAAAATGTGTTTGTAGAATATCTTATCTTATCAGCTGGTAGATTATAATAATGACAAACAAAGAATCGGAGTGATGGCGGTATAAAGAATTAGTGCCTGAACCCGTGACTTTCTATCAACGTTGCTCGAATTCGTCCATGTTTTATTTCTCTAATCCAAGTGTTTATTTCTCTCACGTGTCAGTTTTCTCTCTGAATAAAAGTACCCATCACTCCACAAGCAGCACCTCACAGACTCTTTATTTTTTGTGTTACAAAAAAACCTTTTAACATATCGTATACCTCTCTCTTTTCATTTATGTTTTTTTGTTTAATTAAAGGTTTACATGCCTTGAACATACCGCTATGCCATTACATATTTCTAAAACTGGTTCTTTCTGTCTTCCCTCTCTCTCGCTTTTCTGTCTCTGCCCCTTCTCTTTCTTTCTTTCCTCTCTCTCTCTCTCTCTCTCTCTTCCTCTCTCCCCTAGAAGTCGCACAACTGTACTTGTTACCATGGTTACTAATTCGATCTATATTGTGACTAAAGGGCTGATCAGACATAAGCAATAATGATTTGATAACAAGATTTTGAACTGAAGGTACAACCACCCATCCATGAAGATGCTAAGATACACCACCTAAACACATACAACTCACGTGTATATAAATACCTTTTATATACAGTGCGTCCCAGAAAAAACGAAACCGAGAAGTATCGATGTTTTATCATAACTTAATCACAACCATAATTAATGAATGATACACATTTGGAAAGCTTAGAGTCTCCTCTTTCAGTTGATGCTACTCAGATGATGCATATTTCACGCATGAGTGATTAAAAGCAATTTGAAGGAAGGAAACCAAAAAGACATTTGGCGGGCGGTATCTGAATTTCGAAGAAAAATTCTCATTTCTAGAAAGTCGAGTTTCTGCCCTTTCATATGACACCTCAATCAGGAAAAATGAGCGAGGAATGACAAAGTTCTGTTTGTTTAAAGTAGTGCTTGCATTTCCATAATTTTATTAAACGAATTCGTTTTCACTGGCTGCCTGCCGTATCAATAAACGAAATTAACAAAAGACTTAACTCCGTTTCGTTGACAATCAGCCGTAGACGAGAGTCTTCATGCATGGCTGATTGTCAACGAAACGGAGTTAAGTCTTTTGTCAAATCTGTTTTTTTGCTACGGCAGGCACCCAGTGAAAACGAATTCGTTTGTTAAAATTATGAGAATGTAAGGGCTACTTTAAACAAACAGAACTTTGTTATTCCTCGCTCATTTTTCCTGATTAAAATGCTGAAGCTGTAGTACTTAGATATGGCAATGGGTACTAATACAACACAAGTGAACATTCTCATGAAGTGAAAACAAAATTGAAAATCAAGTGAAAGGTTATAAATCAAGTTGACAAGTCCTTTTCTTCTATTTCCCCCTCTACATAATAATAGATAATTCATATACATCAAATGTACGTTTATCTAGATGCAAATGTGTTTTTGTCATGCCAATTAATGTTTTAAATGGGTAAACCTTATTTTTGACAAACAAAACCATTAAAAGAAAAAGATATTCTAGAGGCCTCCACCACTCTGCTTTTTGAAATTTCATGACAAATTTTAGGATGCCTTTATAAATTGTCTTGTATTAAATCGGGTGAACCCAAGTAGTCTCACTGTCAGACATGAGTAACTTAATTTCTTTCAAATCCAGTCTGGTTAAATTGAAAGTTAGCCAGATTACTACATGTTTAATCAATCCTACTTGAAAAATGAATATGACTATGTAACTTAAAGGGGCATGTTCCCCGTATTCCAGAGGGCGTTCAAAATACGTACCCGCTGGCGGACGGTGCTAGCTGCCTATTGACATCAACAGAATACGGTTTTACGCAGATGGCATGTTCCGAATGCCCGGACAATGCCGATTATCGCATACAAGTCATGTGCCGAAGTAATACCAATCGCAATTCGGCTCTAAGAGGCTGTTCACACCGCAATGAGATAGCGCGGTCTATCGTAGCATCCCTTTTTTTCTAGCGCGCGCTAGACCGCGCTCTCTCTCGTGGACCACCCCTAAGAGGTGCTCCACTGGCACGCCGTTTTGGCTCGCCGTGGCTCGCTGTTGGGCAGACCGAAACGACGTTGTACCTTCCAAACCGTAGAGATAGCGCGGTCTAGCGCGCGCTTTCTCTGCCGGTGTGAACAGCCTCTAAGATTCGGCTGCTGTTTACGCCCACTTTCGTGACGTCGCGATCGGCAGCAATCAGCTGGCTTGGCGAAGGCAGGCCAGGCCGCGCGTACTTTGATTTACAGCTGTATGCAAATTAGAAGTCGACCTTCGGAACCAAGATGGCGATGACTAGAGCAGCGATAACTAGAGCAGCGATAACTACACTGGTGGGAACATGCCCCTTTAAATACATCCAGTCGATCAACAGAGACAGTAATCTCACCTGTTCATCTTCCCACGCTAATACATAATGTAGCTAAGCAAGAGCAAAAGAAAGACTAGCTCTTATTTATTCGTTACCATTTTATTTGCTAAACAATGTTGTACATAAGCGAGCAGCGAGTGTTTGAAGTCCATGCGCTTGCGTATTGCACGTCTACTGCCTTACTCATGAATAATTCATAAGGCAATAGGTCGGCAGGTACGAATATTCGAGGCAGGCATGGCGAAGGGGGAAAGCCCTATTGTATTTGTTTGTCTATTATGGAGAAGCCTTATATGGGGAAGCCTGTGGAGGAAGCGAAGGGCTAGCTGGGGGCTTTGCTGGGCCATGGGGCGGGGATGAGGGGGGGGGGGGAATTTAATTAAATTTAATCGCATTAGTTTATTGGAAAACAACAACATGACATGCATCTTAAGTCTGATATTGTCAGTTTTACAAAAAAATCAGATATTTACATCATAATGGAAACATAAAAATACAACACACAAAAAACATGACAAAAATAAGAATGGTAACATCAAGCAGAAATATTCTAACATATTCAGAAGGAAAACAAATCAGAAAACAGTCCTATGGGCCCTATTTTCATTAAACTTGTTATCAATAAAAAGTGCCAAACTTTAAGAACAAATTTGTTCACAGCCAATCATAGGCAAGGATTTCAGTAGCTTATAATATTCTACCTTGTCCCTCATAATTATGACGTGTTATGAACCAGGGTCCCAATGTAAGCCTGCTGTTATTCACATTCATATCATTGTATTCATGAAGTGCACCGGTGCCTATCAATTGTCATAATTTGTTCCTTCTTGCTCGACATACTTCTGCATTGTATGCATGCATGTATGTATGTAAGTTGCTATAGAAATTGTATCTATGCCTACCAATGCATGAATGCCAAAATGCGCAGTAGCAGAAGTTGGGCCAGACGCCATTTTGATCGCATCTGATGTACACATTACTTCTTCGGTCAACGTTTTAATTATCGTTTTAGAGTGTCTACCTGGTCAGCTTTCTTTGGGCAATTACATCACAAAGGTCAGAATAGCAGGTTATACGTGAATATTGGGTGATATAGTATATTGTGTTTTGCTTTGATGAAATATGAATAATGTGGAATTTTAAACACGGAAGTAGGATACAAATGAGGAGAAACGACTGTATATTGGTAGACTATGACTGTATTACGGGGTATATTTACAAGTTTGTGTGGGTAAGCGTTGAAGGCAAACAGAAGAAAATTGAAGAGAGTTATACAACTTTCTGATGTGCATGAAGCGGAATGAAAAAGTATATATTTTGTCTTTTATTGAGGCTTTAAAGGAAAGTTATAATGTAGTAGAGACACCCCCTCCCTCTGTGTCTCGCTCTCTCTCTCTCTCTCCCTCCCTCTCTCTCATATCTCTCTCTTTGTCTCTTTCTCTGTAAATATAATTCTCTCAATGATGACGTTGGCGACGATGATGAGGATGATGGTCGATATAATGCGCGATTATTATATTTCTCAGACACCATTTTTATATTCCCTTTCAATAATTATTTTTCTGTCTCCCCTTTCCCCCACAAACCTCCTACCTCTCTTTTAATTCACCTCTCTCTCTCTCTCTCTCTATCTCTCTCTTTCTCTCTCTCTCTCTCTCTCTCTCCTGCTCTCCTGCTCTCCTCTTCTGTTAATTGCGCCCACCCGTCTCTTCTCCCTTTTCCTTCTTTCTTTTGTCTGCTTATTCTCCTCTCCTGTCGTCCCGTCTCCCTTCTCTGACTGTCTGGCTGTCCATCTTATTGTATTATGCAGGTCAATACTCTAATCAGCATGGCTTCTGAATTCATCTCTACAGAGGGCGTCTGTGAAGGAGACGACTGTCATGCGAATGCAGATCTGACTTTTTATGTGAAGGAGGAGAAGAAGCTCTGCCATGACTGCGCCTCCAAAAAGGAATGCTTCGGAATAGCAAGAAATGGTGGGCCTACTCTGTATTGTGAGAAACATGATAAACATATTGATTTGTACTGTAAAACACATGGCGTAGCTTTATGTGTTTCATGCGCTATGATAGATCACGTTGAAAAGCCATGCGTTCGACAGGACATAGAGGACGCGATCATGGAAAATAAAGCAAAGCTCAACATTCTGAAGGAAAAGGTGATGGAGAAGTTACAGTTATGTCGAGTCCACGGAAAGCATATTAGTCAGTGTAGACAATCCGCAGACAAACATCTGCAAAGTATCAAAGATGAGGTGGATTCCGTAATCGAAAAGGCGATTGCAAGAGACAAAGTCAGGGAACAGGAGGATGCTGCTAAAATCGACCAGGAGATTGATGGGAAAAACCAAAAACTCCAAGAAGAGATTCAAAAGATGCAGGATAAGATTCGAAAGAACAATGAGGAGAGAAAGAAGCGACACGATGAAAACAACACAAATGCAGAGAAAAGACAAGAACCAATAAATAATAAACATCGCGATCTCTATGCCGACATTCAGAACATCGCTCAAAAGATCGAGAGAAAGTTAGGCGAGTTGGAGAAATCATGGCAAGATGACAAAACAACTACAGAGAATGCAAACCAGACACTTGACAAAGTACTCGAAGACGATCAAAATATTGTCAAAGACGGGCATCGTGTGAATACATCAGTGAGTGATGAACTAAAAATGCCACTTAATGAGGGTGAGGTGAAAGAAATGAATCGTGTTGTATCAGGTGTGAGGTTTGTGAAGGGTGCTGGGAGGGAGATGATGTATGATGGGAGGATTGATGGGTATGAGGGAGAGTGGAAGCTCATTGATACAATCAATGTCACAGATAATATCGCATACCCGATCATGGTAGGATGCAAGGATGAATGCAATGTTATCATCACAGATATGCTATCAGGTAGTATGCATACATTCATGTTAGATATCAACACTAAACATATACAGAGAGTGATAGAAGGTAGTGGTGCATCATGGGTTCGGTCCTGTGCAGTGCTGAATGGTGACAAGGTAGTACAGGTATGCGGTAAATTGTACGAAGGTAGTACAGGAGACAATTCGACAGGATGCATCAGTGTGTATGACAGAGAGTGGAAGTTCATCAATGACGTAACAATACCAAAAAACACGACGGGTGGAAACCCATGTGTGAATTTTGCAGCTGACAAGGATGGGATGATCATCGCTGCTGAGGCGAATCAATCTAAGATATACGTCATCAACCCAGCTGATGGTAAGATTATTGACACGATCACGTGTAAAGAGAAGATAAGCTTGTGTGGTATGCTGTCGTCGGGTCACATCGTCGCTCACCCCTCACCAGCAGATCGCAGAGTGCACATCATTGACAGAGAGGGTGCTCAAAGGGAAATCCCCCACAATGATGTCATCCTGAATGTATGCGTTGATCCTAAGACAGACGACCTCTACGTCGTGACATCAGATGAGGAGTACAGGACGTGTGTGGTTGATCAAGTGATGAGTGAGGGTGGTATGAAGAAGAGAAGAGTAGCAACATTCCCTCTATCAACAAAACTGATGGAGACAAAGTCCATGAAGGCTCACCTTCTTTTGTCTCGAGTGATGATGACGTCATCTGGGGAAATGATTGCTTGCGATGGAGACAACATTTTCGTGTTTAAAAGACTATTCAGCCTCTAAACCAATGATTGAGAAATTTGAGTTTGACTATAATTATGTATTTCATAATGTGCATGTACTCATAAACATTTAAATAAAGTGAAGAAAAATATTTTAACAGAATGTTGATTTGTACAAATATATAGTCAGCGATAATTCTCTCATCGTGTTTCCCTTCTATATCCGTCTTATTCAAACTCTTCCTATCCGTATCTTGATTATTGGTTGATATTACGAGTGCGTTAAAGAAAATGTTACTCGGTGCGGGAAGGACTTAGGAAGTTTTCTATAGTCTCAGTGCACATGGAGAGACTTGGCCTTTGAAAATGTTGAGAGCATAGGACCGGTTGAGACTTGTATACTGGTCAATGTGCATTCAATTTAGAGTGTCCCGGGAACAACTTAATTTCTGGGCAGAATTTTAGTCCCCAAATCCTGGCTCAATACATTGAGGACGATTCCGATTTAAAGAATATTGAAATAGATATACTAAATGTGCAGGTCATGTTGTTAAAATAGCTCAGAAAATTTAGAAACTTTCGCGAAGTAACACTTTACGTTCACATTGCAGTTTGAAGATACCCGAAGAGTGTCAACGAACCACCCCCCCCCCCCCTTGGATTTACTCTTTTATAAATGTTGCATGACAAACTTCTTCACAAAGTTTGCATTCAGAATGGCAGAAGGCCCTGAATTAAACATAACAAATATACTGACAAACCAAAGGCAAAATGTATTGTGTCTTGCTGTAATTAATTGTATTTCACCATCCAGTGTATTTCATCGGTAACATAAATACTGTAATTTACGATTTATTGTAAAAACATAATGCTTGATTGAAGGAGATACCATTAATTTAAAGGAGATAAAATTGAGCGTAATTAACTTGGTTACATGGCCATAGACTGATTATGAAAGGAATCTAATGTCAACAAAAATAAATATGAAAATCCATGGTGAGTTATTGTTATTATAATGTCGGGAGTTTTGTAGTCAGACTAGCAGAAGTTCCTTGAGTCAATATTCCAGGAGTCAAATTTCTTGGGATATTCGCTTGACAGTCTGACCCCACATATTCAGCGCAAAAGCTTTGAATAATTACATACAAACAAAATCATATGTTTGATGACAGAATTTATGAATAGACCACAAGACTGGATCGTCTTGATTATTATCAGCGTTTTTAACTATTTTAGAATATAGTAATCTACACATTACGAATAGTGTACGTGATAGTTTGATCATGTTTTCTTAAAGAAAAACAAAAATGAACAAACATGATGGTTGATGTCTGTTTGTATATAATATCTATTATTGTACATAGCTTGTCGACTGGTGTTTCGTTTCCTTTTCGATTTCCTGTTTTGTCATGTTACAATCTTTTAAAGGTATGCTATTTGAAATTATATCTAGGAACCATTTAAGAAATGTTATGCAAATGTTATAAAGAATACGTAATATAACTTTTAAGGTTCTCGATTCACCGATGCATGTGAGACAGTCATTTGAATAGGAGACGATGAATCATGAAGCTTGTGTTGTGGAAATGATATTAACGTTAAAAACCTGAACCGTTGTCAAATAAATAATGTGTGTTTGCTTCGTTTTGAATATTCAATCATCTGCCACAAACACACTACTAACATTCAGAAATGTTGTTGTAAATATGTAAATACCTGTTTGGTCTCATGGTAATAAATACCTTGTGTTAATTCCATTTTAGTATTGGTATAAGACTTTCGAAAAGCCACGTAAGGCAATCATTAGCTTTGTCCATCACTTTTTGAAGAGAGTGAACATTACCACGATGTGTAACGTAATTCGAATATGATTTATATCGGTTATAGGGGATTAAAATTGCCCCTGAGTTTATTATAATAATTAACATGAGTTGATATATGTGTTCTTCAATATTTTATACATATATACTGTGTGGTTAATTACGTAATATCATTGTATCGAAGATAATTATGTTAGTTTTATTATTCAATGTGTAAGTTGCATATAGTAAATACAAATGAAGTTTTATGTGTTGGAGTAAAGTCACGTAGAGGAATATGTTTTATTAACATTGATTGTTTGTTTGTATGTTTGTTTTACCTGACTTCTCGGTAATTATTAGCTATTTGTTTAGTTCCTTTGATTGACAAAGATCCATTCCATGATCGAAGAGACAGCTGCCTGAAACAACCACCCGTTCCAAATGAAGGTTTTGTTATGATGTGTCGCATGTTCAGCCCAAACTATATAGAGTAAAACGCTGTCTCTAAAATTAAGACAAAAAGTATACAGCTTTGAATTGAATGTACATACTGCTACATGGTATAATACACATTTGATATTAAATCATAGCATTTTCTTATGTAATTGATAATTATAACTCAGCCTTTCCTTTCATTGTATAATAATATATATATATATATTATTGTTTGATCTAATATGATAATATCTCGCATACAGGTATATACAAGATGTAAAACTGAAGTACTTTTATTTACATCACTGGTTGAGGGTACAGTTGTATTTTTAGTTTGTCCTGTATACGAAGGCAATGATATTTGTATTCAGATTTAACATTAAATTAGAGTAGATGTAGAAAGACAGAAAGACTTTGTTAGCAGAATATGAAAAATGTGTTTGTAGAATATCTTATCTTATCAGCTGGTAGATTATAATAATGACAAACAAAGAATCGGAGTGATGGCGGTATAAAGAATTAGTGCCTGAACCCGTGACTTTCTATCAACGTTGCTCGAATTCGTCCATGTTTTATTTCTCTAATCCAAGTGTTTATTTCTCTCACGTGTCAGTTTTCTCTCTGAATAAAAGTACCCATCACTCCACGAGCAGCACCTCACAGACTCTTTATTTTTTGTGTTACATAAAAATACAACACACAAAAAACATGACAAAAATAAGAATGGTAACATCAAGCAGAAATATTCTAACAGATTCAGAAGGAAAACAAATCAGAAAACAGTCCTATGGGCCCTATTTTCATTAAACTTGTTATCAATAAAAAGTGCCAAACTTTAAGAACAAATTTGTTCACAGCCAATCATAGGCAAGGATTTCAGTAGCTTATAATATTCTACCTTGTCCCTCATATGACGTGTTATGAACCAGGGTCCCAATGTAAGCCTGCGGTTATTCACATTTATATCATTGTATTCATGAAGTGCACCGGTGCCTATCAATTGTCATAATTTGTTCCTTCTTGCTCGATATACTTCTGCATTGTATGCATGCATGTATGTATGTAAGTTGCTATAGAAATTGTATCTATGCCTACCAATGCATGAATGCCAAAATGCGCAGTAGCAGAAGTTGGGCCAGACGCCATTTTGATCGCATCTGATGTACACATTACTTCTTCGGTCAACGTTTTAATTATCGTTTTAGAGTGTCTACGTGGTCAGCTTTCTTTGGGCAATTACATCACAAAGGTCAGAATAGCAGGTTATACGTGAATATTGGGTGATATAGTATATTGTGTTTTGCTTTGATGAAATATGAATAATGTGGAATTTTAAACACGGAAGTAGGATACAAATGAGGAGAAACGACTGTATATTGGTAGACTATGACTGTATTACGGGGTATATTTACAAGTTTGTGTGGGTAAGCGTTGAAGGCAAACAGAAGAAAATTTAAGAGAGTTATACAACTTTCTGATGTGCATGAAGCGGAATGAAAAAGTATATATTTTGTCTTTTATTGAGGCTTTAAAGGAAAGTTATAATGTAGTAGAGACACCCCCTCTCTCTGTGTCTCGCTCTCTCTCTCTCTCTCCCTCCCTCTCTCTCATATCTCTCTCTTTGTCTCTTTCTCTGTAAATATAATTCTCTCAATGATGACGTTGGCGACGATGATGAGGATGATGGTCGATATAAGGCGCGATTATTATATTTCTCAGACACCATTTTTATATTCCCTTTCAATAATTATTTTTCTGTCTCCCCTTTCCCCCACAAACCTCCTACCTCTCTTTTAATTCACCTCTCTCTCTCTCTCTCTCTATCTCTCTCTTTCTCTCTCTCTCTCTCTCTCTCTCCTGCTCTCCTGCTCTCCTCTTCTGTTAATTGCGCCCACCCGTCTCTTCTCCCTTTTCCTTCTTTCTTTTGTCTGCTTATTCTCCTCTCCTGTCGTCCCGTCTCCCTTCTCTGACTGTCTGGCTGTCCATCTTATTGTATTATGCAGGTCAATACTCTAATCAGCATGGCTTCTGAATTCATCTCTACAGAGGGCGTCTGTGAAGGAGACGACTGTCATGCGAATGCAGATCTGACTTTTTATGTGAAGGAGGAGAAGAAGCTCTGCCATGACTGCGCCTCCAAAAAGGAATGCTTCGGAATAGCAAGAAATGGTGGGCCTACTCTGTATTGTGAGAAACATGATAAACATATTGATTTGTACTGTAAAACACATGGCGTAGCTTTATGTGTTTCATGCGCTATGATAGATCACGTTGAAAAGCCATGCGTTCGACAGGACATAGAGGACGCGATCATGGAAAATAAAGCAAAGCTCAACATTCTGAAGGAAAAGGTGATGGAGAAGTTACAGTTATGTCGAGTCCACGGAAAGCATATTAGTCAGTGTAGACAATCCGCAGACAAACATCTGCAAAGTATCAAAGATGAGGTGGATTCCGTAATCGAAAAGGCGATTGCAAGAGACAAAGTCAGGGAACAGGAGGATGCTGCTAAAATCGACCAGGAGATTGATGGGAAAAACCAAAAACTCCAAGAAGAGATTCAAAAGATGCAGGATAAGATTCGAAAGAACAATGAGGAGAGAAAGAAGCGACACGATGAAAACAACACAAATGCAGAGAAAAGACAAGAACCAATAAATAATAAACATCGCGATCTCTATGCCGACATTCAGAACATCGCTCAAAAGATCGAGAGAAAGTTAGGCGAGTTGGAGAAATCATGGCAAGATGACAAAACAACTACAGAGAATGCAAACCAGACACTTGACAAAGTACTCGAAGACGATCAAAATATTGTCAAAGACGGGCATCGTGTGAATACATCAGTGAGTGATGAACTAAAAATGCCACTTAATGAGGGTGAGGTGAAAGAAATGAATCGTGTTGTATCAGGTGTGAGGTTTGTGAAGGGTGCTGGGAGGGAGATGATGTATGATGGGAGGATTGATGGGTATGAGGGAGAGTGGAAGCTCATTGATACAATCAATGTCACAGATAATATCGCATACCCGATCATGGTAGGATGCAAGGATGAATGCAATGTTATCATCACAGATATGCTATCAGGTAGTATGCATACATTCATGTTAGATATCAACACTAAACATATACAGAGAGTGATAGAAGGTAGTGGTGCATCATGGGTTCGGTCCTGTGCAGTGCTGAATGGTGACAAGGTAGTACAGGTATGCGGTAAATTGTACGAAGGTAGTACAGGAGACAATTCGACAGGATGCATCAGTGTGTATGACAGAGAGTGGAAGTTCATCAATGACGTAACAATACCAAAAAACACGACGGGTGGAAACCCATGTGTGAATGTTGCAGCTGACAAGGATGGGATGATCATCGCTGCTGAGGCGAATCAATCTAAGATATACGTCATCAACCCAGCTGATGGTAAGATTATTGACACGATCACGTGTAAAGAGAAGATAAGCTTGTGTGGTATGCTGTCGTCGGGTCACATCGTCGCTCACCCCTCACCAGCAGATCGCAGAGTGCACATCATTGACAGAGAGGGTGCTCAAAGGGAAATCCCCCACAATGATGTCATCCTGAATGTATGCGTTGATCCTAAGACAGACGACCTCTACGTCGTGACATCAGATGAGGAGTACAGGACGTGTGTGGTTGATCAAGTGATGAGTGAGGGTGGTATGAAGAAGAGAAGAGTAGCAACATTCCCTCTATCAACAAAACTGATGGAGACAAAGTCCATGAAGGCTCACCTTCTTTTGTCTCGAGTGATGATGACGTCATCTGGGGAAATGATTGCTTGCGATGGAGACAACATTTTCGTGTTTAAAAGACTATTCAGCCTCTAAACCAATGATTGAGAAATTTGAGTTTGACTATAATTATGTATTTCATAATGTGCATGTACTCATAAACATTTAAATAAAGTGAAGAAAAATATTTTAACAGAATGTTGATTTGTACAAATATATAGTCAGCGATAATTCTCTCATCGTGTTTCCCTTCTATATCCGTCTTATTCAAACTCTTCCTATCCGTATCTTGATTATTGGTTGATATTACGAGTGCGTTAAAGAAAATGTTACTCGGTGCGGGAAGGACTTAGGAAGTTTTCTATAGTCTCAGTGCACATGGAGAGACTTGGCCTTTGAAAATGTTGAGAGCATAGGACCGGTTGAGACTTGTATACTGGTCAATGTGCATTCAATTTAGAGTGTCCCGGGAACAACTTAATTTCTGGGCAGAATTTTAGTCCCCAAATCCTGGCTCAATACATTGAGGACGATTCCGATTTAAAGAATATTGAAATAGATATACTAAATGTGCAGGTCATGTTGTTAAAATAGCTCAGAAAATTTAGAAACTTTCGCGAAGTAACACTTTACGTTCACATTGCAGTTTGAAGATACCCGAAGAGTGTCAACGAACCACCCCCCCCCCCCCTTGGATTTACTCTTTTATAAATGTTGCATGACAAACTTCTTCACAAAGTTTGCATTCAGAATGGCAGAAGGCCCTGAATTAAACATAACAAATATACTGACAAACCAAAGGCAAAATGTATTGTGTCTTGCTGTAATTAATTGTATTTCACCATCCAGTGTATTTTATCGGTAACATAAATACTGTAATTTACGATTTATTGTAAAAACATAATGCTTGATTGAAGGAGATACCATTAATTTAAAGGAGATAAAATTGAGCGTAATTAACTTGGTTACATGGCCATAGACTGATTATGAAAGAAATTTAATGTAAAAAAAATAAATATGAAAATCCATGGTGAGTTATTGCTATTATAATGTCGGGAGTTTTGTAGTCAGACTAGCAGAAGTTCCTTGAGTCAATATTCCAGGAATCAAATTTCTTGGGATATTCGCTAGACAGTGTGACCTCGCCTATATACAGCGCAAAAACTTTGAATTATTAGGCCTACCTACAAACCAAACACTTGATTGATGAATGAATTTATCATGAATAGACCACAAGTCTGGATCGCCTTGATTACTATCACTGATTTTAACTTATTGTCGAAATGTAATATGATTAGAATATAGTAATCAACACAATTAGGAATAGTGTACGTGGTAGTTTGATCATGTTTTCTTAAAGAAGAACAAAAGCAAACAAATATATTGGTTTATGTCTGGTTGTATATACCTATTGTACATAGCTTGTCAACTGGTGTTTCGTTTCCTTTTCGATTTCATTTTGGTCATGTTACAATCTTTTAAAGGAAGACTATTTGAAATGATATCAACGGTACCATTTATGAAATTTCATGAAAATGTTACAAAGGAAACAATAGAAGTTTTAACATTCTCGAATCAACGATCATGTTATTATATATACAGTCATTTGAATAGGAGACGATGAAACTTGAAACTTATGTTGTGAAAATTATATCAATGTTTAATATTTGAACCGTTATTGAGTAAATAGTGTAGGCCTAATTTTGCTTTGTTTTGTATATTCAATCATCTGCCACCAACACACTATTCATGAATATGATTGTAAATATATAATAGAAGTTTTAACATTCTCGATTCACCGATCATGTTTATAAACATGCAGTCATTTGAATAGTAGAATAAACAATGTAATTTTGCTTTGTTTTGTATATTCAATCATCTGTCACAAACACAATACTAACATTCAGAAATATAGTTGTAAATATGTAAATACCTGTTTTTCTCATATAGTCATGAATACCTTCTGTTAAATCAATTTGAGTATTGGTTTATTCTAACGCAAAGACTTTCACAAATCAACGGAAGGTAATTGCATTAACTTTGTCCATCACTTTTTGAAAAGGGCGGTTATTAACACGATGTGTAACGCAATCCGAACATGATTCATATCGGTTATACAGTAGGGGATTAAAATTGCCCCTGAGTTGATTTTGATAATTACCGACCGCTATAGCGATGGAACAAACTATCATTGCAGTGGTATAGCGAGCTGCTTCGCTTTCTGCTTGCGCGTTCAAATTGACCTACACGTCACAATAGTTTGATTACTAAACAAAAATATATGAGGTAGTGAAATGCTCACGTGTTATCATTGTATGTATGAATTTCGATGTAGATACACAAATGGAAGGTTTAAGTTGGTGTAAAATCGCTTGGAGAAATGATGATGTTTTATTTTTTGTATTCTTGCTATATTTGGTCCGATATTCTGTAGAAGTGTATCAATTATTGTATGTAATTATCAGAATTATCAAAATATGGGATTCCTTGTGGTTTAGCCTGTATGTTTGTTCATTTCAAGAATTTGATAACCAATTAACTGCGTTACTTTCATTATTTTATGCATAAAGTATATCCCTGTATTGTAAAATTATCATCACTATATAATTTAGAAGTGCAAGGTGTTTCGTCTTTTGTAGCGTATTTGTAATCGAGTGTAATTGCTTACGTTTGGGAAAAATGTATCCGTATTGCTCCGGTTGTCTCATTTTCGCTCGCTGGAACATTGCCAGCACAAACCACTGACCTCTACCTCCTGGAGGGATCATCGCCCATTCCCATTCACTATACGTTACGTACTAAAAGGCTGTATTGTCTGACCGTTCATGAATATTCATGTTTTTGCTTACCTCGGCAACATGTTTGCTTTTACTAAATGGAAAAATGACGGTGGGGGGTTGGATGAAATGGACATAATGAACCGAGCAGAAGTGATCTATGATAATTCATGCTTTTTATCCTTCGTGTGCTTGACCTACAATATTAAAATCGCTTGGCAAACTGAGTCCAAAGTTCGACTTGTTTCACATGTGTATTATAGGCAATGACGAGCTTGCAACCTATTTTGATCAAATTACGGTGGGTGAATTTTCAAAAGTCAACGGGACATGAGGGTTCCAATGAAAGAGCTAGTGATAACGTACGTCGGGGTGGATGTGCTTTTCGTTTAAACAAAAAATGAATTTTTAACGATTTTGGGGGGGTAAAATTCCATAGGCTAACATGTTAGGCTGCTGACTCTGACGATAGGGGGCATTGTGGAATGAGACTAAACGGAGCTATATGATTATAGTTTTCCCTAACATGATTTCATATGTTCTTCCATATTTTATACATAGTTAATTACGTGATATAATTGTATCAGACAAATTTTAGTGTTATTATTCAATGTGCAAATTGCGTTGTAGATAAGCATGTAGTTTTATAAGTTGGAGTAAAATCACGTAGACGAATGTTTTATATACATTCTTTCTTTTTTTTTACCTGCAGACTATACTCGGTAATTATAAGCTATTTGTTTAGCTTGGTTTATATAGGCAGATTCATTGGCATAGATCCATTCCATGATCAAAGAGACAGCCTGAAATAACCACCCGTTCCAAATGAAGGTTTGGTTATGGTGTTTCACATGTTCAGTCCAAACTTTATCAGTTATAGACTCTAAAATAAAGACAAACATTATACACCTTTAAATTGAATGTACATACTGCTAGGTTTTATTCATTAATACCCATCTGATAGCATACCCTTTTATTATAGTACGATTCGACCCGCCGCGGCATTAATGTCCTTTGGCAATGAGACATTGATCTACATTTGCCACACTCAACCCAGGTGATGTAAATGGGTAGGGCCTACCTGGCAGGAATTAATTCTTTGAAATGATACAGCGCCGTAATGGCAGCACAGCTAAAGCCGGGGTGATAATTTCCAAGTTTGGAAGCGCTTAGTGATTGTAATAAAGCACTATATAAAAACTGAGTATTAATATTATATATTATTATTGTTATTATTAATTTCAATTTTTTGATCTGATAATACAAAAAATGTATAAAACTAAATTTACAAATGCATAATGAAGATAAACTACATACAAGAAAGCATGTACATGCTGTATTAAGCGTTATATAAATTTGAATATTATTGTTATCATTATTATTATCATTATTATTATTGTTATTATTATAATCATTATTATTATTATTGTTAATCGATAATTATAACTCAAACTTTCCTTTCCTTGTATTATAATATGTATATATTATTGTTTGATGTAATATGATAATATTTCGCATACAGGTATATACGAGATGTAAAACTGAAGTACTTTTATTTACATCACTGGTTGAGGGTAAAGTTATATTTTTATTTTGTCTTGTAGGAAATCAAGTACATTTTCATTAAGATTTTTAACATTTAAGGAAAGTACATGTAGAAAAAAGTACAACTTTGTAAGCAGAATATGAAACCTGTTTTTGTAGAATATCTCATCTTAGGCCAAAAAAAAAAATTGTTTGGTTGTCCTCGATTGTTATTTTGGAGTAGGGGCGGGCGGGCGGATTATTATTATTTTTACTTCATTTTTTGTGTGTCTTTTTTTTTTCCCCCATTTTTTTTTTTTAATAATTTGTTTTCCATAACAAAAATCATTGGGATTGTCAAGCATTTAAACAAACAAAGTCTATAAAACACTTTAATATGGTAAAAGACTAGTTTAATGTACAATGAATATCAAGACCAACACAGAAAGTATTTTGGGCTTTGAAATACAGCACCTTTTAAATCTCCATTGTTACTTATAGCTACTTGCGCTCTCTATGTAGCAAACAATGCCTAATCGGTGACCATTGGTCCCCCATTATCCTCTTTATCTTATATTAACTGAGAGCTGATTTGATGAGATAACCACCTGTCCAGTGACCTTGCAGGGTGGTCTAATCCCTCCTGTAAATTAGTACAGATGGGCTTTGAAATGAGTTTAAGAATGCTCAGAACCTGATTTGAATGAACGGCATTTTGACATAGAAAAATAAAAATGGCAAGTTAATATCTAATTGCGTACTGAAAAGACCAAACTGGCAACGGGACGCATTTTGATCCTTGCAAATGCATAAAATGGTATGTTTGGCATTTAAAATTGCTTCCCCCCAAAAAAAATTAAATTAAAAAAAAAAAAAAAATGAATACAAAAAAAATTGAATTTAAAAAATATATATATAAAAAAAAATAAAAAATACGAGCGGCCCGAAAATTACGAGCGGGCGGTCGAGGACAACCAAATGATTTTTTTTGGGGCCTTATCAGCTGGTAGAGTATAATAATGGCAAACAAAGGATCGGAGTGATGGCGGTATAAAGAATTATTGCCTGAACGCATGACCTTCTAATATAAGTATCAACGTTGCTTGAATTCGTCCATTTGTTTTTACAAAAGGAAATGTAATTCACTGCTTGCTTTTATTTTGTTCATGTTTGGGAATTGTTTCTTCCTTTGTATATTCTTACCTTAACTTGTTTTAGTTTGTATCCTAATGAAAGATTATCATATATAAATGTAATAGTCTTTTTCATGCGATGGTTTCAGATGTGATTAACTGTTAATCAAAACCAAGAATTCGTGGTTATGATTTGGATTATTTCTCTAATTCAATGTGTTTATCTCTCTCATGTCACGTATCAGTTTTCTTTCTAAATAAAAGTACCCATCACTCCATGAGCAGCACCTGACAGACTCGTTATTTTCTGTGTTACAAAATACTTTAAACACATTGTAAACCTCTCTCTTTTCATTTATATTGTTTGTTTATTAAAGGTTTATAATGTTTTAAACATACCGCTAGCCTATTCCAGTACATATTTCTACAACTTGTTCTTTTTTTCTTCTCTTTCTCCCCCCCCCCCCCCCCCCTCTCCCTCTCTCTTTTCCCTTCTCTCTTCTCCCTCTCTCTTTCTCCCCTGGAAGTCGCACAACCGTGCTTTTTACCATGGTTACTCAGTTGATCTAGATTGTGACGAGAGTGCTGTTCAGACATATGCAATAATGATTGATTACAAGATTTGAACTGAAGGCACAACCACCCAAACATGAAGATGCTAACATCCACCACCCAACACATACATTACAATAACTCATAAACATAAACCTTTGATTCAAACGTCATATTAATATATATAACTGTAATTCTTACTGGGGTTTGAACAGCCATTTATGATAATCGTACCTTATCTGTGACAAACTGTGACATGTTGATATACAAGGAATATCCTCCATCTGTTGATGGCCTCATAATAAAATGAAGATCATTGCACGGAACTTTCAAAATGGGTGATCAAGCTTTATATCACAAACACAAGAAACATAACTGTATGTTTTCTAACTTTATTACATCTCTCTCAAATGACATCAAAAATGTGTATAATCACGTAGCACGAATGATCCTTAGTATACAGTGTGAGTCAAAAAAGGTTTACACCTAGAAAATTGCTTAATATTTTTAAAATCATCTATGAACAGTACATTATTCTACACCGTGTGAAAGAGTGTTTTATCCTGAATCATTTGGTACCATTTTGTGTGGTATGTGTTCACGCTTGGATGAATAGGAGACATTTTTTTGCGCCAAAGTAATGCTTTTATGTGATGTTTGAATAAAACAATTGGGATTTTGGTATTGATTCGGTCTTTTGCAGATACGAATAACACCCCTAACAAAATTAATTATACCCCCGTTTTTATTATAATTATTTTATATCAAATATCGAATATCATAGAACATTTATGCTTGTGGGTGTGTGTGACTTTGCTCCTGCAAAAAGGCATATGCAATGCATCTCATTTGATACATTCAATTCATTATTTCACTTGAATACTTTTGCGCATGTCGTTTTTTGCACTCTCGCAAACAATGCCTCCTGTTCATAAATGAGGGTGATATGAGGAAGAGAAAAGTAGCATCATTCTCTCTACCAACAACACATCCCCCAACCTGCACCCATCCCCTAGTTTTGTTCGCTCTGTAAACGATTCGCACGCTTTGCGTGCTCACTACCGCCCCCTAAAATAAAATCCAAGCTAAGCGCTTGCTAATACATAGAGTAGCAAGACTAATTCTTATGTATTCGTTACTATTTTATTTGCTAAACAATGTTGTACAGAAGTGCACACGCTTGAGGCAATAGGTCGGCAGGTGCGAACAAAATTAACATTTGAGGGAGGCAGGGCGAAGGAAAAAGCCCTATTGTATGTTGTCTATGGAGAAGCCTTTATAGAGGAAAGTCTATGGAGGAAGCAAAGGGCTAGCTGGGGGGCTTTGCAGGGCCCTGGCCGGGGATGATGGGAGGGGGAGGGGGAATCGAATTGGTTTATTAGAAAACAACATGACATGCAGCTCGAGTCTGATATTGTCTGTTTTACAAATTAATCAGATATTTACATCATACTAAAAACATCAAAATACAAAAGAAATATTACAAAATAACAATGTTTACACAACCCAGAAATATTATAAAAGATTCAGAAAAGGAATCATTAAAACAGTCTTATAGGCCCAGTCTTCATTGAACTTGCTATCAATAACAAGCTCCAAACTTTTAAAAAAATTTGTTCACAGTCAATCATATGCAAGTATGTTTCAGTAGCTTATATTATATTCTTACCTTGTCACTCATAAAGCGTGTTATGAACCAGGTTCCCAATGTAAGCCTGCTGTTATTCACATTCATATCATTTTATTCATGAAGTGCAACGGTGCCTATCAATTGTCATAATTTGTTCCTTCTTGCTTGCTATACTTCTGCATTGTATGCATGCATGCATGTAAGTTGATATTCAAATTGTATTTATGCGTACTATAACGAGCCGGACGCCTTGTTTCTTTTACGTAAACAAAATAAATTAATAATTAATACTATGATGTAGATATCAGTCGTCCTGTAAAGAACAAAACCGCAATGAAATAAAAGAATGAAAGTCATTTTGTTGCTATGGCAACAACCCCTGTGTCCTGGTGTGACATGAGGAAATCCTCTTATTTCCGCCAGAAAAAAAGAACCGGAAACAACCCGATTTCGCTACAATACCAAAGGCAAAAGACGCTATTATAATTGTATGCATACCAACATAGGCGCCGGAAGTGTGGGGGGGGGGGGGGACGCATTTTCACCCCCTCCCGAAAAAAAAAATCAGCAGTGAAGGAGAACAAATGGTTAGTATTTTTTAACCAAAAATAAAATCACATACAAATTATATTCCATTCAAAGAATTGAAAAGTAAACAAAATTTTAATTTCCTAAACATTCCGCATGCCCTTATATTTATCAATAGAGGATTTTATAAAAGGGATACGCGCATATCGTGGAAATATTGTGAGAGGATGGCGTGTGTGTTTGGTTTATTATAGGGGTGAGAAGACATGAGCCCCTGGACACTGGCGTACAGTTGGGGGCCAAATGAAATTTAACCGTGGCTTATTTCTATTTCGATACCAGTGATTTACAAATGTTGCTAAAATTAAATGATTTTCTGAGAATTGTTCTCAATTGTTTTTTTGTATGCGTTTGTTGGAAAATTACAAATTCCCAAATTTACAGTCAGGCAAAAAATATGCTTATTTAGAAGCCTTCATGTCAGGGTCTGCAGAAATGTGGGACTTGGGGGGCTCGAGCCCCCTCCCCCATCACTTTTTTGAAAAAGTATGTTAAAAAGAAAAAGAAAGAAAGAGAGAAAGAAAGAATGAATGACCTGCCAGTGTCACAAATGAGGTATCACAACATGCTCATCTGACCGTAATTGAATACCTTAAAAACCCTGAGCTTCTGGGGGTTCTGCCCCCTGGACCCCACCAAGGGCCCTAAGGCAGGCCCCTGGATGCTCATCTGACCGTAATTTAATGCCTAAAACCCCTGAGCTTCCGGGTGCTCCGCGCCTTGACCGCCCGCCAGGGCAAAGCCCCTGGACCCCACGCCAATTTACGCTCCACTCCCTTCGCCCAGCATGCTCTACCTGATCGTTAATACTCCACTTTGAAAACGTTCCGCAGGGTCTCAATGTAACATGTAAGAGTGGTGGTGATGCAGATTGTTGTTATACTCCCCCAAACGTTTTTGCTCATTACGCCACTGCCCCTGAAAGGTGATGAATTTCAAAAGGTGCAGTAGCAAAAGTTGGACCAAACGCCATTTTGATTGCATCTGACGCACACATTACGGTTAAGCCCCAGTCCCATATAAAGCCGGACCAGCACGGACGAGCACGGACCACTCCGGACCATCCCGGACCATGGTCTGGGGTGATCCGGGATGGTCCGGGATGTTTTGTTCAAAAAAAGTGTGATGCTTTTAAGCTACAGTCCCATATATGTCCCGGACCGTCCCGGACCATCCCGGACCCCATCCGGGGTGATCCGGGATTCGGTCCGTGTTGACACCGTGTTGGCACCGGGGTGGTCCTGGATGGTCCTGGATGGTCCTGGATGGTCCTGGATGGTCCTTGGCGGTCAATAACTCACTCCCGGACTGCCACGGATCAACACGGACCGCCCCGGCGCCACTACGGATGACCCCGGACCCAGCACGGTGGCTACACGGATCACCCCGGATCAAACTATTGTCCCGGACCGTCCCGGACCACCCCGGCAGTTTTTGACCGTCAAAAACATCCGGGGTCGACTCCCGGACCGCCCAGGACCATCCAGGACCATCCAGGACCACCCCGGTGCCAACACGGTGTCAACACGGACCGAATCCCGGATCACCCCGGATGGGGTCCGGGATGGTCCGGGACGGTCCGGGACGTATATGGGACTGTAGCTTAAGCCCCAGTCCCATATAAAGCCGGACCAGCACGGACGAGCACGGACCACTCCGGACCATCCCGGACCATGGTCTGGGGTGATCCGGGATGGTCCGGGATGTTTTGTTCAAAAAAGTGTGATGCTTTAAGCTACAGTCCCATATACGTCCCGGACCGTCCCGGACCATCCCGGACCCCATCCGGGGTGATCCGGGATTCGGTCCGTGTTGACACCGTGTTGGCACCGGGGTGGTCCTGGATGGTCCTGGATGGTCCTGGATGGTCCTGGATGGTCCTGGGTGGTCAATAACTCACTCCCGGACTGCCACGGATCAACACGGACCGCCCCGGCGCCACTATGGATGACCCCGGACCCAGCACGGTGGCTACACGGATCACCCCGGATCAAACTATTGTCCCGGACCGTCCCGGACCACCCCGGCAGTTTTTGACCGTCAAAAACATCCGGGGTCGACTCCCGGACCGCCCAGGACCATCCAGGACCATCCAGGACCATCCAGGACCATCCAGGACCACCCCGGTGCCAACACGGTGTCAACACGGACCGAATCCCGGATCACCCCGGATGGGGTCCGGGATGGTCCGGGACGGTCCGGGACATATATGGGACTGTAGCTTTAGATATTGATGGATTGTTCTTCTTTGGACAACGTTCTAATTATCGAAAGAGTGTCTACGTAGTCAGCTTTATTTGGGAATTTACATCACAAAGGTTAGAATAGCAGCTTACACGTGAATATTGGGTTATATATATTGTGTGTTGCTTTGAAGGAATATGAATAATGTGGAATTTCAAACACGAAAGTAGGATACAAATGTAAGAGGAGAAACGACTGTATATTGGTAGACTATGACTCTAGTATGGGGTTTATTTACAAGTTTGTGAGAGTAAGCGTTGAAGGCAAACAGAAGACAATTTAAGCGAGTTATACAACTTTCTGATGTGCATGAAGCGGAATGAAAAAGTACATATTTTTTTCTTTTATTGAGGCTTCAGAGGAAAGTTATATGTAGTGGACACCCCCCTCTCTCTCTCTCTCTTTCTCCTTCTCTCTCTCTCTTCCTTCTCTTTCTTTCTTTCTTTCTCCTCTCCTCTCTCTCTCTCTCTCTCTATCTCCAAACTCCCGTTATCTTTTTCAGCATGTGTATCCCAAAGAATGAAACAAAAAACAAATCGCAGCGGAATAATTATTCCTTCTGTTGAAGAAGACATTCATATATCTGCAATCTTTTTAGTGCGAATAAAACCTATGCCTATGAAACTGTAGTGTTAGCCAAACTCACTTCTAAAAGTACATGTTTTGAATAAAACTGAAATCATACCAGATGTACAAACAATATCCATAATCTGAATTCCTAGATTTTCGAGTTGAAATAAATATGGTTCTCAGAAACAGTCCAGGATTCAAAGCAACCCTATAATTCAAAGAAAACGTGTAAAAAGCGAGTACAAGTTATTATTATTTTTTTTTTTTTTTGGGGGGGGGGGTTGAAAGTATTTATCAAACGATTGTTAACAATCCAGCTTAATTACGTCAACAATAATTGTTCATGTACACTGTCGCTCATAAAGGTGGAATATTTTTTTAATCCTAATTTATGGAATTATTTTAAAAATAATTTAAAAATAATAGATCTAGATAATAGTATACATTCTCAGATTTTATTGAATAGTAATTTGCCAATGTGTGTTTTGCGTGACTGCTAAAGTATGTATATGCTACTATGCTTATCAACTAGGGGACCTATGCCCTTAAGTCATAAATGACAGTAATGAGGATTAATGCCCCACAAAAGGGCACTAATATAGCACATCGACACGGTGTTGATCCTGGGGCCTCACAGTTACGAGGCCATTGCTTTGTCACTAAACCATGACTGTACGCAGCGGGGGCTAGGGTAGGGGGCAGTTTCCATAAATAAAATAAAAAACACGGAAAATGCAATAAATTTTCAATAATTTATTGCATTTTACCCCGGTCCCCAACATAAAAAAATCCTCTGGACGGCCATGCATTATGGCTCAAGGCATGGGAAACGATTCAAAACCTTTCCCCACATTAAGAACCCCCTAGTGGAACCTTTGGGATAATGTTCTTCAGGGAATTTATCACTGACTTTCTTCAATAGCAATGCACCAAAATTATTTAACCCTAATAAGGCCGGGGGGGGGGGGCATTATGGCCCCCCCCCCCCTCCACGATTTGCGCAAATTTTCGCGGCGATAGCGGCCGAGATCTTAAGGGGGGGGGCCATAATGCCCCCCCCCCCCCCGGCCGTACTAAGACCTCAAATAGCCCAGCCTTTTTAGGGTTAAAGTCATATTCGTTTTTATTCTGAAAGAATCATTTAGAAACAAAGAAATTAATTTTGAAAGATAATTTTCCCCCTAAACCAGGATATATACACAATATTTGTCCATCATTTATTTGCACGTGTTTATCAATTTCATTTTACGTACTAATAGGTACCCCTAAAAGAATCTCTTTCCCATATTGGAATTCTTAAAAGAACCACTGAGCAACCATAACTTTAAAAACTCCCTAAAATAGGTGTATTTTTTTAGAACTACTATAACATGCAAAGAACTCTATATATAGCGCCATTACCCTAAGAGTGTTGCGAAATTGTGTCCATTCATAAAGGCCTAGGAAGACGCTGCATGGCGTGTTATGTGTAAAGCGTTGGTCACAACCGACCGTGCGTGTTTTTAGTCCGTACGGTTTTTGGGGAGGCCACGGCCGCCACGTTTTTCTGAAAACGTAAGGAGGGAGTGGCAAAGGGTGTAGATGTCAGTGGGGAGTACCGGCAACGCACGTCACACGCACTGGGGGTAAATCGGTAGACCGAACGCAGCCCGAACGCAGCGAAAGTTCCTCGTGCACTAAAAGTGCTACGGTGTGTCTGCATGCTCCCAAATCCGTACGGAGGCGGTACTCACCACGTACGGATACCCAAATTTTGCCCACGTTTTGGCACGTAGACAGCACGCACTGGCAAGTACGGCGGGTTGTGACCACCGCATAACCGGAAACTGCGCGCTTAAATGCTTGATGTGTTGTGACGTTATAGCGAAATTTCTAAGGGGACTTTTTAAAGACAATATACAGACATCTTTAAAATGGTGTATGATAAAATTGTATTTACCCTAGGGCCCAGCACTTTTCTTAGTTCTACCTTCAAGCTCTGCAAATATGATTGTTATCATACCTCGTTTTGTAAAAAAAAACAGGAGATTATAAATAACACCCTCTTTCAAAGTTCAAGATTTTTTATTTTGTTTGTAAAGTGATTAACATTCGATATTAAATACTCCTGATACACGTGCGATACGTGTGTAATATATCCCCCTCTTTATCTTTTTCTTCTTTCTTTGCTCTTCTTCCTTCTTCTCCTTATTTTTCCTCTACTTCTTCTTAATCCCCTTCTATTTTCTTGAAGTAAACAAGTTTTCTGGTTAAATTATATCTGCAGGTCAATACTCTGATCAGCATGGCTTCTGAATTGAGCTCTGTAGAGGGCGTCTGTGAAGGAGACGAGTGTAAGGCGAATACAGATCTGACTTTCTATGTGAAGGAGAAGAAGAAGCTCTGCCATGACTGCGCCTCCAAAAAGGAATGCTTCGGACCAAGAAAGGGTGGGCCTAATCTGTATTGTGAGAAACATGGTAAAGATATTGATTTGTATTGCAAAACACATGGCGTAGCTTTATGTGTTTCATGCGCTATGATAGATCACGTTGAAAAGCCGTGCATGCGACAGGATATAGATGATGCAATCATGGACAATAAAGCAAAGCTCAACATTCTGAAGGAAAAGGCGATGGAGAAGTTACAGTTATGTCGAGTCCATGGAAAGCACATTAGTCAGTGTAGACAATCCGCAGACGAACATCTGCAAAGTATCAAAGATGAGGTGGATTCCGTAATAGAAAAGGCGATTGCAAGAGACAAAGTCAGGGAACAGGAGGATGCTGCTAAAATCGACCAGGAGATTGATGGGAAAAACCAAAAACTCAAAGAAGAGATTCGAAAGAACAATGAGGAGAGAAACAAGCGACATGATGAAAACAAAACAAATGCAGAGAAAAGACAAGAACCAATAGATAATAAACATCGCGATCTCTATGCTGACATTCAGAACATCGCTCAAGAGATCGAGAGAAAGATTGGCGAGTTGGAGAAATCATGGCAAGATGACACAAAAACTACAGAGAATGCAAACCAGACACTTGACACAGTACTCGTAGACGATCAAAACATTGTCAAAGACGGGCATCGTGTGAATACATCAGTGAGTGATGAACTTAAAAAGCCACTGAATGAGGGTGAGGTGAAAGAAATCAATCGTGTTGTATCATGTGTGAGGTTTGTGAAGGGTGTTGGGAGGTAGATGATGTATGATGTGATGATTGATGGGTATGATAGGGAGTGGAAGCTCGTTGATACAATCAATGTAAGAAATGAAACCACATACCCGTACATTGTAGGATGTATAGATGAATGCAATGCTATCATTGCAGATTACATAAAAGGTAGTAGACATATATACATGTTAGATCTCAACACTAAACATATACAGAGAGTGGTAGAAGGTAGTGGTACATTATGGGTTGGATCCTGTGCAGTGCTGAATGATGACAAGGTAGTATGTGGTAAAGTGTATAATGGTATTACAGGAGACAGTTTGACAGGATGCATCGGTGTGTATGACAGACAGTGGAAGCTCATCAATGACGTCACTATACCAAGAAACACGACGGTTGGTACCACATGGGTGGATGTTGCAGCTGACAAGGATGGGATGATCATCGCTGCTGAGATGAATCAGTCTGAGATATACGTCATCAACCCAGCTGATGGTAAGATTATCAATACTATCACGTGTAAAGAGGATATAAGGTTGTGTGGTATGCTGTCGTCAGGTCACATCATCGCTCAATCCTGGTCAGTAGATCGCCGCAGAGCGCTCATCATTGACAGAGAGGGTGTTCAAAGGGAAATCCCCCACAATGATGTCATTTGGAATGTCTGCGTTGATCCTAAGACAGACGACCTCTACATCGTGACATCAGATAATAAGTACAAGACGTGTGTGATTGATCACGTGATGCGTGAGAGTGATATGAAGAAGAGAAGAGTAGCATCATTCGCTCTATCAACAAAACTGGAATTAAAGCACAGGAAGCACCAACTTTATACGTCTCGAGTGAAGATGACGTCATCCATGAAAATGATTGCTTGCGATGGAAACAATATTCTCGTATTCAAAAAGCATTTCAGCCTCTAAACCAATCATTAACAAATATTTACATTCTTATTCTTACAATCTTATTTTTTAGGTTTGCATGTATGTTTACAGAAGGTCGCATATATTATGTATAAGTACTACTACGTCATTTATTTTAGGCATTCCATGTTATGTGCCTTTATTTTTACCTATTTTGTATAACATGAGTTGTAATTTATTTAGAAAATTGCCATATTAGGATTTATGTATCTAAATCTTCGGATGTATTATGGTACATTTACTTTATGCATTATAAATATGTCATGTTTTTACAAGAAGAAAAAAGAGTGTTTCTACTTCATATAATTTTCTATATACACTGCATTGTAAATTTATGTATATGATATTATTTTTACAAACAGAATATTGACTTGTTACATTACATTGTAAACAGATTTAAATGAAATATAGGCCTATGTCTATAAACAGAATTGATTTTTATGTTTTAAACAGAATATTGATGTACATCAATGAAGCAATACGATACAATACATTTGAGTTTGACCACTTTTTGTGAAAGAATACTATTTTGATATTAATAATTAGCATAACCTCATATTAATCCCAATAAAGTGAGAGAAAAAAATGTTTGAAGAGAATTTTGATCCATAAAAATATATAATAATAATATTCGGTTCTTGTGTAGCGCATATCACATCATACAACGTCTCTATGCGCTAATTCCAAAGAGCTTTGGAAAGTATTACCCTAACTGTAGCTCCGGCAGTCGTTATCATCGCATAGTGCATTTCAAGGAATAATCCTTCCAGACAACCATTTACCTCACCTGGGTCGAGTGTGGCAAATGTAGATCAATATCTTGCCAAAGTACATTGCTGCCGCGGCGGGACTTGAACCGCGGACCTTTTGATCCCACGGTCAGGTGATATATCCACTCGGTCACGACTAAAAGCAGCAATAATTCTCTCTTCAAGTTCCCCTTTTTTATCCGTCTATTTCAAACTCTTCATATTTTAATATCCGTATCTTATCGGTTGATATTACGAATATATCCGAACTATACTACTGTCTGCTGTATATACTGTAAAACGATGTCTGTAAAATATTAAAAAATACATAGGTACATACAAATATAGTAAAATGCTCATACCATTGTGTCTTTGAATTTCGATGTATATACAAAAATGGAAGTTTTATAAGTTGGAGTAAAACCGCTTGGAGAAATGATTATATTTCTTTTTCATTTTTGGTTTATTTGTTCCGATATATGCTGTTAAGATTTATCACAAATACTAGATAAATAGATTCCGTGTGGTAGAGTGTGAATTCTTTCTGGAATGTATGTTTGTTTAATTCAAGATTGATGATAGCAAGGACACTGCCTTACTTTCATTTGTTCATGCATGAAGTATACTTCCCTGTATTGTAAAATAGTTATCATTATCATTAATGTGGTGTATGGTAGTTGGTCATTTGTAGCGTAAATGTAATGAAGTGTAATTGCTTACGTTTGAAAAAGTTGTCTTATTATGATTTTCCCTAACATGAATTCACATGTTGTTATTTGTTATACATATATACAGTGTAGTTAAATACGTATTATTGTTCTATCCACCTGGAACAAAGAATAAGGACATAGACAACTAGTTTTGCAATTGGCCATGGTATTTATTAGTTGTAATATAGAAACTTTCCATCGTCATTAGACTTGTGGTATAACAAATAATTCAAATTAAAATAGTGTGTTAACTTCACAATGAACAGCCGTTCTCTGGCCCGAGACACGTAGCGTTCAAATAATACAAACAACTCGACGCAGTTCTCTGGCCTGAGACACGTAGCGTTCGCATAAACACTTTATTGCCTAAAACTGAGGATAACTAAGCAAATGCCTTAATGGTCATCCTCCGCTACAAGCAAAGTGTAAACGGGGTGTAAATACTAATTGCATTAAAATGCCCCCAATTTAGATCAAACAAATCAACGCAGTTCTCTGGCCTGAGACACGTAGCGTTCACATAATAAAATAAAACCAAATCAACGCAGTTCTCTGGCCTGAGACACGTAGCGTTCACATAATAAAAACAAATCAACGCAGTTCTCTGGCCTGAGACACGTAGCGTTACATAATAAAAACAAATCAACGCAGTTCTCTGGCCTGAGACACGTAGCGTTCACATAATAAAATAATCCCAAATCAACGCAGTTCTCTGGCCTGAGACACGTAGCGTTCACATAAACACTTTATTGCCTACACTGAGGATAACTAAATCAAAGGCCTTAATGGTCCTCCTCAGCCTACAAACCAAGTGTAAACGGGGTGCAAACAATACTAATTGCATTAAGATTTCCCATCATTGGCTCGAAGCCTGTTCTCTTGCAAACTGGTATGTTCGACATGTGCAAATTAAAGATAATTCCGCGGTTTGGCGGTCAAAATTATAAAATTTTCTGCCTCATGACAAGTCCAGTCACGGAAGCACCCAAAGAGGTGTGAATTTACCAATTACGTATAAGTAACAACAAAATGAATTGTAGAAGTGATTACGTATAAGTAACAACAAAATGAATTATAGAAAGTGATGTACATCATAAAATTCCATTTGAAGAAACAAATACATGAAGGCAGGAATTTGACGACATTGTCAACTAAAAACTCAAATGCGGGTGAAACCCGATCTCTCGAAAACCAGACTCTTAATAAAGGATGTTATAACCAAAATTAGACCGAATGAAAAGTTCGAGTTCTGGGAAATAAGATCGGGAAAAAGCCCCGCAAGGCCCGTGTAATCATTTTGAACGCGACCAGGCACAGCCCTTGAGAGAGTGGATTGTCGTCAAATTCCCACTACTAACTGTGTAATGATAATCGTAAACATGAAAAGCCACTGACCCCTTTTGGTGGAGTATGAGGATGGATGGTGGGGAAAATTTGTTAAGTGTGACAACTTCGAAATACCATGGACTGAATGAGGTATTATCGTCCAAATTGGGGAGAGGAAAGAGGAGGAAAGTTGAGAGCTGACCGCATGTTTACATTACGGCGACTGGTTTCTTCCCCGCCCAAGGTTTATTGCGTCATCGGATTACATTCATAGCCTCCTCTCCCCCCAAAATAAACTTTGTACCAGGTAGCTGTCAATAAACTATTTTAACTTCCTCTGCGCTGGTTAAAATTAATTATTGTTCTATCCACCTGGAACAAAGAATAAGGACATAGACAACTAGTTTTGCAATTGGCCATGGTATTTATTAGTTGTAATATAGAAACTTTCCATCGTCATTAGACTTGTGGTATAACAAATAATTCAAATTAAAATAGTGTGTTAACTTCACAATGAACAGCCGTTCTCTGGCCCGAGACACGTAGCGTTCAAATAATACAAACAACTCGACGCAGTTCTCTGGCCTGAGACACGTAGCGTTCGCATAAACACTTTATTGCCTAAAACTGAGGATAACTAAGCAAATGCCTTAATGGTCATCCTCCGCTACAAGCAAAGTGTAAACGGGGTGTAAATACTAATTGCATTAAAATGCCCCCAATTTAGATCAAACAAATCAACGCAGTTCTCTGGCCTGAGACACGTAGCGTTCACATAATAAAATAAAACCAAATCAACGCAGTTCTCTGGCCTGAGACACGTAGCGTTCACATAATAAAAACAAATCAACGCAGTTCTCTGGCCTGAGACACGTAGCGTTACATAATAAAAACAAATCAACGCAGTTCTCTGGCCTGAGACACGTAGCGTTCACATAATAAAATAATCCCAAATCAACGCAGTTCTCTGGCCTGAGACACGTAGCGTTCACATAAACACTTTATTGCCTACACTGAGGATAACTAAATCAAAGGCCTTAATGGTCCTCCTCAGCCTACAAACCAAGTGTAAACGGGGTGCAAACAATACTAATTGCATTAAGATTTCCCATCATTGGCTCGAAGCCTGTTCTCTTGCAAACTGGTATGTTCGACATGTGCAAATTAAAGATAATTCCGCGGTTTGGCGGTCAAAATTATAAAATTTTCTGCCACACGAGACGTGGCTGCTCAGACATGGATCGCCGCCACACCGAAATCGGATGGTATGAAAAATTCTCATCCTTTGCATAATTGCGAAAGGTACTATAAACGTAACAGACAACATTATGTACAATCATTCCTACTTCAGATCAATACAGATCCGAAATTAACTTGTACTGACGAATGTTCGAAGATCAGTAGGGAGGAATTGAACGTCTGTATTCCCAAGAAAGCACGTCGTAAAAGTTCGAAATGAATAATGAAGTAAGTACCCTTGCCAGAAAGGTGCATACGGTGCGAAACAACCAGTCCTCCAAATCGGCGAAGTAAAGACCGCGCAACTTGTTATTAACCCCGCTGTCTCTGTCTGGTAATTCATGTCTGTCGGCGGGTAGATGGATACCGGCCGCTTGCACCATGAAATCCCCCAGGGCCCAGATGGTGCCTCGTATGGATGTAGAATCCCTTGTCTGGCTCGATAAATCTGTAGACTCTGCAGATTCAAATAATGGAGAAAAGGGAGAACCCGCAGACAGTAACATGTTCTACATAACATTACCATAAACAAAATTACTTTTGCAATGTGTGTTATTCTTCGGAATAAACCACCCCAATTCAGTGCAATCAAAATTTAGTTACTATTAGTATATTATGCATTGGATTTGGTCTGACGCCCATCACCCTACCAGTCTAAATCAAAACGTAACAAAATTAAGCTGAAAAAACAACGTACTGACTAATTATAACACCCCGAAGTTTTCAAACTTCACCTGCCGGTAGTCTGATATAACCCCGGTATGCCCCAGATACCCATCTCCCCATTTTTTGAATGTGGGAGTCTGAAAAGCCCGCCATAGCAGCGGACGTAGCAGCTCCTATTCGGAATGAATGGGCCGTGTAATAGTGAGCTGGTAAACCTAAGAATGAAATACTCCTATGTAGCACCCTGTTGAAAGCTTGCCGGGTTAGGGGAGAACCATCAAATTGCCTAAAAAATGCAAACCCCTGGTCAATACCGGGAGTGGGAACGGGTTGAGGACGGGCTTCCAAATACCCAACAATTGCTTTAACGGGGCACAATGACCTACTTTCCGGAAGCAGGATGACGCACCCCCTACCCCGCTGATCCGTTTTGGAAGACCGAATTCTAACACTAACTTTGCGCTGTGGGGGATTCCCCCGGACGATTACGTCCGCCTCCAACAGGGGGATGGATCTACCCTGAGAAGTGAATTCACCAATGCGTAAAAACCCGAAAAACGCTAATAAAAAGGTTGCAGTGAAAAGTTTAGTATGATAGGACGTTTGGCATACTAATGGCAGTGTTGCGATTAATTTATGTAATAAGGGCATAGTAATGGGGCAGCGCACGTCAAGGCGAGCATGACGCCTACGGCAGCCTTCAACTAATCGCTTTATCGGAAAATTCTGAGTTATATCTTCCCTATTATGACTGCGCTCATGAAATGACAGAGCTGAAATATATGTAGAGATAGTGTTTGCTGAATAATTGGACCAGCTCATGTAAGAAATGAAAAGAGCAACCTGCTCGATAGTTGGTGGAGTAGAGGCATTACAATTATAATTACTCCGAAACAGCTGAAAAGTTTGCCATGCCGTGTGATAAGTGCGCATAGTGTTCTGAGCTCTGGAAGAGCTTAACAAGACGGCACGCTCCCGACTAAGCTGCTCCAGAGAGGGGTAGGAATGGGGGTCCCTTGTTGCTCGGCATTGGGGGCCAGATGTCGAAAACGGGTCATCTGAAAGCGGGACAGAGAATCGGCAATTTCATTGGTATGGCCTGGAACGTACATTGCCTTAAACCAAATGTTCCACCTTAAACACAGTACTACAAAGTGGCGAATGAGCCGCATAATTATCTTGCAATTAGACGATTGCTTGTTAATGACGGCAACTACCGATTGATTATCAGACCAGAAAGTTACTCTCTTCCCATTTAACCGATCTCCCCATAAGTGAACGCCTACAACTATGGGAAGCAGTTCTAGAACGGCAATGGAGAAATTAGCCTCCCTGACGTATTCCGGCCATTTAGCTTGAGCCCAGCATCCCTCGAAATAAATGCCTAGCCCAATGCTTGCCGCTGCGTCTGTATAGAATTGAAGGCAATTATTATCCCGCCAAACATTGTCAGCAAACATAACAGTCCCATTAAAATGCTCTAAGAATGCTTCCCATGCTGCCAGGTCAGCCTTAGCCCCACTGGTAAGCCTTATGCGATGATGGGGCAGACTTACCCCTCTAGTCATGTCTATCAGCCGCCTGAGAAAGGCCCTACCTGGGCCAACCGCCTTACATACAAAATTGAGTGACCCAATTAGCGATTGTAGCTGGCGCAGTGTCAGCTTAGACTTCGTGGAAAAGCTGCGAATCATGCAACGTAGCGCTTCTAATTTATCAGCTGGAACCTTTACCTGACATAGCCTTGTATCAATCTCTAGACCCAAATATGTAATTACTCTCGTAGGGCCTTCGGTTTTCTCCAGCGCTAAGGGCACACCGAAATCATTGCACATATTTTGGAAGCAGAGCATGATGCGCTGGCATTCCTCGAATGAGGAAGCAGCAAAGAAGAAATCATCTAAGTAATGCAGCACTTGTTCAGTAACAGCTATGCGCCGACAACAATCCTCGAGAAAGGAACTAAAGCGCTCAAACATTGCACACGAAATCGCGCAACCCATGGGCATGCACCTATCATAATAGAATTTTCCATCAATGCACATACCGAGCAAATCAAAATCAACTGGATGCACGGGCAGTAATCTAAAGGCAGACTTGATGTCAGCTTTCCCCATAAAAGACTTAAGACCCAGTTTAACAATCATGTACACCGCTTCGTCGAAACTAGTGTAAGAAACGTTGCACTCCTCCTTATCTATGCTATCATTTACAGAAGAGCCGCGAGGGGAGGATAAGTGTTGTATTAATCGAAATTCGCCTGGTGTTCGTTTTGGAACAACCCCGATGGGGGAACAACGAAAATTCGGAAATGGAATTGAAGTAAAGGGGCCTACGATTCTGCCAAGTAGCACCTCTTTTTCTATCTTTTGCATAATGATTTGATGATGAAGAATTGCAGACTTGAGATTCTTACAACTCATTTGTACACGGGTGCCTTTAAAACTCAGAGAAAAGCCGTACGTAAATCCCGAAATTAGACGTTTTGCGTCAGACTGATTGGTGTAAGAATGAAGAAAGGGTAGCATGGGCTTTAGCTTAATTGGGGTTGGGGCTAGGGCTCGGTTTGGTAGCTGCAAGTTGGGGGCGGTTGCAGGCAAAGGAGCCATGGGATGTATTTCCGCATCTATCGCATTTGTGCGCATATCTGCAGCCTCGCCCCCTACCGCACCGGCCGGAGGCGTTGAATGCGAAACAAACTTGGGCCCGCGGACTCGCGGTTGCGCTACCGTATCCGACCCGATTAAGGGCTGAGCGCCCATTGCGGCGCGGGCCTGATAGTTGCTGTCTTGGCCGTTGAGCTCCGCGAAATTGAGATTGCCTCCCGCTGGAGGGACGAAAATTCTCCCTGGTGTCCGGCCGCGCGTAGGCAGTGGCGACTAGTAGCCACAGCTCCGCGTCTACTACGGCCCATGAACGCTCCGGCTGCCGCGCTTGCCGCAGGCGGAACTGTAGATCGTAGTCGCACCAATTATAGCCGCAGCTAGCGGCAGTGCGCACAATACTGATATACTTTAACAGTTCCCGTACCCGACGTGTGTGTCGTTCGGCATAAACCGAAACAAAAACTAGCATGGCACTAGTCCACTGTGGTATGCCTGTAATGGCTGTTTTTCGGTTTGGCGCCCGCAGCTGAAAATTAGCGCTCGCGGGGGAAAAAATTAGAGTTAACCCCTCGTCGACGGAAGGATCGGACATGGATGGCGATAATAAAGCGCCTAAGTCAATGAACTCCCCCCGCCAAATTTTTTCCTTCAATGTGACGGCAATTGATGACCCGAGATCATCGCCTACGCCAGCCAACATTTGGGGCTGTCCAGGGACGGGAAAACCTGTCCCTGGAGTAAAAGCAGTTGGCACCCCTGTGGACGTCACTGGCGCAGGTGAAACCAGCGCTTCATTGGTAAACATGCTGGGATTTGTATCAAAATCGTCAATTGCCATTTCTGGCCATGACTCACCGTTGACGCCGCCGTCTTGCACTCCGGGCTCTTCGTTGATCGTGGGCTCCTGGATACGGGCGGGGACGACGGGTAGTGCATCGTCGTTGCTGGCACTGGCAGCTGGCAGGGGGAATTGGGCAGGGGACGTAGCCTTCGATGCCCTCCTCTTCCTTGGCTTGGCCTTTGCTGTTGTCTTCGTCGCAGCCTTTGATGTCACCCTCTGATTTGTCTTCTTCGTCGATTTAGGCATCTTAGAAATTGTTTTGTATCAAAATGAAGTCTACTAACACGCTTGTAAACCTCGACGTATTGTTTAACTCAAATGAGGCAACGTGAAAAATAGGTAAGAATGTCAATCAGGAGCTGAAACTTATTAAAGTCAGAAGCACAGTAGTTCAACTATATTCGACGATATTACGTAAAAACTTGAACTGACTGCTAACGTGGGCGAATATTGAGCAAAAAACCACGAAGGAAGAGTAAAAATTTGTTAAGTGTGACAACTTCGAAATACCATGGACTGAATGAGGTATTATCGTCCAAATTGGGGAGAGGAAAGAGGAGGAAAGTTGAGAGCTGACCGCATGTTTACATTACGGCGACTGGTTTCTTCCCCGCCCAAGGTTTATTGCGTCATCGGATTACATTCATAGCCTCCTCTCCCCCCAAAATAAACTTTGTACCAGGTAGCTGTCAATAAACTATTTTAACTTCCTCTGCGCTGGTTAAAATTAAATATCATTGTATCAGAGATGTTTTAGTGTTATTACTCAATGTGTAAGTTGCATAGTAGATACAATTGTAGTTTTATAAGTTGGAGTAATTGTAATTGGTCATTATTTTGTAGCGTAAATGTAATGAAGTGTAATTGCTTACGTTTAGAAAAGTTGTCTTATTATGGTTTTCTCTAACATGATTTCACATGTTCTTATTTGTTATACATACATATATATATATACAGTGTAGTTAAATACGTAATATCATTGTATCAGAGATTTTATAGTGTTATTATTCAATGTGTAATTTGCATAGTACATGAAAATGTAGTGTTATAAGTTGGAGTAAAATAACGAACTTCTTTGTGTGTTTGATTGTTTGTTTTACCTGACTACTAGGTAAATATTTGTTTAGTCGCTCAAATAAAATAGGCAGATTTATTTACAAAGATCCATATCCATGATCAAAGGGACAGCCTGAAACAACCACCTGTTCCAAATGAAGGTTTTGTTATTAGTGTGTGTCTTAATGTTTAGCCCAAACTATTATCTGGTAAAGAGATAATTGCTGTTTCTAAAATAAATACGAAATTATACAGCTGTTTATTCAATGTGTATACTGCTTCGTGCTTAACATTAATATCCGTTAGATAGTATAGCATAGCCATTTCTTTTCATAGGATTTGTGTATATTAGTGTTTAATTTCACTTGTTTGAATATTATCATTAAAAGTGTGATTATTACCATTGTTAATGATAGTTGTAAAAAAGCCCTTTCTTTCATTATATTAAAATATGTGTATATTATCGTTCGATCTAAAAGTGATAATCTTTCGCATATATACAATATGTAAAACCGAAGTACATTATTTACATCATAGGTTAAGGGTACAGTTATTTGTTTTAGCTTGTCATGTAGGAAAGCAATGATAGTTTTATTCAGATTTTACATTTAACATGTACGAAGGCAGTATCATTTTGTAAGCAGAATATGAAAATCTGTATTTGTAGAATATCTATCTTATCCGAGTAGAGTTTAATTTTGCAAACAAAGGATTGGAAGGATAGCGGTATAAAGAATGATTGCCTGAACGCATGATTTTCTTTTCGGATAAAACAGTATCAAATTTGTTTGAATTCACCCATGTGATAGTACACAATGAAATATAATGCATTGCTTGCTTTCATTTGTTCATGTTTGGGAATGGTTTCTTCTTTTGTATGCTTGCCTAACTTTTTAAAGCTTGCATCCTAAATGAAAAATTATCATAATTATGTAATGTACACGTAACATTCTTTTTCATGTGAAGGTTTTCGATGTGATTAACTCTTTTACTTTTTAAATTGAAGCAAAGAATTATATCTTTATCATTTATTGGTTTGAAATCTAAATATAGTTAACCATCACTCCATGAACAGCTCCTGACAGCCTCGTTATTTCGTTTGTCACAAAATAACTTCTAAATGTTATAACGTAAACCTCTCTCTTTTAATTCATATTCTTGTATGTCTTTACCATACCAGTATGCCTGTACACCTTTTTCTAGAAATTGTTCTTCCTCTGTCTCCCTTCTCTCTAGGTTCCCTTCTCTCTTTCTTTTCCTTCCTCTCTTTATCTCTTCCACTCTCTCTCCCCTCTCTCCTTCTCATTCTCTCTCTTCCCCCTCTCTCTCTCGCTCTTATATATATCTCCGTTCCTTACTCTCCGTCTCTCTCACTTTTTTTTACTCCTGTCTCTCTCTCTCTCTCTCTCTCTCTCTCTACTTGTAAACACATTGTTTACCTCTCTCTTTTCATTCATTTTTGTTTTGTTTATTAAAGGTTTATATGTCAGACCGCTATGCCAGTACATATTTCTACAGCTTGTTTTTTCTGTCTTCCCACTCTCCCTCTCTATTTATTCTGTCTCTGCCCCTTCCCTTTCGCCCCCCCCCCCCTCTCTCTCTCTCTCTCTATCTATCTCTCTTTCTCTCCTGGAAGTCGCACAACTGTACTTGTTACCGTGGTTACTCAGTTGATCTAGATTTTGACTAAAGGGCTGATCAGACATAAGCAATAATGATTTGATAACAAGATTTTTAACTGAAGGTACAACCATCCATCCATTGAGATACTAACATACACCACCATCACATACATTACAAAAAATCACATACATATACCTTTTATTGAAACGTCATATATAATATCATTAACCTTACTCAGGTCTGAACAGTCCTTTATGATAATTTACCCTTATCTTTGACAAACTGTGACATATTGACCAAGTTTAAGTACAAGTTCAAGTTTATTTGTCTTTCTTCCAACATGAATGTAATACAATTGAACAAATTTACATACATGTAGATTATATAAAAGGAACACTTATAAGGAACCCCCCCCCCCCCCCCCACTCATGCAGTGTTATTTAGGGTACGCATATGCATGTTCCCTCCTTTGGGAAACACCCCCCTAAGTCCGGTGTGTAAAGTCAATACGGGCCGGATTTTTGTGTACTACGAGCCGGACTTTGGTGCGTGAAAAGTACCCCTTTACCGGACATTTTGATTGATTGGTTGATTGATTTTTATTCGACAAGCTTCCAACATACAACAATATACAATAATAACAGATAAAAAATAAGACAGCTTGAACAGGATAACCCACGAAAGCTCGAGAGCTTATTTCAAGTGGGGTCCCTTACAGACATGTATAAAATTAATAAGATAAAATAGTAATATGTACAGACAGATAAGAAAAATAAAAGAATTACTTATTAAAGATAATAATAATTTAACAACATTAAACTGATGATAGAAATGATAATAAGTACAAGAAGAAAAAGAAGAAGGAGAAGAAGCAAAAGAGGAGGAGGAAGAAGAGGAAAATAATGATGAATTTCTAGAATTTCTATAACGGTCGAAAACATAAGTGTATACAAAATGAAAAAGTATTAATGAAGTAATCTAAATGTATGTAACACGCATGGTATCCCTCCGTATGTAGATTACAAGAAAATTGAAGAAATAGCCTTCATCTTTTTACGATCTAAAAAAAATGAACGTCATTGCACAGAATTTTCAAAATGAGTGAACAAGCTTCCTTACACAAGCACAAGACATCAGAAACTAGATTGTATGATTGCTACCTTTATTACATCTCTCTCAAATGGCATCAGAGATTTGTATAATCACATAGCACACATTATGCTCATTCGATTAGTTACATAATATATACAAGTCTAGTATGAAGACAAAACCTTTTGTATTTTTACAACAAACATGGCAAACACATACACATCTACATTCACACACCACTGCCACATACACACACACACAAGTTATATTGCATTATGGTTCAACCATCTGTCCTGGTGAAAATGCAGATTAAATATAGCATTATGATTCTGATCAGACGACTGACAAATTATTTATCTTTCAGTGGTTCTTACTTTCATTTCTCTATAGAATGAACAACAAGAAAGAAAAAAAAGCGAAGTCATGTCTTATGTTGAGAGTCAGAAAGGACTCATTCCATTTGAACATTCATATGAAAACTAAAGCATTTTTATATCTGCAATGTTTGAGTGGAAACACCACCTCATCTGCTTCCTGTGCGATTAAGTGATTCAAAACCTATTGGTCAAATTTCTTTTCATAAGTTCATGTTTTGACTGAAAATGAACAGAAAAGGAGTACTAAAAGGTTAACAAATTGTATAAATTTGGGAATTTTTAATCCCAAATTAAATTTTTCGGCTGTCACCTTTCCACATGGCGAATATAGATCCCATTTTCATCGTTACTCCTACATAGTTTGTACTTCACAAATCCTTGGTTATAAACTGGGCAATCAAAGAGTTGTTGAATCTTGCAGCTCGTTTGTTACTTTGGTTGGAGCCAGAAGGGCATTACCTCACATCAGGCGCGTACGCAGGATCTTTTCAAGGGGGGGGGGGGGGGGGTGTAACATTTTTAAATCGGGCCGAAGCCGAAAATTTCGCATCGACTCAGCCAGCCGCTGAATAAGAGGACACTTTTTTTTTTTTTTTTGGTCTCGAAATTTGAAAAATTGACATTTTGCTCCGTTGGGGGGGGGGGGGGGGGTAAAGTCACCTTTTTTAGGTCAGCCATGGGAATAATTTTTTTTAATTTTTTTTAAAAATTATTATTAAAAAAGGGGGGTTTAAATACATAAAAATACCAAAGGGGGGGGTTAAACCCCCCGACCCCCCCCCCCTGCGTATGCGCCTGCCTCACATACTGTAACACAGCGTTAATGCCCTTCTGGCTCTGGACAAACGAGTTTTGACAATAAACGAAACAAATAGGAAAAAAAAAGAAGAAAAAAGAATGACTATCATTTTAACCCTATCCTGCAGACGTTTTAACAATTTAAACATATCCAAAGAAAATAAATGAATTTTTTTTTTTTTTAAAGATAAACAAAAAGGCATGGACTGCCATTTCCCCGAATATTTTTTAAAATGTCAATGTACATTAATAATAATCAACAATATTTACATGTCATCTCTTTCTATATTAATATCCTGAACAACTCTAATTTTAGTAATATGTAATAATAAATACAAGTTGTTTCAAGGAGAAATGGAAATTTGTTGTTTACAGTTTAATCTTTAAAATCAGTATAAGCAGCAATTATTGTATTTTTTTCTTTCATTCGATTATTTAGAAATGTGTTCAACATTACATTTATATATACATAAATGTATTTACACCGTTTACATCATATTATGTTATATTGTAGGCTATTTACTTGCACCTTTGAACGATATTTAAAATATTCTTTAAAAATATTTTGCAACCTAACAAATCAGTGCATTACACAGACATAAAACAGGGTGAATAGGAACTAAACTTGGAAAGTATTTTGAAATGAATTTCTTTGCAATCACATTGAATCACACTATCACATTAAACCTTATTACAAATAGTTATATGAGTCTCTCCATATCTCTTTAAAAAAAAACTCCAGAAGATTAAATCGAAAGTCACTACCAATCCGCTGTATGACTCTCTCTCTCTCTCTCTCTCTCTTTTCTTGAAAAGCCTTTTCAGGAACTGTACCGCATAGAGCTGTAAATAATAATAATAATAAAAACGTTACTTATAAAGCGCTTACCACCGAAGTCTCTTAGCGCTATACACACAAAATAGACTGATATACAATTACATCTTATACAAAACTAAAAATTAATGCAAATAAACATACAAATTACTATACATATGGAATACACGTCAAAGTGAACAGAGTAAATTAATCATCGAACGCAATTTTGAATAAATGTGTCTTGAGACTAGTTTTGAATAGGTTAACGGTTTGACCTTTTTTTTACATTTAAAGGTAATCTGTTCCAAAGTTCAGCAGAAGCTTTGCGAAAGGTTTTGCGATAGAGCTGTATATAACAGCTCTATGCTTTACCCTCATCTAGATGCTGAACAGGCGTTGATGAGTATTACCATTAATCAGTGGCGGATCCAGGGGGGCCGGGGCCGGGGGCCCGCCCCCCCCCCCCCTTTAGAAAAAAATCATGTAAAAACGCGTGATTTTTACCCTTTTTTTGGGGGGGGGGGTGCAAATTTTTAAATATTCGACAACCAAAAACAAAAATGTTCTCTTACCATAAGAAACAAGAAAAAGTTGGGCCCCCTCCCCTAAGAAATCCTGGATCCGCGCCTGCCATAGAGTACCGAAGCTGTGACGTCATAAAAATCTTTTTTTTTAGAATTTCTCTTTTTTTTTCTTCATTTTCCGAAAGAGCATCAAAAATAATGTCCAATAATGACGAAAGCCAATTGAATAGGAACTCAGTGTTATATGCTCTGGCTCCATAAGGAGCCAGAGCATATAACACTGAGTTCCCATAGGACATATATTTATTCAGATGGTCATATCTCAGACAATACAAATTCTAAAATTAGATTTTTTGATGACGTCACACTTCACCACTCTATTATCCAGAAGTAGAAGTTCAGCCCTTTCTACGAATCCGGCAAATCCCCCGCGCCGGTGGCGAAATTTGTACCAAGTATCTATACCTGCGCATGCGTATACAGTCTTAAACAACAGACTTTGTCCTTCGTGCTCGATTGACCTCCATCGTAAGCATGAACTTTACATTATCCAACAATCTCATTTATTTTTCGGAATCCTCTTTGCAGCAACATGTTTGGCAGAGGGTTTGCAGCTGGAGCTGTGGCATCTGTCACTGTTTATGCCCTTTATTCCTCGTTAGTTCAACTGGCGCGGGAAGAAGTTGATACGGACATTCGTTTGATTAGGTCGCCTCGAGATCTGGGTAAGCCTTACTGCAAGTTTGGGTAGTCCCACATGCTCTCTTTAAACGTTTTGTTTTTGTTTTTTTGATTAAAAAGATAAAATAAGATATAATGAATTAAAAAAAACACTGAGAGGTGATTTTGCGCTTGTTCAGAAATCTATCCAAAATTTGACCCGTAACTCTGGCGTGGAGATACCCTACTATTACTAAAACAAGCGCTTGTTCAGAAACGTATCCAAATTTGACCTGTAACTCCGGCGTGGAGATACCCAAAATGTAGTAAGTAGTCTATTCATTAAATGTCCAAATAAAGATCAGGAAAATTTGTTATGTTTATTACGTGTTTCAACAGTGTTGATCCTGTAAAAAGTCTTTGGGAATACATTTACAAGAATTCAGTAGTTTATAGTGAGTTGATGTTTAAACGGCACTAGATCTACGTCAGATATCATCTTGTCAAGAATCGTGAGAATTTCTTGCATATGAAACTTTCACTTATCCTCTTCAAACAAGTACTTCGTAACTCAGTGAATGAAAAACAAAAGCAGTTGAAGTGTGCCTAAATTCATCTTACCTGGTTGAAATGGTTTAGTTTTTAGTTTTAAGTAACTTAATCGAAAGTGAAATTAGCTTTATTTCTGTTTTTCACTTTCTTTGCATGCATTTTGCAAAATGCACTTTATATATGTGCCATATGATTGTGCAAGTGAGCCAAATTCATGCAATACATCGGATCTAGAGATATTATGGATCTCTCTTCAACATTACTAAAAAGGGAATTACACACTATAGCATCATATTGGCTCCAAGAAATAGATAAGTTGAGAAGAACGGGTTTGTTAATGTGTTGAGGAAAACTGGAAAAGGATATCAAAAGAGTGTTTGTTTTACAGTTATGATTGATAAAGCCTACATTAGTAGCCTACATTGGTAACTCTTTAATCTGCTTTGATGATCTCATTCTGTTCTTACAGTACAAAACCAAGAGCTTTAATATCACAAGGGTTACCTTCAAGTTCCCCTTTTTGATTGATAAATTCAAAGTTGGAAATATGACCTTTCTTATCCTTTATCATTTTCATAGATCTACACCATTTCTTCAATGTACTGCTTTTACTGATCAATACTAACTCATAACATCAGGATGAACTTCAAGTTTAAAGGAAAAATTTACTTTATGCTTGCAGTAATTTATTATATTGGAATGTTTGTACATGACGTTGCCTTCCTGTAATAAGCTATAGATAGGAAGCTACTGTTTGAAATGAGGAAGTGCTTTGTTTACAAAAATCTCTACATGAAAGCTACCAAAACATACATGCACATGTTGATATTGTGTATAAAGCCCCTTTCATCATCTCATCTCAGTGCATATTGCACTGAGATTGGGAATGGCTATTGTGTGGCATGTGGGTATTGCCAGACAATAAGACCATTCACACGTGAGAAAAAGTTATGATTCAAATTTTGTTTAAATCCGACTTTCTATAGAGCCTGATCATATTTGGTGTGTACACAAACTACATGGCACTACAACAGAACTGCCAACCAATACGATTTTGTACGATAGTATGATAGTCTTGATAGATCCCCCCCGCCGCCACAAACAAAAAAAAAATAAATAAAAAGATTTCCTGAAATTTTGAATGTGCCTGTGCATAATTCTTCAAAATGTCGGCGAACAGTCTATCGATCAAAAATAGGATTTTTTAGGGGAAAGAATAGGATATTTTGTTCAGTTGGGGTTGGCAAGATATCAGTGTATTAATTAGAATAAAATAAGATCCCCCCTCGAAAAAAAAAAAATATATATATATATATATATATATATTTCCCAAAATTTTGAATGTGCCTGTGCATATATGTAATTCTTCAAAATGTCGGCAAACAGTCCAACAAAAAGAAAGTACTTATCAATCAAAAATAGGATTTTTTGGGGGAAAGAATAGGATATTTGTTCAGTTGGGGTTGGCAAGATATCTGCTACAGTGTATTAATCAGCATTAATCAGAGTTTTTGTGTACACCCTGTGTTATGATCAGAATCTCCCTCACACCCAAATTAGTGAGATCCTGATCACATGGCGGTGTGGTCCATTTGATAAGCACTTTCAGGAGGATAAGCCAGAGGTTTGAATCCCTGCCAATGTACGAACGCCTTTTGGCAAGACATTAATCTACATTTCCCATTCTCCACCCAAGTGATACTAGTAAATGGGTACCTAGTAGGATGATTCTTTGTATTGCACTCAGTGCTGATGGTGGTTCCTGGTGCTAAAGCAGGGATAACTGATGTAATATTCAAAGCTCTTTGAAGTTCATAGAGATGTGAAACCACATTGCGCTATACAAGAATGGAATATAAAACGATGAACTCTGTGTGTGAACAGCCCAATCTCCAAAGCCACTGATTATCATGTGTACCTTGATTACTTCCTGATATACTTTACAAGCAGATGTCTTACATCATGGACAAGAAAGCAGGAAAATATTGATGAAATTGTGTATGGACTATAAGGATAAAAAGGGAAATTTGTTAATGATGAATGTTGAAATTCAAGAACATTCTAGGGAAGCAGAGGGACAATTAGCAAAAATGCAATCTTGCATATATCTGAAGTACACATCAAGTGTAAGAAAAAATGTGTTTCCTTTTCTTATATTACCAAGTTATTGGAGAGTTTCAGTCCCAAGCCCCCCCCCCCCCTCCCCTCCCTCTCTCCCTCTCTCCCTCTCAGGTGGATCTGCCCCTCTCCACAATTTCACATGGTAAAATTATTACTACATGTACATGTTCACTTTTCATTTCTTTTTGTGTGTGTGTTGATGTCCCTATCCCCTGCCCCATTACAAAGTACGACAATTATTGGGCATCACTTTACAGTTATTGATGATATGTTCTTTTTGTTTTTATCAACAGCAGGAGAAGAGGATCCCAAGGGATCTGATATCTTCAAGTACGGTACACCAGACAGCGGAACCCAAACCAGAACATATACAAACCATGCCTTAAGCTATGACCAAGGTAGACGGACACCATCATGGGTAGCAGAACACATCACCAAGCAAGACTTGCAAGGTACCACTTCCAGGGGTCAGTGACACAAAGACGTAACTCCATTTTGGCCATTTTTAGAAAGAGTGGTTTAAAGTCGCTGAGCACTTGGGCCTTAAGGAGTTAAGTCTATGTTTCGCTAGCCACTGACTTCAATGGGGGTGTTGGGTGGAGTTAAGTCTTTGTGTTTCCTGGAAAGCGCAATTTTTTTTGGAGCATTTTGATATCAAATACTCATTTTGGCAAAATATGGAGTTACGTCTTTGTGTCACTGAGCCCTTGACTTGATGATTCACTTTCTCTCTAAGGTATCCCACCCAAATGAATTGTAGAGGTTTTGTAGAGGTCTAGTGGGTACGCGTCACCGTACTGTGAATCACATGATTCACAACGCTAACGTCCTTCAGCAAGACATTAATCTACATTGCTTAGACACTCTCCACCCAGGTGTTAAATGGGTACCCGCCAAGAGGCAAATGTTAATGTTGTTGGATTGGCATGTGTGCCGCTTGTAAAATGGGGCCTGACCGGAATACTCCCCAGGTGACACATGTGACTATTAGTATTGTTATGATAAAAAAACCTTGGGACAAACATACAGGCAACATTGTTTTCAAAACTTTCTATTCTTAGACTCGGGCTCTATCTTAAGAGTTGCAATTAATCTGGGTTGATATGGATTGATCTCTAATCCTCCAGTCAATTGCAAACTTACAAACTCCTACATTGACCTCTTTAGTACAAATTTGTGATGGATGCCCAGTTGAGGTCAGTTTGAATCAATTGCGAGGCAAAGATGCTGGGGGGGAAGTAAATTCCAGGCCCGAATGGTTCTTGGAAAAAAGGTGAGCCGATAAATGTCCGTCTTGCACCTTATGTTAGAGAAGGAGAGATTATGATGTCCCTTGAGTATCTTCTGGGGTTGTGTGATGTATTCAGGTCTGGGTATGCCTACTTGGTCTTTGATGGATTTAAAGAAGAGCGAGTGTCGAGCCACAAAACGTTGACTCTGTAGCGGTTGCCATTTTAGATCACTCTTCAGGTCTGATACATGGACGTCTATTCCATATTTGCCAGTGACAAATCTAGCCCCTCTGTTCTGGACTCTCTCTAGTTTGTTGATATGTTTACTTTAAGTAAGGATCCCACACGCTACTGGCATATTCTAGATGAGGCCTTACTAGACAGGTGAATGCAGCTTCTCTGATCTTCTTGGTAGAGAAGCCAGACAGGTTACGACGAATCATCCCGAGCATACAGTTTGCCTTCTTGACTACTTTATCCACTTGGTTAAGTTGTTGGTTAGTTCCACTCCGAGGTAGGGATGGTGGTTTACCTCCTTGAGGGTAGTAGTGTTTGTGTAGTATGCTTGGTTTATGAGATTACGTCTCCTCCTGGAAATTCAAAGAACGTAGCACTTGGTGACGTTGAATTTCATTTGCTACTTGTCTGCCCATGTTCTGTTCAGATCCGTCTGGAGGATTACTGTGACGTTGATCGTCTTAATCGCTCCGTAGAGTATGCAATCATCTGCAAATAGCCTTATTTGAGCGCCGTAATGGCAGCACAGCTAAAGCCGTGGTAATAATCTTGAAGTTTGGAAGCCCTTAGTGATTCTGATAAGCGCTAATATAAAAACTGAGTATTATTGTTAATATTATTATTATATTGCCTGTCAGAAGTCATGTGGGTAATACAGTGTGATCATAATACAGTGGATGGATGTATGCTAGACCTGGGCTGAAAGCCATACCCTTACATGGGTACTTTCTCCTTTATTTATGCCTGTCAATTACTTTTTGTAGCACATAGTTTACCAAAATTGAATGCCAATAAGTTTATTGGTTGAACTTATGAGTAGAGTTGAGCTTGTCTTTATCCATCGTACAAAACCAGCACAAATAATGATGATAAGTGATATATCTCATTCTAATTTGTAGCGGATAGTTGTTACTAAATCCATTTTTACTTGGTTTACTATTATTGTCACAGGTACAGCAAGCAGGAAGAGTGCTAACTTTAAGATGGACCCAAACCTTAACCCAACATATTCCTCCATGAACAGTGATTACAAGAGAAGTGGCTGGTCAAGAGGTCACATGGCTCCAGCAGCTGATAACAAGTTTAGTCAGGTAAGAACTAGTTTGAACTGCATTGAACCAATTAAACTTCATGTTCTTTGTATGCAGGATGCAATGGAGTTTATCATTTTAGATTTGCCCTATTGGTCATTAGATCTTCTCGATGATAATGCTTGATTTCATTACTTCTAAATTTTAGAACTAAAGGCTAAAGAAGATAAAAATGCAGTATGCAAAATTATAATAGCAAAGTATTTGTTAAATTTTTTTATTTTTAGATGTAAACTTATACAGGCTAAGGGGAATCTTGAGTTTTGAATGCAAATCTGCTCCCCATGAACGTGCTCTCTTATTTCTTTTTTTATCTCATATAAATTTTAATCTCTATTTCAAACATGTAGGACCTCTAGAAGACCATTGAAAAAAATTGAGAAACTCAACGTTCATTTGTTTACATACATGTAATTAATGTTATTTTTTTTACTCATTTTATCTCATAAAAAATAGATAATTTCTGTTACATTTTCTTATCTACAAAATCTATATGAAGTTAGATCGCTTTTATTTATTTATTTGTTGATTTTTTGGGGGAAGGGGGAGGGGTGTTCATACTCAGATGAGACAACTTCTTCTGCTTTACATCGTAAATAACTCACCTGTCGTTATTAGAAGGTACATTATCCATTTGTGGTTCAAGTAATGGATCACTTACTGGATTGAGGTATTAGGATTTGCATGTACATGTATACAAGATTAGCCTGTCTTTAGAGGATTGGTGAATCCTAAGTTTCCAATCAAAACCACTTCAGAATGTATGGTTTCAGTTATTACACACACTGCAAAGTGTGTGTAGTAAAGAGGATTAAATAGCCATTATATGTGAAGAGAATGTGAAGTCTGTTTTTACTTTAGGGTGTATTTTGATTTCACTTTACTTTTTTTTTAAACTCTTATCACGCCACAGGGCTAATCCCCATTGTGCCAAGCTCCAAATCCCCCTCGTGCCAGGTCGTTTTGGAGATAATCTGATTAACGCGATGGTTCTATGAGTGCAAAACACACAGCACAGTCCGATGAGCATGAACAATAACTGCTATTACGAAAGCGCCCTTGCACGCACATGGCACTCAATAGGTAGCTCTCTCGCATGTACGAAGCAGCATAGCGATAGCGTGCATGCAGCCTTATGGCAGGCTATGAGTTAAATGTAAAATAAAAGATATACCACTTACAGAGAAACCACTCTCATTACCAATACCTAAGTACGTGTATGTATTGGTAATTTCATGAACCAATCCTTTTACTTTTGTTGTTGTTCTGGATATGAGGCAATGAATGAGACATTCTGCCCTACAAACATCCTCCCTCAAGATAGACACAATGACCTTTTTCAATTTCTTATTTTGTTTACAAGAAGCTAAGAATGAGACATTCTTCCGAGCCTCCTACATTTTCTTTTTCATCTTCATTTTACCATATTTCATTTTTAGGAACATACCATACAACATATAGAGGAAACAGAGAGAGAGAGAGAGATATATATATATATATTCTTGATTTGCAGAGAGAAATTGCTGGGAGGGAGATGATAATAGAGAACATCATAAGTGGAATAGTATTAAATGACGAGTAAAGAAGCTAATACACGCGACATGGAAATAGATATGTAGATTATGGTATGAACATCTTTCCCCAAAAAATTGTGTATAGAAAGCAATGGAGAATGAAAGAAACATTCTACCTTCCAAACATCCTCCCCCAAGATATAGACAATGATATCAAGTCTGTAATTGTGTTTGTCTCTTTAATACAGGCAGCTTCACATGCATGAATGTGACAATCTACCTGACAAACATCCTCCCTCTCAATGCAGACAACAATATGATTTATTATTATTTATGATTTCATATACATGTATAAGAAACCTAAAATGCATTTGTTATCATACAATGTATATGGACACCCTCTCTCAAAATTAACAAAAAATGTTATGAAATTCTTGAATTTGTTCGTTTGTGAGAAAGGGCCTTTGCATGAGACATTTTACTTCTGAAATTTGTTTGTTTGTAAATAGGAAGCCATGGACGAGACATTCTACCTGACAAACATCGTCCCTCAGGATATAGATAACAACGGTCACTTCTGGAATCTGATGGAGATCTACTGCCGTAATCTAACCGCTAAATTCAGTGAGGTGCGGGTGATCAGCGGCCCTCTGATGATGCCCAATGTGGATGAAGGAGGAAAGCAGTATGTCAAATATGAGGTCAGCTGATAAATACATACATCGTCGGTGGGCTGACAAAACCTTGTATCTCAAAAGTCATGAATTTTCAGGAGAGCGAAAAAACTTTCCTGTCTCACTAAATTTAGTGCTGTGACACCGTACTTTCTTTTTAAAACTGGAATATTTATACAATTTTTAATGTTATTGTTGAAATACAGTAAAATAATTGTTTTTATATTTGAAAGTGAGTTACAAGGTTTTTAGCGTTTATATACATTGAGATACAAGCTTATAGTTTTTATTCAAATTGAGATACGAGTTCTTACTTTCAACTCTGAATGAGTTACGAGGATTTGGTTGAATAAGGCTGCGTTCATGCTTAAATTTTGAAGGCAGAATGAGCGATCTGAAACGCTCATCGTAAACGCTCATCGTGATCGCAGTTCCACGATGTAGTGTTCATGCTTACTTCTCTGGCTCCCCCAGGCAATTCTCAGTGTGTGGCCTTAATTGGTCTTCCAGCTGGATTCGCAAACCTTCACTGTGCATGCTACGTAGACCCACTAGAGGTCAGCGCGTTGACCCCATTTAAACGCGTTTACAAATTGTAAACGCATCTTTTTGTGAGTTTACGATCGGCGATCGTGATCGCCGTTTTTCGGTGATTCTACAAAAGTGAGCTAAGACGCAACCGTGTTTTAAACTAAACGCGTAACAGATGCCTGATTCTGGCCGTCAAAATCAAGCATGAACGCGCCCTAAGTTACGAGGATTTGAATACTCTAACTTCGGTACTGTTAGGCCGTGTGTGAGTTACAAGGAAAGGGAATTACGTATCTTATGTTACTAGGTTTTGTCAGTGCAGTTTCAAAGGGGGTTAAAGTTACGAGGTTTAGTTTAAGGGTGTTTGTGTGGAATTTGTGAAAAAACCGAGACAGGAGGCGTTCCATGAATTTATCAGGTGGTGTCTTGGGCCATTAGGTACAAAATTATGCAAAAAAATCAAAATCTCAAAAAATTGAAATACAAGGTTTTGTCACCCCACCGACGATATGCTGTTTCATGATTCATACTTAAAAGGAATAGGGTATATTTGCCTCGGATTCTAAAAAAAATGCTGGATTTAACTCATGCTGCAAACATAATTATAAACCTTTAGGTCTGTAAGGAATCCCATGACTATTATAAGGGGGGGGGCGGGTGGGGGGGGTAGTGAGCACTATTTTTTTTTTTTTTTGCTCCCGAAAATTTGCTCAGTGGTGGTGGGGGGAGGGGGTAGCAAGCACATTTGATTTTTTTGGTCCTCGAAAATTTAAAAATTTGCACCCCACCCCCCCTTGAGCGCCAGGGGGGGGGGGGGCCCAACCCCCCAAAAAGGTAAAAAATCACGTGTTTTTACATGATTTTTTTCTCAAGGGGCCCAATTTGGATCTGCCACTGTTGCCAGCTATACAGTGCGTCCCAGAAAAAGCGAAACCGAGAAGTATCGATGTTCTATCATAACTTAATCACAACTATAATTAATGAATGATACATATTTGGAAAGCTTAGAGTCTCCTCTTTCATGTGATGCTACTCAGATGATGCATATTTTACGCATGAGTGATTAAAATGAATTTAAAGGAAGTAAAACAAAAAGACATTTGGTGGGCGGTATCTGAATTTCAAAGAAAAATTCACATTTCTAGAAAGTTGAGTTTCCGCCCTTTCATATGACACCTCAATCAGGAAAAATGAGCGAGGAATGACAAAGTTCTGTTTGTTTAAAGTAGTGCTTGCATTTCCATAATTTTATCAAACGAATTCGTTTTCACTGGCTGCCCGCCGTATCAATAAACAAAATTAACAAAAGACTTAACTCTGTTTCGTTGACAATCAGCCGTAGACGAGAGTCTTCATGCATGGCTGATTGTCAACAAAACGGAGTTAAGTCTTTTGTCAAATCTGCTTTTTGCTACGGCAGGCACCCAGTGAAAGCGAATTTGTTTGTTAAAATTATGAAATTGTAAGGGCTACTTTAAACAAACAGAACTTTGTTATTCCTCGCTCATTTTTCCTGATTAAGGTGTCATATGAAAGGGCAGAAACTCAACTTTCTAGAAATGTGAATTTTTCTTTGAAATTCAGATACTGCCCGCCAAATGTCTTTTTTGGTTTCCTTCCTTCAAATTGCTTTTAATCACTCATGCATGAAATATGCATCAACTGAAAGAGGAGACTCTAAGCTTTCCAAATATGTATCATTCATTATTTATGGTTGTGATTAAGTTACGATAAAACATCGATACTTCTCGGTTTCGTTTTTTCTGGGATGCGCTGTACATGTATCTTTTCTTATAACCCATTGACTGTATTGGTGGTTCCTGTTTTAAAGACTATGAGAACACAATAATTCAGTAGTGAGTGGCTTAAAGAAAACATTTTTTTCCCTCAAGTCCCAATAAATGAGTGAATTTGAAAAGAAAAATACTGCTAGAGAATTACAGTCACAAAATTGAAAAATTTGTTTGTGTTCATGATCATTTGTCATTTATTTTCATGAATAGTCAGCCTTTTCAGAAAGGTTGAATGTGATGTTACCTACATCTTTGTTTTATGAAGATGTATGTGTATATACGCAGGGTTGTCAACCCTCCTGCATTTTGAGCCACCACGCTCATTCTCCCGCCGCTCCAAAAGCTTGTAGCGGGAGATTCCCGCCACCAAACCTTCCTCCCGCCGACGATGTAGAATCTCTCAGGTTTATGAAAAAACCTCCCGCCCCAATTTTTTTAAAAGATATGTGCTCTCCCCCCCCCCCCCCCTCAAAAACTGGACACACACAAAAAAAAGTGCCTTACCCTGTATACGTAGTTGCACACATATTTATATATGTACAGTTATTAATTAAATATACATTTTGAGATTGTCATGACATGATTCAATTTACTTGATACCACTGTAAAGAAATAGCAGCAATATGAACTGAGTAGCAGAGTTGCATACTGCCATCTTGTGACAAGATCTTGCCAGTGTATACATGTACATTGCTTTATTTGATTTTAGTTTTTTTGTATGACAAATTCTCAACAGCATAAAAATCAGCACTAAAGACTTTATAGAGAAACATACATGGTATTCAGGAAGTGTATGCATGACCAGTTAATAATAACACTGCTACGCAAGAATATGGCAAAACATGCCTGTTAGGTGGTGTAAGAATAGAGAGGTGTGAAGTATGTTTGCTTTCATAAATAGAAACATACATTGAGAAGTATTTTGTTATTCATGCGACTCTTCATGCATATTGTAACTCTATACATAGTTAACTTTAAAGGGAGTGTAGCCTGACGAGACTGTGTGTTTCCCGTGGCCTGACTGGGGGCTAATTGGGTATAATACGACTATGGAGGACGCGACCGCAGCAATCACGTTCGTGCAACATACATGAACGCTGACCATGTAGAGATTAAGCCGCTGACTACCGTCAGTCAAGTCCATTCACATGCAGTTGTCCAAAAGAAGACGTAGATGGCATTAACCAGTATTTGCCAAGCTCCACTCCCTTTAAAGTAACAGAGGGTGTACAAAATAATGGGCTGAATGGAAAGCAAGGCTTTCCGTTTTAGCTAAAGCCCCTTTAAAGTGTTGGGAGTCCCAAATTCGCCACAAGTTTTACTTAAATTGTATCATAATGTGAAAGAGGATGTAATTTAAGTTACACTGAACTATTTTAAATGACATCCTCTTTCACATTATGATACAATTTAAGTGAAATTTTGCAATAATATTTTTCGGACTCCCAACTCTTTAAAGGGGCTTTAGAATAAGGCTGTTATCAAAGCTACATGTATGTAATAATGAGGTCTTCTTCACAATACTCTAGTACATAATAGCGTAGTGAGCTAAATTCATTGAAATTATATTCCCATGATATTTAGCCTTACTCAACTCATTTAAAATCTAAAGATTGAGTGCATGCTCTTCACTATCAAAGAATGTCAAATACAATACACTCAGAATAGGTATGTCGTCATCAGCTCGAGATTACCAAATATCCCACTAGTTTAACTATCACGATCGCAAATTATCCAGTTAATTTGCATCTTCATCTGCCCGAAGTTGCAATTAGCGGGATATTTGGTCAAGATAATCATCCCAAGATATCTTGTGCTAGTTTGCAAAATATCCCCTTTTTTGCCTAGTGCGTCTTGACCAGCCCGAAGACTCGCACTATGAGCGAAAGCTGAGCAAAATATCTTGAGCTAATTTCTCGAGCTCGAGTTTCAAGTTTCAAGGTTGAATCTCGAGCTGATGAAGACGCGATTTGTAACTTCGGGATTATTTCCCAAATCACAAATAGCGGGCTATTTGGCAATCTCGAGCTGATGAAAACATACCCACTGTCTGGGTTTATAACTTCCCTTAGGCGATGCATTAATAAGCAGGTTAGTATGCCGACATCCATGAAAGGTAAAGCAATCCCAAAACCAGCCTTGGTTTTATTGTTAAATTCTGAGTAATAAGAATTCGTAGACATAGTTATGGAATAGTTGCCATGTTTAAAAGTGCCTTGATGCATGCCTATACAATATTCAATGTCCTTGAAAATACAAAAGATTAGCTTTCAACCGCTAAATGAATTCTACATGTAATTTATCATTTGCTACTTAATCAAAAACGATATTACAAATTCCTCATAGCTTGGTAACCTGGCATATTAAATATTTTATGTCTTCCTTTTAAAGTGGGACTGCACTACTTGTAGCTTCTCGCGCTCTCTTTGTAGCCAACAATGCCTAAAGAGGTACCTGTTTATCCCCCATGGTCCCCTTTTTCTTATGTTAATTGAGAGCCGATGTGATAAGATAACCACCTGTCAGTGACCATGCAGGGAGGTATAATCCCTCCTGGCCAAACTAGTGTAGATAGGCTTTGATGAATATAATTTTTGAAGACATCTTTTTGAAAGTAAACATATTCTGCAGACCAAATGAGGTTTAATTTTTGTAGTCTAAATTCTGTCAAGTGTCAGTGCTATTCCGCACAGAACGCACTCCCTCACGATATTTAGCTAAAACATCTGAACAGACATCATAAAACATAATGTGCAGGGATATTACTATCCCAAGTTATTTTCCTAGCTTATCATTTTTTTCATAATATGTAAATTGATTCCTCTATGATTTATAAGTCTATGAATGGAATTTAGAAATCATAACAGGGATGTTTAGTAAATCATTGCATTAGATGACAGGGTAATATTAAAAGACTCTGTACATGTAGTTGCAATAAAACTACATGTATTGTACAAGGACTTTCAGGTTCTTCTTTTGGATGTTAATTGTTAGGTCAAAATATTATACTTAAATACTACACTTCACAACTTACCTGACTGATAAAATCACTTTTGGGTCAAAGTTAAATTGTAATTAGTGTCAGGTGTTTTTTTTTCTCTTTGTGTTTAAATGGTGAAAATAATACAAAGCTTGTCAGAATTTGTTGTAAAATAAATGCTTGCATGTACATTTAATTACAAGTGAAGCAATTCCCCTTGTGTTTTGAAATGTAATGAAAAGTGTGGCCTTTTTATTTGCCCATTAAATATACCTGTAGGGAAATGCTATTTTTGAGTTTTTAGATAATTCATTGTTTGATATTGAAACTTTTCTCTGTTTATATGTTCATGCTGTGCTGTCTACGTTTGAACGCTTTACTAGGAGTTTGATTTCCTTGACATGTATATCCCCAATATAGAATAATGCTCTTTTATAATGGCATCTATACATTTTGAATTGCCGTTGGCATCCATTGTAAACCTTGATGATTTGAAATTATAGTAGAAAAGAAATACTTTTTTGCGGCACAGAACTCAATTCTTTGGATATGGTTGGTTGGCTGACGGTTGACAATACACAAATATTGATTTTTTTTTTTCTTGGTACATTCTTGTATTGGGATATTTAGCACAATTTAGTTCCTGTATGGTTAGGCTTCATTTGATGTGAAACGAATCTCAGCCCCACAGCGAACCAATTTTGGTTCAGTTTCGTTTTTAATAAGGACTTCAAACTTTGGTATAGAGATGTACATTTAGTGTAAACTCTAAATATTAATACAGGCCTACTTTCTTTTTCTATTGCATTCTCTTGTTTAATCTGAAGGTTATTTCATTTTCATTTCCCTATTGTTGTCTTCTTAGTCTTAGTTTTAAAGGATACATACAGTACATACATGTATGTATACTGTCTGACCTATATTATATTCTTCTAAGTTCTAACCATACTCTTCTTTTTGTGTTTGGAATCCATGATATTTCTTAGGGATGTTATATATTCTTCTTTATTGCTGAGACACTTGTCCTCAATTACTCCGATTATATTTCAAAGAATATGTTGCATTTTTCAAACCTGCTTTAGTGACCACCTGTATAGAAAGACCACCTGTCTACAAAGACCACTTTTTTTGTTTCCCTTGCAAATGTTTTCTTATTGAAACATACACTATAGGCACCTGTACATAAAGACCGCCTGCATATAAAGACCACTTTTCTTGTCTCCCTTGGGTGGTCTTTATAGACAGGTTTCACTGTACTAGTATTCCACATGGATAATGCATCAATCTATCTTGGAGTTGGAATTTAAGAGAGTGGAAATTTCTCAGCAGATTCTATGCCTTTGTACATATAAGCCCATTTGACATGGCTTACTTAGTATCCAGTGGGTAGAAACAAAATCACTTCTTTCACTAAGAGTTGAATTTTTAGAGAAACTTTTACTACTCTTTTCTGCCAATACCTTCCAATTTGGAGGGGCTTTGTATCCATCAATTTTAGTGAGAATTTTCATTTTTCATTTTTTTTTCCAATCAAGTTTGATATGTGATCCAAGTAATATAATGTAATGTGAAATGTATGTTTTTCGTATGAATAGATGTTTGGTAAAAAATTATCTTTTTTTCTTTCAGGTCATTGGGCAAAACTTGGTTGCCGTGCCAACGCATCTGTTCAAGGTGATTGCTGTGGAGCCATCGAGTGGGAGTCCTCCAGACACTGTAGGTGTGGGTGTGTTTGTGGTTCCTAATGCTCCAATAGACTCCACTAAACATACCCTCAAGGAGTACCAGGTCAGTCTGGATGCCCTGGAGAAATCCGCCGGGACTTCTTTTCTTCCGAACCTGACACGGAGCTCCATGGTGGATCTCTGCTCTTTGGATCCATGTCAGATGAAGAACAAACAGGAGCTGGATCTCATCTTCATCACTAAGAGAATGAATGAGGCAACCACTCTTAACAGGTTGGATAAGTCCTGGAAAGAACTTGAGACGAGTACGATCGTACCCAGCGATAACTTGAAGAATCTGTATGCGCAGAAGAAGCGGATTCTAACGGAGAAGGAATCACAAGACCAAAGATTAAAAGCAAATGGGACCGCATGATGATCTGGTATCATTATGCTGTCTGGTCCTGCAAACACTTGCTAATGAAAGATAGACCAAGGCTGAGGGCTCTATGCCCATTGAAATGGTAACAGAACCACTAGATTAGATATTATTAACATCTTCTTCTTAATAGAGCACTTTTAGTAATATTCAAAAATGTATTTTGTATTAATATCAGAACCTCATTGTACGTGTTAATGTGTATTTGTACAAGTACAGGGTGTAAGGTGAGAAAAGTGTTGTTGGTTGTTGTTTTTTATTTTTTAGTGTTTGGCATGCAAGAGCAAAGATAAATGGAAATGTAAAAAAGAGAATGTGCGAAATGTGATACAAATCTCATGTTTTTGTGTGTGTGAAGGAATGTAATAACTTGATTTATAACATCGCTGAACACAGTCGGCAATTCATTTATGGTTGGACATTGTGAATAGACCTCATTAATGACCCCCCCCCCCCCCCCCTTTGCAATACTATCAAAACTATTGTCATTATTGAAGCTATCAACCAGATTAATAGCAAACTTCATGGATCAATGACTTGTGGGAGCAGTCCAATGCCAAGTACATATCAATCACAATTCTTCTTTAGTCACGTCTATTCTCATACGATACTGATATTGCAATAGGGAAAGATTTTAGTTTCTTTTGTGCTGATTAAAGGTAGTGAACATTACTGTAATACACACCTGTATTTTTCATTGCATGTTTTTGAATGAATGCATTAAAGCAGGAAATGAAATTAAGGTTTGTATTCTACTAATTCAGTTAAAGCTAACGGTTGGTCTAAAATAATGTTTGACAAAGTGAAAACTATATTAGACATTACACTTACTTCATTTGTTAGACCGTTAAACCAGATTTCGGCAAAAGCCAAAACGCAGGATCAGGTTTAAATCTTTGTAGAGTGTGGGCCAAAGATGGGCAGAGATTGTAGGGTAGGATGACATTATCCCCTTGTGTAATGCGCCAGGTGACCGCAAGAAGGCAGCTACTGATGACTGACATTGACAGTACATAGCTCTTACGACCTTCTTGCAAACAGCCGACGGATATCAGTGTTTATTCTTATGTTTGGAAGAAAAATACATTTTATCATCATTCTGTCCCAAAGTAGTACATATATGAACCATGTTGAAGATTCTGAGAGATGATCAAAATTTAACAATGAACACAAAAGTAATACCCCACATTTGACTCTCTTTAAAGTTAATTTGGGATATATTTGCAATCATTGTAGCATGGAAGCATCAGGGTTCTGGCGATATGAAATGATATTCAAGTAGACTATCAAATGATCTAAACCCAGCTGCACAATAGACCAGTTCACGGTTAGCACATTACTGCAATGACCCCGAATATCCACAGATCTTCAGAACATGAAGAGGTCCCACTTTGTACATTTTGATATAATCACTCCTGTAGCGATGGGGGTGCTATTTAAATAGCCTTCGTTTCCCCTTTTTAAAGAATACTTTCACCTGTGTATCATGGAGTGCACTGCTTGTGCGTAAATGAATAATGATTACATAACTTTCATGAGCACGTATCCAGTATTTCGTCTCCGTGTATTTCAAAATTTGTTCTGCAATGATCTTTATCTGCTCATGATCAGACTGCCACCATGAACTGGCTTATTACCGTCCCCTTAGCAAGGCATTGGTCGTCATTCCATACCATACCTTACCCAGGAGTGACAAATCATGTGCTATCACAATACAGGAAGTCATTATCGCACATACATGTACTTGATGTGCTAGATGATTGGTTGTTCTGATGACAGATGCACCGTGTTCATGTGTGTTGATGTGAATCCTGTTTCAGGTTCTTTGTGGATAGCTCTTAGAGAAATTTATTTTATGAAGAAGAATTTTTACACACAAATGATGCATTTCCAAAGTCTACTTGCCTGTACTTAGTTATTTGATTTTTAACTATTTTTTTATAATGCTAGGAATTATGAAGACTGAAATTACATTGAAATATATTGCTATATAATATGTTTCTCTTTTTTTAACATTCATGTAGTCATGTTTGATTATTGAAATCTTGGGTTTTCCTCTTTATGATGTACTGTACACTTTGGGAAATTGTTGAATAAGCATGAAAATCAAAATAATTCTTGTAGCTTTTGTTAAAGGTACCTGTTTAAATTCTTCAGTAGGTTTTAAGCTATTGCGGCCCGAAGGGCCCGATGAGTGAGCTTATGCCATGGCGTGGCGTCTGTCGTCCATCCAGTTTTCAAAATGCTTCTTCTTTGTTATTTTTTAACCGATTTTGATTCTGATTGTTTCATATGATAGGGCTAGGAGGGGGATTTAAAACTTCACAGTTTTAAAACTACACAGAATCGTGAAATTCATTATCTAAGCTAATTTATGCAAATTTATTCAAAATCACAAAAAATGCTTCTTCTCCTTCATTTCGACCGATTTTGATTTGGTTTGCTTTATCTGGTAGAGCTAACTTTGGTACACTAAACTTCTACACAGAATTTTGAAATTTTGCTCCATTGATTAATTATGGTAATTTATGCAAATTTATTCAAAAAATAATCTAAAAATCACCAAAAATGCTTCTTCTTCATATTTCGACCGATTTTGATTTGATTTGCTTTGCTTTATATCATAGAGCTAACTTTGGTACACTATACCCCTATGCAGAATTTTGAAATTTTTCTCCATTTATTAATTATGGTAATTTATGCAAATTTAATCCAGAAAAAACAAACATTGCTTCTTCTCCCTCATTTCTTGACTGATTTTGATTTGGTTTGCCTTATCTGGTAAGGCTATGTTTGGTTTACTAAAATTCTACATAGAATTTCGATATTTTGCTCCATTGATTAATTATGGTAATTTATTCAAATTTATTCCAAAAATAACAAAAACTGCTTCTTCTCCTTCATTTTATTTTTAAAGTTTTGTGCAAAATATTAGGATGATTATTTGCAAATTTGATCCCTCACAGAAAACACTTGATTTGTGGATTAAAAAGAGGAGAAAAGAGAGGTTGAAAATTAAATGTCCCTTCCAGGGCTTCAAATTTTTAATTTTTGACCAGTTCAAAAGTGTACCACATAAAATTTACGATATTTGTTGTTGCGAGATGCGGATGAGCGCTATGTCATTGACGTTCTGGTTCATTTTATCTTAGTGATATTTTCCAGACTGTGGCATAGTCATAATTATGTTCTGTTTTTTTCTTCCCTTCTTTGTAGAATGACAGAGCTGTGTACATCAAGTCGTGCAAACACAGACATGTTACAATCTCTTTCCGTTTACCCTCACATTAAAAAATCTTCCCTTTTTAATTTGTATGATCTGTTTGAAGTATCTATGTACACAACGATGTCAAGTTTAATTGGATGACGTCATATATATGCGGTCGATTAAGATCAATGTGCTATCGGTCGCGGGACTGTCGTCTGTACTGCTCTCACTGCACTCTACACTACTTCAGTGACAGTTAACATAATTATTATTATTATTCTATGAAGGTTGGTTTGAAAAATATAAAACAAATATATCATGCACTATTTCAAGCCAGTAGTTAAAATTATGGATTCCTCGGCGACAGAAATGGCACTATTTTCTTCGGGGCTACGCCCCTCAGAAAATAGTGCTATTCCTGCCAGCTCGATCCATAATTTCAAGTAGAGCCTCTCAGTGCATTTTGTTTACTATCTTCTCAATTAGCAATGAAGATAATGAGTTGAGATGTGCCTTTATCATATTTGTATGTATTTTCTATTTTTCACTATCTGATGCAGGACCTATTATAAGATGATGACGTAAGGTACTTTTTTTCAGAAAACCTTGATCAAATTCTGTACTTGAAAATTACCAGTATAAAAGTAACTTATACATTGATATTTATTCTGTCATAATCTCTTGTTTCATTTACAATTTATCTATATGTCACAGAGAACCCTTGTTTACTCAAATTGGTGTAAAATTACATTTCTGTGAGCATTATGCTTATCAATCATGATGGACTTCAACGATTTCAGGATAGATTTCTTGTTCTTGTTGCATATTTTGTCATTTTTTAGTGAAGGTATTTGAGTAGAAATGATAGTAGCCGAATTATGAATGAATCCATCTTAAACTGTTGAAAAGATTGTTGATAAGTTACGGGCAAACAGATATGAAGTCTTTCATGGAAGAAAATTACAAATGTGTTGTTTTTGCTCGTCTTTGTACTAATAAATAGCAATAGAGAAAATGCTCACATTTCCTAAACACTGTTTCTTTTTTTCTAGAAAAAAAAACACATTCAAGATTATATTATCGAAACAAATTATATTGCACGTCTTGTATCGAATAATGTAATTAAATTCACTTATTATAAACTTCCTATCAGATATACTCCCAGAAAATCAGGTTCAATGCTATTAAAACCATATTTATTTCCTTCTCTTTTAACACGTAGCTAACTATGTTTACAAAGAACAAGAACCATGCATCCTCTTAAATGCATCCTTCAAAAATGTTTGAAGGAGGCATGGTTCCTGAAAACAATCTTAGAAAAGTACTTGTAATTGGAGATACCCATAATTTACAAAAGTTATAAAGCATTTAAGAGCTGAACGGAAATAATAACACTGAGGGATTAAAGGCAACATAACGATGCTGGCCCTTACATCCCTTTATAAACCCCGCCTCATCATCATCAGCATCATCATCATCTTCTTTTCCTCTTCCTCTTCTTCTTCTTCTTCTTCTTCTTCTTCTTCTTCTTCTTCTTCTTCTTCTTCTTCTTCTTCTTATTCTTCTTCTTCTCCTTCTTCTCCTTCGCGTTCTTCACCTCCTCCTCCTCCTTCTCCTTCTCCTCCTTCTTCTACTTCTTCTTCTTCTTCTTCTTCTTCTTCTTCTTCTTCTTCTCTTTCTTCTTCTTAATTCTCCTTCCCCTTCTCCTTCTCCTTCGCGTTCTTCTCCTCCTTCTCCTCCTCCTCCTCCTTCGTCTTCTTCTTCCCTTTACTTTTCTCTTCTTCTTCTTCTTCTTCTTCTTCTTCTTCTTCTCCTTCTCCTTCTTCTCCTTCGCTTTCTTCACCTCCTCCTCCTCCTTATCCTTCTCCTCCTCCTCCTCCTTCTCCTTCTTCTTCTCTTTCTTCTTCTCCTTCCCTTCTCCTTTCTCCTCCTCCTCCTCTCTTCCTTCTCCTCCTTCTCCTCCTCCTCCTCTTCCTCCTCCTCCTCCTCCTCCTCCTCCTTCTTCTTCTTCTTCTTCTTCTTCCCTTTACTTTTCCTCTTCATCTTCTTCTCCGGACTTCTTCTTCTCTGTCTTCTTCTTTTAGATCTTCTTAGCTCTCTAATGGATGCACATCACAAAGTTAAGTGTTAAACATCTTGTTTTTACATGCTAAATTATTATGATTGAATGGATTGTGACCGTGTGGGGGGGGGGGATTCTTCCTGTAATATTCTAAATATGACAGTTCTATTTTTCCAGATCATTTACCTTCCATGCTGTCAAACACCTTTACTTTTAAAACTGAATGATTTGCTTGTCTGAGTGCAATCCACTTAAAGATAACAATTGACACATTACAAGTAGGTTTAATATTTCTGCTATAATTGAATAATGCAGGAGGAAATTATATTCCACACTAATTTTACTCGATGCATGTTTGCCTTATTATCTTGATCTGAAGATTCCCCTTGTTCAATTACATTGTAAATGTGAAACGATTTATAAATGTGAGTTTTTATTAAACAATAACATTGTTCGCTGCTGAGAATAAGAGAACTATAATGCCTGTAAGTCCAAGATCCATGCATGTATTGTCCCACACTATTCAAAAAACTTTACAGACGTAGGCCATAAAACACTCCAAGGGGGTGTTTCACAAAGATCCTAAGTAGAACTTAATTCTAATTTGGACTTAAAAATTATGGAGAGCCATTTGTAGCCTTAAGATAAAATATATTCATATGCCGAAGTTCAAGTATTTTAGACTTTTCATAAATTCCACATCAAGAATAGGAAATCTCTTTGATAATAGAAAATATGAATGATTTGAATCAAAATGTAATACTTTTTAAAATAACTTTTACAAAATATTTTCAAGGATGCTAATGGCTTTCCATAACTTTTAAGTCCAACTTAGAGATCAGTTCAACTTAGATCTTTGTGAAACACCCCAAGTCTCTTATCAATGAAGCTGGTCTAAGACCCTTCCTCCCCATACACCCCATGACGTATTGAGGTTCGTGCAGTAGCTAGGCGAAACCAATTCTTGATACTATTTACCACAAGCAAACACATGTACATGTATATAGCATTATGATTTATGAGACCTTACGAATACGTAGACTCACATTATGTTCTCTCGATCTTTTCCGCTTGTTTCCCAGTGATAACATACGACAAAGTCCACAGTGTTCCCCAGGCGCGTACGCAGGATTTTTT
>NW_022145604.1:1142096-1157338 GCF_000002235.5 Strongylocentrotus purpuratus | reverse complement strand
TTCTCTCTCTCTCTCCCTCAACCCTCACCATCTATCATCTCCCTTCCACCTTCTCCTTCCCCTCCCTCTCTCCCTCCACCCTCTCACTCCCTCCAGCATCACCCTCCCCTCTCACCCTCTATCCTCTCACCATCTATCCTCTCCACCCTCTCTCCTCTCACCCCTCCATTCTCCCTCCCCTCTCTCTCTCTCCTTCCACCCTCTTCCTCACCCTCTATCCTCTCTCTCCCTCCACCCTTCCCTCCCCCCTCTCTCTCTCCCTCCACCCTCTTCCTCATCCTCTATCCTCTCTCCCTCCACCCTCTCCCTCCCCTCTATCCTCTCTCCCTCCACCCTCTTCCTCACCCTCTATCCTCTCTCCCTCTACCCTCTTCCTCACCTCTATCCTCTCTCCCTCCACCCTCTCCCTCCCCTCTATCCTCTCTCTCCCTCCACCCTCTCCCTCCCCTCTATCCTCTCTCCCTCACTCCCCCTCCCCCTCTCTCTCTCTCTCTCACTCCCTCCACTCTCTTTCTCACCTTCCATTCTCTCTCCCTTCTCCACCGTCTCCCTCATCATCTATCCTCTCCCCTCACCCTCTTCTCCTCTCTCTCTCTCTCTCTCTTTCTCTCTCTCTCCCTCCACCCTCACCATCTATCATCTCCCTTCCACCTTCTCCCTCCCTCCCTCTCTCCCTCCACCCTCCACTCCCTCCAGCATCACCCTCCATCCTCTCACCCTCTATCCTCTCACCCTCTATCCTCTCACCCTCTCTCCTCTCACCCTCCATCCTCTCCCTCACCCTCTCTCTCTCTCCTTCCACCCTCTTCTCACCCTCTATCCTCTCTCTCCTCCACCCTCTCCCTCCCCCTCTCTCTCCCCCTCCACCCTCTTCCTCACCCTCTATCCTCTCTCTCTCCACCCTCTCCCTCCCCTCTATCCTCTCTCCCTCCACCCTCTCCCTCCCCTCTATCCTCTCTCCCTCCACCTCTTCCTCCCCTCTCTCTCTCCCTCCACCCTCTCCCTCCCCTCTCTCTCTCTCCCTCCACCCTCTCCCTCCCTCTATCCTCTCTCCCTCCACCCTCTCCCTCCCCTCTATCCTCTCTCTCCCTCCACCCTCTCCCTCCCCTCTATCCTCTCTCCCTCCACCTCTTCCTCACCCTCTATCCTCTCTCCCTCCACCCCTCCTCACCCTCTATCCTCTCTCCCTTCCATCCTCTCCCTCCCCTCATCCTCTCTCTCCCTCCACCCTGTCCCTCCCTCTATCCTCTCCCTCCACCTCCCCTCCCCCTCTCTCTCTCTCTCTCCCTCCACTCTCTTTCTCACTTCCATTCTCTCTCCCTTCTCCACCGTCTCCCTCATCATCTATCCTCTCCCCTTCACCCTCTTCCTCCTCTCTCTCTCTCTCTCTTTCTCTCTCACTCCCTCCACCCTCACATCTATCATCTCCCTTCCACCTTCTCCCTCCCCTCCCTCTCTCCCTCCACCCTCTCACTCCCTCCAGCATCACCCTCCATCCTCTCACCCTCTATCTCTCACCCTCTATCCTCTCACCCTCTCTCCTCTCAACCTCCATCCTCTCCCTCCCCCCTCTCTCTCTCCCCTCACCCTCTTCCTCCTCTCTCTCTCTCTTTCTCTCTCTCTCTCCCTCCACCCTCACCATCTATCATCTCCCTTCCACCTTCTCCCTCCCCTCCCTCTCTCCCTCCACCCTCTCACTCCCTCCAGCATCACCCTCCATCCTCTCACCCTCTATCCTCTCACTCTCTATCCTCTCACCCTCTCTCATCTCACCTCCATCCTCTCCCTCCCCCCTCTCTCTCTCTCCTTCCACCCTCTTTCTCACCCTCTATCCTCTCTCCCCTCCACCCTCTCCCTCCCTTCTCTCTCTCTCCCTCCACCCTCTTCCTCACCCTCTATCCTCTCCCCTCCACCTCTTCCTCACCCTCTATCCTCTCTCCCTCCACCCTCTCCCTCCCCTCTCTCTCTATCCTCCCCCTCTCCCTCCCCCCTCTCTCTCTCCCTCCACCCTCTCCCTCCCCTCTCCTCTCTCCCCTCCACTCTCTCCCTCCCCCTCTATCCTCTCTCCCTCCACCCTCTCCCTCCCCTCTATCCTCTCTCTCCTCCACCCTCTCCCTCCCCTCTATCCTCTCTCCCTCCACCCTCTTCCTCACCCTCTATCCTCTCTCCTCCCCCCTCTTCCTCACCCTCTATCCTCTCTCTCCCTCCACCCTCTCCCTCCTCTATTCTCTCTCCCTCCACCCTCTCCTCCCTCCTCTCTATCCTCCTCCCTCCACCCTCCCCTCCCCCTCTCTCTCCTCTCCTCTCCCTCCACTCTCTTCTCACCTTCCATTCTCTCTCCCTCTCCACCGTCTCCCTCATCATCTATCCTCTCCCCTTCACCCTCTTCCTCCTCCTCTCTCTCTCCTCTTTCTCTCTCTCTCTCCCTCAACCCTCACCATCTATCATCTCCCTTCCACCTCTCCTCCCCTCCTCTCTCCCTCCACCCTCTCACTCCTCCAGCATCACCCTCCATCCTCTCACCTCTATCCTCTCACCATCTATCCTCTCACCCTCTCTCCTCTCACCCTCCATCCTCTCCCTCCCCCTCTCTCTCTCTCCTTCCACCCTTTCCTCACCCTCTATCCCTCTCTCCCCTCCACCCTCTCCCTCCCCTCTCTCTCTCTCCCTCCACCCTCTTCCTCACCCTCTATCCTCTCTCCCTCCACCCTCTCCCTCCCCTCTATCCTCTCTCCCTCCACCCTCTTCCTCACCCTCTATCCTCTCTCCCTCTACCCTCTTCCTCACCCTCTATCCTCTCTCTCCCTCCACCCTCTCCCTCCTCTATCCTCTCTCTCCCCCACCCTCTCCCTCCCCTCTATCCTCTCTCCCTCCACCCTCCCCTCCCCCTCTCTCTCTCTCTCACTCCCTCCACTCTCTTTCTCACCTTCCATCTCTCTCCCTCTCCACGTCTCCCTCATCATCTATCCTCTCCCCTTCACCCTCTTCCTCCTCTCTCTCTCCTCTCTCTTTCTCTTCTCTCCCTCCACCCTCACCATCTATCATCTCCCTTCCACCTTCTCCCTCCCCTCCCTTCTCCCTCCACCCTCTCACTCCCTCCAGCATCACCCTCCATCCTCTCACCCTCTATCCTCTCACCCTCTATCCTCTCACCCTCTCTCCTCTCACCCTCCATCCTCTCCTCACCCTCTCTCTCTCCTTCCACCCTCTTCCTCACCCTCTATCCTCTCTCTCCTCCACCCTCTCCCTCCCCTCTCTCTCTCCCTCCACCCTCTTCCTCACCCTCTATCCTCTCTCTCACACCCTCCCTCCCCTCTATCCTCTCTCCCTCCACCCCTCTCCCCTCCTCTATCCTCTCTCCTCCACCCTCTTCCTCACCCTCTATCCTCTCTCTCCCTCCACCCTCCCTCCCTCTCTCCTCTCACCCTCCATCCTCTCCCTCCCCTCTCTCTCTCTCCTTCCACCCTCTTCCTCACCCTCTATCCTCTCTCTCCCTCCACCCTCTCCCTCCTCTATCCTCTCTCTCCTCCACCCTCTCCCTCCCCTCTATCCTCTCTCCCTCCACCCTCTTCCCACCCTCTATCCTCTCTCCCTCCACCCTCTCCCTACCCTCTATCCTCTCTCCCTCCACCCTCTCCCTCCGTCTATCCTCTCTCCTCCACCCTCTTCCTCACCCTCTACCTCTCTCCCTCCACCCTCTCCCTCCCCTCTCTCTCTCTCCCTCCACCCTCTTCCTCCCCTCTCTCTCTCTCTCTCTCCCTCCACCCTCTTCCTCACCCTCTATCCTCTCTCTCCCTCCACCCTCTCCCTCCCCTCTGTCTCTCTCCCCCACCTCTCCCTCCCCTCTCTCTCTCTCTCCCCCACCCTCTCCCTCCCCTCTATCCTCACTCTCCCTCCACCCTCTCCCTCCCCTTCTCTCTCTCCCTCCACCCTCCTCCCCCTCTGTCTCTCTCCCTCCACCCTCTCCCTCACCCTCTATCCTCAATCCCTCCACCCTCTCCCTCCCCTCTATCCTCTCTCCTCCACCCTCTTCCTCACCCTCTATCCTCTCTCTCCCTCCACCCTCTCCCTCCCCTCTCTCCTCTCACCCTCCATCCTCTCCTCCCCCCTCTCTCTCTCTCCTTCCACCCCTCTTCCTCACCCTCTATCCTCTCTCTCCCTCCACCCTCTCCCTCCCCTCTATCCTCTCCTCCCTCCACCCTCTCCCTCCCCTCTATCCTCTCTCCCCCACCCTCCCCTCCCCTCCTCTCTCTCTCTCCCCTCCACCCTCTCACTCCCTCACCCTATACCTCCACCACCCTCTTTCCTCTTACCCTCCATCCTCTCACCCTCTCTCTTGACCATGTTTACCTCCCGCAGTTTATGATACCAATATAAATGCGATGATTGCTGTCTGTCATCTCAAGCCCCAGATTCAATTATACAATCATCTCAACGATCCTGAGAGTAATATTGACATCGTCAGCAGATAACGTATCCGAGAGCATACAATGTGGTGGCATTCTGGAGCTCAAAGGGGCAAGGAGGAACTTGTCCCCACCTCAATCAACGGGCGAAAAATCAACTCAGAGTGAGAAAGGAGAAACTGATACGACGCCCTTAGTTCATATACTTTCCAAAATAAATAGTTAGGTAGTGTAATTTGCATTTAATCAGAAGAGAAGCGCCAATTTCCAGCCCCCCCCCCCCCCATCAAAAGTAAACGCCCCCTTAATATTTTATAGATCGCTTCGCCGCTTCAAGGGGCATTTTACAGCATGGACAATAAATGTATTACCTACCCTATTTCCTTTTCTTTTGTGTTTTACAATTAATTGTTCTTGTTCAATTTGTTTGAGACAATCATTGTAACCTCACGCAACGCACTACTGTCATAGAAAATTTGCAAAATTATCAATAAAACAATTATTTAAAAATTGCATTTTAACAACAATAGATAAATCATTCTGAACCTTTCTTTTTACCTTCTTATTTGTAAATTCTAGAAAAAAAGGTAACTAGGCCTTATTTAATGTTCCTCTTTTCACATTTCTGGAAATGGTTGTGTCTTTCTATGTCAATTTATATTAACTTCCACGTTATACACTTTTATTTGATGTAAATGTTCATCTTTGCGAATGAAATCAGATGGCATCAAAGGAGTACGAGAGAAAGAGAGAGAGAGAGAGAGAGAAGGGGGAAATACTGACAGTTGAAAATGAACGACGGCTCGATTCTAATGGTTTGAAATAAAAAATAATAATAGAATGATAATAGTGGGTTCTCGTATACCGCTAATATCTGTCAGACTTGACACTCATGGCTTTCCACAATTTCACGGCTTTTATAGCATAACTACCATTATGGTGCTCTAGCATTTCAATACATTAATTCCTGTCAGGTACACATTAACCTCACCTGGGTCGAGTGTGGTAAATGTAGATTAAAGTCTTGCCAAAGGACATTAGTTTCCGCCGGGACTCGTACCGCGATAGTAATATCGTTAATATGGCCATGATGAACGCAATCCGCTTTGAAATCTGCACATGTCAAGTGTTAATAAACAAACAAGCAAAAACAAATTAAAAGAAATACATACAAAACAAGTAAACAAAATGTATCCAACCAACAAAGAAAGAAGTATCCAATGTGTTTGGATGAATCCCGTTTAGAAATGAAATTTTTTTTTTTTTTTTCATTCAGTTCCTCATGAGGGAAAAGGTAAACAGAAACATACTAAGATGCAATACATGGCAAAATAAAACAAATATCAGAAGCATGATTCTCGATAATAGACATGGAGAAAAAAGAGATGGAGAAAGAGAATGGGGGAGGGGTAAGAGAGAGAAGAAAGTGAGAGACAGTTAGTGAGAGACGGAGGATATAAAATATTTATTGAAGAGGCACACTGCCTTGTGTCATATCAACTTTACCAAGTAGGGTGTAATAAGAATTGATGAGGTTATTTATTCTTTCCGATGCGACTTCTTGTGACGTCAAGTACGCGTGGACACTACAACGCACTAAGGGGAACTGGGTGAGCGGGAAAGCTCTGAATTTCACAATTTTACAATCTTACGTAGATAAGCACAGCGCACTCAGGTAATGGAAAAGGGTGCCAAATCTGTGTGTGTAGTGCTCAGACCGAGTGTGTGCAAACAGGTAGTTTGTGTGTGGAGCTCGAGGAGACGTGGACGATGTAAAAGGCGACGAATTTGGGATGTTTGAGATAGTTAAGGTAGCATGCTGAGTGCTGTTTGCAAAAACCCACGCTCAATTTCACGCATGTAAACGAGATTATCGACCCAGTACAACACAATCGGCTGGAATGGCGACGAATAGAGGCTATTCTTCTACGACGTTACTTAGCAAATATGAGGAGTTAATTGGGTGCTGTTTTGGTTTCGGGCAAGCTTAGCAACATGGATGGCCGTGTCGACCATGAAGTGGACATACCGAACGGTGATGCGACCACGCCGCCAGCGCAGGCAGACGATAACGGTCAAGCTGCTGGTCAAGAGGGTCTCAACCATCTCCAGCCAACTCAAACAGGTCTCTCCTACTACCTCTCTTTCTTTACCGGGACAGTGCGACCTCTCAGTGACTGGGTCTATGATAAACCCTTACCCGTCCGATTCCCCATAGCATGCGCCAGGGCACTGGACAACCCATCTTCGTGAACAACCCATTCAGCGGAATTCTCATATTGGCCGGACTATTTGTGCAGAGTCCCTGGAGGACTATTTGCGGACTCTTGGCCATGTTGACCGCCCAGACCACGGGTCTAGTCCTGCATCTAGATCGGGATGGGATGGACAATGGAGCATTCTCCTTCAATGGTCTCCTGGTTGGGTACGTGTTGGCATCCAGTTCGGCTGCAGGGGATTGGTACGGGTACCTGGTGTTTCCCGTAGTCATATGTGGCATGTTAAGGTAAGTAATTTTCATATTGACTTAGAGATTATTTTTTAAACATGTAAGAATTTTACTATACTATAGTTAATGTTGGAGCAGACATTGTCGGGCAAGGCAAGCCTGCAAACCAGAAAGTATCCTTCCAACAGCCTTGAATGTAAAACAAAATGTTGATTAAAGTCAAAGGGGTGAAAATACAGTATTTCTTTTAACTTTTAGAATACAATTTTTGTTGAAAATTGATGTTACAGAAAGCAGCAAACTCCGTTCATATTAAATAAGAACAAAAAGGAGAAGAAAATCGAGAAAAAAAAGAATCCCAGATGAATGTCAATAATGCAACATGCCAACCACGAGACATTTTGGAGAACATATCATTTTACCGTCGGACTGTCCCCAAGGCTTCTTGGTAGGCGAATCGGTCTGCATGAATAATTGTAATGATACATAAAACATAAAGAGAGATAGAAAAAGTGAGCGAGAGAGATAGACATATATATATATATATATAAGAGAGAGAGAGAGAGAGAGAGAGAGATAGACTGAGAAAGATAGACAGACTGAGGTTATGTGTGTGGGCGAAGAAAGTGTTCTTGTTTGTGGTCGTGCGTGTTATGAAAAATGGGAGGAAGGAGAGAGGAGAGAGAGTTTATTAAAATATAGATCATAAACAGAAGGTTGCAAGACTAGTAACATGATTTGATATATTACAAGATCTATTCAAATTTGTCTTTTGATCAATCATTTCATTATTTCAGTCGCAAGAAATATGTTTGTTCATATACCAATTAATCATTCTAAAGGTATGGGAGCCTTGGAGGAATATTAGTACCACTACCCCTTCCCTTCTTCCTGCAACAAGCATCTATAAAACGGTTATTCAGATCAAAAACCCTAACTGATAGGCATAATGGTCGATATATTTATATATTCTACCCGCATTCAATATGATCGGAAGCAAGCTACCGTTGGACGATATTAACATTTTAGCCCCTTCCTTCCCGAGACACACACTTCCTTGAAAAAAGTCCGATGCTCAGATGACGATTCCCATCGGTTGACATAAATGAAGGAATTGAATTTACTATCCCTTCTGGCTTCCGCAGTCGAAATAAACAGAGGCAGAGGTAAACAACCGTTGGAGAACACTCTCCCTCGAACCATTTCCCGTACATAAACCCCTTGGAAAGGTTACATTCTGATCACGGCTCTCAGCTATCATGTGGATGCATATTAAGATTCCCATCCACAATCAATCCGATCACAGATAGGCTATCATTGGAAGACATTAATTACCCCCTCCCCTCCTGAAACCAATCATACAAATCATTTAAAACACTTACCAGTATTAGATGGATGCATTTATAGTATCCGCAATCAATTTGATGAGAGGTAAGCAAATGTTGGAGGACTTTATTTACCCTCCCTTTTCCGAACGCATGGAAAAGGAAATATCCCATAATTATAATAAATGATAAAAACAGGGTAGATGAATGCATTCCCATATGCAACAAAACTTTCTAGAGGTAAGCGAACTTTGGAGGACATTTACCCCCTCCTCTGCCCTAGCTGCACACCTCAAGATAATCACAATCCGACTGATGTACATGCATGGATGTATCATTACCTGAAATCAGTTCGACCAGAGATAAGTACCTTTAAGGGGACATATTATATTCTCCTTCACCAGACACACTTCTCCTCGGAAATGATAATAAAAACCAACCGGGAGACATAGAATGATAGACGGATGTATTCACCACGTTTATATATCCTTCTACAGTCAATATCAACAGAGGCAAACAAACGTTCGAGGACATTACCCCTAATTCCCCCACCCCTTCTCTCCCCAGTCACCTACCTTATTTGAAAGTGTATGATACTAATCAATGCTCTCTAAAGATGGTCATAGATGGATGGAATCATTGATAATCTGTGACCACAAGCATGCAACTATTGTACACTAAAAACCACGGCTGTCCGAGTTCGTGCGTCGTTCAATTCAATTTAATTCAATTCATTTTATTTATTCATCCATTCAACCATCTCTGTTGAATAAATAATATAATGTAGAATTCATTCACGAATTAATAGAAATGCAGATTTAGCCACTTTCTCATTAATAAAGGGGGGGGGGGGATACGAATTTTTTTCACGCGAGATAAAAGAAATTCAGACAAAAACAAAATATAAAAAAACAAAATAATTGAAAAGCAGATGACTCGTGAATTTAATAGACATGACCGTAACATACGTTTATTAGTACATTTTTGCTTGAAGATACTATATTTTGCCTTGTACTGTCTGTTTAATGTAGATTTTTTTAAAACTCGAAAATCGATGCATTTTACTTGTGCGTTGGGATGAAATAATAGACAATGAACGAGTCTGTCTCTTTGCCGTTAGCCCCTTTTCAAATGTGTATATTTGAATAATTGAGTAAAAGCAGGTGCAGATTTAGTGCTTGATAATGAGTGTTTTCACACCTTCCGGATAGGCTGATAGGACTGTCATTCACCGTTAATGTGTTTTCAGTCTCTCAGTATAATTGACGTGAATTGGTTCTATGACATGAAGTAGAAGTAGAAAGACAGCGACAACAAGTCTGGAATAATAAAAGAAGATCTCCTACACATGATGGGAAGGTAAGAGAAGAGACACAGCAGAATAAATCGTTACGGAAATAAGTCTTAAGTGATGAGTAGAGAATAGAGAATGGAGAAAAGAGAGAAGAAAGAGAGAGAGAATAGAGAAAAGAGAGAAGAGAGATAGAGATAGAAAGAGAGTCTTCTGTCTTCTCCCCCTTCTTTTTTCCCCTTCTCATTCTTTCCTTTCTGCTTTCTCTTTCCCCTACTTCTTCATCTCCTCCTCTTTCTTTTAGATATCAGAAATATCCAGATGGGGCTTGGTAACTATAGGTCTGTGTTGTAAAGGAGGTCTATTGAATTAGTATGGTAATTAAGTGGTTTTAACTTATTATATTTCAAAATAAATCAAACTGTGCTTTTCTTTTATAAAGCCCTTACATTAACACGATGTCATAACGTAACTATATAATAAAAGAGAAAATACTTATGTGACGCAGTAACACGTTTGAATTATTGACTCTCTATTGGGGTTTAATGAAATGCGAGTAACTCGTAAATTACAGATGAGCATAATGTAAACCGATGTGTTTAAATTATCTCGGGGGGGGGGGGGGCAATCCAACCCGTGTAATAAATTCATTTGCATGAAAGTAGAAAAATAAGATAAACGGAATAGAGAAAGTTCGAAATAAATCGGACAAATAATAAGAAAGTAATGAATGTTTGAATTATGACATCACTAAATCTTTGCAAACCTCATATTGGCAGTTTGGTCAGTGGATCGTGACGTAGTCACGCATTACTCTCCCGTTTGTCGTGTACAAACATATCACCTGTTTGTTTTTCTCCTCAGTGCCTTATCCCTTGGAGCAATACTCAATCCATGTTATGGATAACATATTAGTGTAGGCCCTCTAAAGATAAAAGATCCTCCCCAGTCATACATTTGAGAAAAATCGAAATGCAGTCATTTGTATGTTGGAACAGCTGGGAAAGTTGTCCGCCACTATATCACAGAGACATTACCGATTCGGCCAATTTGAAGAGCCCAACTGATAGTGTTTACAACTTTAACAAAATCATATCCTTTTCATTTTATGTGCGAATTTCATTCAAACTTTAAGCAGTGTACTTCTCATTTGTCTATTTTCAACTTATAGTCTGCTATCAAGGTTATAGTTCTATTTAAATGATAACTTGAAAACTTAAAATACGAAACATTAAACAAACAAAAAACTTCAAAGTGTCTACTGTGCGAGCTTTTAGATGTGTTGATATTGGGAAAATTACCTCTGAAAGCTAAAAAGTAGCATGTTTTAATTATCTTTCTTTTCATTGTTTAATTTCAAACTGTAATCGTTAAAGCAATTTTGAATCGTCGTTAATCTGAATTGTTAGTCCAATGCGTGCATATCTGTGTTTAAAATCTTTATTTGATTGTCATATATTTATGAGTACGACACGGATAAAGAAGCTAAACCCGAATTCAGAATGATGGCCCTAGAATTCTATTTAGAGTCACCATTTCACATTTCCTCTATAAACAAGACTGACGTGGATGAGAATTGCACCATATGTTGCCCTGAACATCAATGATTAATGTGGTGCACCTATCTCTCGGATGTTAGGATCCAATATCAGAGATGAGATAGTCAGGAAAATAAACGAGGAAATGACATCGATTTATCTTTCGTTTGAAAGATTGGTTTATAATGATTCTTTATGGACATGATAGCTGGAATATAAATCCGAGTTGCTAAAGCCAGGGTAATAATTGGGAGCGCCAGGAGTGTCACTTATGACAGACATGAGCGCTATACAAGAACCCACTATTAATAGATAAATCAATACTGCCTATTTTTTCAATACACAGATTCCATACGCACTAACGCACACAATTACGATGTTCTTGACCTGATTCTGTGAACGTCATTATAAGTGTTCGTCTTACTAAAAATAGTGTCTCATATCTTTCCTACACATGACAATCACCAGAATACCAAAAAGAGATGCTTTTGTAATCTTCAACAATATTTTGAAATTTAAATTTCAAAATCAATGGCTTATATAATCAATTATTCAACTCACTTTAAACAAAAAAGCACTAATGTTTTGTCCATAGTTTCAGAATTGGAGTAAATCTCCTTAAAACGTATCATGCTAATGTTTTACTTTACAATGCAAACCAATTTCATCAAAAACCAAACTAACCCCTTTGAAAAAAGAAAGAAATAAAGATACGCTTTATATTTAGAGCGCATATTACGCTGTTAAAGGCCCAACAATAAATTTATTTCAAACCGATTCTACTCATCAGGCGCAAGGAAATTTAACGGAATAAATGTTCTTATAATTCTCAGCATTCTTCATATATTAAGCTTAATTTCTTATATGTTGCTGTGTGGCCAAGGTCTTTTTGTAATATTCTATTGTCTAAATATTGATATGAAAAGTCATGGAATAGTGCATGTGTCGATCTTTTGTGAAAATGATTATGTTGATAATTAATAGAGGAATCCTAAGGATGTATGTATGGAATGGAATACTCATGAAAGCATTTTCTGCGAGATTCGCAGCCTTTTCACACACAGCTAAAATTCTATAAACATGATTAGTTTAAAGGGCTTTAAACTAATCAGCTGTACATACGACATCATTCACACACAGAAATTTCAGTGCGATCGTTAATCGTTTCGTGATTAACTACTGCTCTTAAAATGCGCAGTAGTGCCATTGCGCATTGGAGGTCAGGTCATATCAAACAGAGCGCTCGCTCCATCCAGTTTAAACACGTTTAAACACGAAAAACCGTTCACACACAAAATGTGAAGCTCTCTAGATACGAACTTCGTATCTGCAGCCTGCTTTTAGGGGCGTATGAATCGTATAAACGATGTTCACACAAAGAAAATTTTCTATTAACATGTTTAAAACTGTAAACACGTTTATACTAATCATCTGTAGATACGATGCATTTTAGCTGTGTGTGAAAAGGCTGTTGGTCATAAGAATCAGCTTACTGATCGTAATCATTTCATCAAGGCCTCTCGATAAGTATCATGCCAGCATGATATTAATGATATTGAGTCTCACTGATGCAGAAAATAGGTTTAGATGTTATGATGATTCGAGTCATAATCTTTTGTATAATATCGATTTCAGCATTTTGTGGAATAGATTGATGTAAAGGTTAATGGAGATTAAATGAATGGATAGATAGTCATGCCATCAACTTGATTGATTAAAAATATTAAAACTTAGCTAAAAACAAACAAACACAAAAACCAACAAAAAAAACAACGAAAGAAACAAAAATGTATTTGGTCACTGCATATCTTCCGACGACTCTAGAAATACGACCAGAGATGAAATGTTGCGTACAAGATGACGTATAATCTTCGGTTTGAAAAATCGAAGGCTGTTATGAGGCAAGAGAATGTATACAAAATGTAATACTTCTAATCCAATTCACATTCATTGGCTTTCGCTATTACATTCATTCACTTGTTACCTGAGAAGGAAAGGGCAGCTCTTTTGATAAGAAATATAATGCTATCAACAACAAAAAATAAAAAAATAAAAAGTCTAAAATACATTCCATGGATTATAAAAGCCACCAAGGAAATGAGACAGCAATCATAATTCTATTGCTTGCTCTGTTTAATTCGAAATAGCACATCTTATATAGCCCTCTGGCCTTGAATAACTAAAAAGCACAATTAATATGCCTTTTCCAATTATCTATATGTGTCGTATACTCTCGTATTTCTAATTTTCGTTTGAATCGACGCGGATCTGAATCAGTTTAGTGAATACAGCATTAGTCGTTATGGTAATGAACAAAAAAAATGATAAAACAAATATAATGCTAAAGTAATTTTCAACAGACTACGTGTGATGACTCTTCAACTTTGTGGGAAATTGATTTGTACTAACAATAGGTGTAGGGTAGAGTAAAGTGTGTATTAAGAGAGAACGAAAGGGGACATTAGACAGAAGAGAAAGAGAGAGAGTGAGAGAGAGAGAGAGAGAGAGAGAGAGAGAGAGAATGGGGAGAGAAACGAGCAAGGAAAGAAAACCTGAAAGACTAGAAGTGACACAAGTGAAGAATAAAGAAAAATACAGAAATTTAATGAGAGAGAAGAGAGAGGTAGAACGAAATAGCACATAGGGAAACATTTCAATTTCCAGCGATCTTGACGCTTCCAGCACACTTTCACACAATACAGTCACGTTTTAAGTTAGATTACAGTCGCCCTGCGGAATCATTTTAGAATGTCATTATTGGCATAATATTCCATTAGCTCTCTATCGGGAGTGTTTTACGTATGCCCTTTGGGACCGCCTAATGGTCAGCAGCACACATCACGTGTATTAATCAGCATCTGAATGACAGGCATAGGAGATGGCAAATAGGGCATGGACATGACATTTACCCAGTACGTTTTTATGTATGTTTCTGTATCACTCTTTGGTGTATATATCATTAAACTCACAAATGCTTACAAAAGAATGTAATCATAATTAATCACAATTAATTGAATGCTAAAACTGGGAGTAATAGTTTTTTTAATGACTTTTCGAAATCGATACGGGGGAACAGAAGAGATTGAATTGAAATGAATTTACCTCATGCTGTTTTTACAGATACTCTATTCCATTCCATTGTTTTTTGTTTGTTTTAATGTATATCTATATATAGGCCTACACAAAAAATAAAAATAATATATATAATAATACAGTATGCAAGGGCTGACAAAAAAGATGAAAATGCAAAATGTCTATATTTAATAATTTGAAAATAAAAATAAATGATCAATGTCCTTCATTTTGTATCGATTTATACATCTACCCGGGTTGAATGATCCATAAAGGCTAATAGAACCGTATTTCCAGGGACTTAACCTGCAGGACTAAATCATGCCCAAATCACATTCACTATAAAGTGTCACCAACAAGGATATTCACGTTGGAACAATTTTTTTTTTATTTAGTCCTCGCTAATTTCCCATTAAATTTTATATTAACTGTGTTTGATACTTTGAGGCAAGGTTTGTGATATATTGCATGAGTTATATTTAGAAAAGTGCTGTAGTATGTTTTATATATCTAAATCTTCGGGTGTTTTATAGTACATTATATTACTATATGCATTATGTCATGTAATTACTAAAAGCAAAAAGAGTGTTTCTGCTGGATATGGTTTTCCTTCTGTTTTGCTATAAACACTGCATTGTAAATTGATTTATACGGTATATATGTTTACAGAATATTGATATGTTACATTACATTGTAAATTGACTTATATGATGAATATGTTCCCAAACAGAATATGATTGTTACATTACATTGTAAAGTGATTATATGTTCATAAAAAGAATATTGATGTACATCAATGAAGTTTAATACAATACACTTAATACATTAAATTTAATACATTTAATACAATACAATACACGACAATCTTCATTGAATTCTGTCACGATCTGAACTCAAGCTCACCACTCTAAGAAACGACCCATGGACAGCTCTTTGTTCGGAGCGTGCCATCTTCAGTAAATACCATGTCACGTAGAGCTTTCATATCAACACGTAGTGAGATAGGAGGCGAGCTTAATGTCAATATTTACATGGTACTGATTTGTTGGAGTCTGGTTCGATCACAGTTTGTAATCATGTAGTGAGAGAGAAATTATTACCAGACGAGAGGATAAAAAAGGGGAGAAAGTGAAAAAGAAAGCAAATTGATAGTTATATAAA
>NW_022145604.1:1097096-1139596 GCF_000002235.5 Strongylocentrotus purpuratus | reverse complement strand
TACGTATCATGACGATATGATATGGCGTTTAGTGTGGTAAAAGTGATGCAGTTGAAAAGTCATTGGAGAATATTTAAAGATAAACTTGAGTTCTGGTAATGCGATTGCATTGTCAAAGAAAAGATGTGGAATGGATCAGAAAAGTTGATCATATAGCATGTAAGTAATGGTGTGTAATGCAAGGCTCTGGAGTCATCAAAATCATCATAAATTTGGCAGAGTCTTGGTAAAGTAACAATCACTTACACAGAAAGCTGTATATGGGACAACACACATGGTATCGGGGCTAGTACTACCCTGACTTCCTTATCTTTCTATGCTCATTACTCAGCCAGTATACATTTTCTTCCAAAATTGTTTGGCACATGACATTTATTTGTAATCTTGAACATATAGTGTAAGTTTCGTTAGATTCTGTGAGAATTCATTTTCTTTTTTTACCAGAACTCAAGTTTATCTTTAATGAAAATAAACGAAAATGAGAAGACGTGTCATTATTTGTGTGGAGATTCAGCTTTATGTTGTCAACGACAAAAAAGAAACATTTTGTTATGGGTCACAAACGTAATTAATATATCAGTTTAGAAAAATTGTCATTAAAACCTTGGAAGATATTGGTTATGCATATTGTATGCGAACACATGACTTCCTTGAAAAGAATAGGAGTTGATACGGTTGCTAAAGCAACACAAGGTGAGGCAAATGAGGGCATCTTTCGAACATGGAGGCCAAATTGTATATTGAAAAAAGGGTATGGGATCCTATTCTGCGGAACGGTTATGTTAGAAAGAGAATTTAACGTTAACCAGAAATCATATTGATGATATGGAAAGGAAAAGATTGATTCCTTTGAAAATGCATATTAGTTATCACTCAGGGGAGAGAGAGCGCGATACATTCAGAAGTTATAATGAAATTCAACGTGGGAGTGAGACGTGAACGTAATAATAATGCATGTTCACGATGCGTCATTTCGCTTGCGTTATTCCTTGCACTAATGAAGTACGTGAAGGCAAACAACACATGTTACTTATAGCTCGACATAATATCATTTTGCAATGTTCTCCTTGCATTTAACTTCAACGATAACGCTCTCACATGGTGCGTCAACGACCGCGCCATTCGCTGACGCAGTGCTTGACGCATCGTGTGCAATGGCTGTAAAGGATACTAAAATGATGTAAAAATCAATCGCTGTGTTTGTAAAGTGATTTATCGATAAATATATATGGGAATATCAAAATCATATAGCTCTGCTAGTAAGAACTTGGTGTGTATATAGAACAGAGTACTTGTCTTGAGTGTTTTAAGTCATGGAATATGAAGATTTCTTCTAGCAATTTGTTCTCCATATATGTATACAATATTTTCCAAATAACTTGTAAAGCATTTAAGTATCTAAAACCGCACTTCTCCGACCCACAACCTTCTCAGGGAATTTATCAAATAACCAAGGAGGAATAATTCAGTGTCTAAGTGCTCTACTCTATCTTCTCATCCAGCCTGTTATACTCTTACAGGATATTGGTGAGCTCTTCAGCCTTTAAGCATATTAATGCGGTCTTAGAAGTGTTTGAACCATCTAATAAGTCAAATTTAAGGAATTTAAGCTTTTATGAATACTGCGGAAAATATATCGAGTGGTGGGGAGGTGGGGGGGGGGGTGAGACATTTCACTGTCCAGCTCAAACCTGCAAAAACAAAAATGAAGTTGGATTGTATTATTTGAGGAATTTATCATATATTTGTCATCATAAACACATATATATATATAAACACACATACATACATAAATACTTACACAATAATATTATCTGAATCTCTTAGTGTAGGCTACACACATTATGATTAGATTAACATAACTGTAATAAAATGATAAGCACTTTGTGAAAAAAAAAGCATTTTAATTTCCGTGTAGGCCAAAAATGCCATTCTTTTGCGTTCAAGGTAACACGTGATTTTACTAATCATTAACATGTAATGAATGCGGGCGAAAATGAAATAACAACTAAGTCAGTACCTCGGGGTATTCATGGAGTTTCTATATATACCTCTCCATCTACTCAATTAAGCCTCTTTTCATGTGTCTAAAAGGTTATATTATCATAATTGATGAAGGCGATGGTAATTTTATACCTGTTTAGGCTACAACCTTCCATTCCCACGTACTACAATTTGAACTGTTCTTAACATCTGTTTTTGACCAGCATCTTCTACAGGTTGTACTTAAATGACTTGGATATAATTGCATTGTTACAACGAAAAAAAAGACACCTAAACATGGATAAAGATCATGTAATTGAAAATATTGGCAAGCTCTACACTGGGAGTCTGGATTAAGTTAGAAACTGATGGCCTTAGTATTGTGTAATATTACCAAATATAGTTGCTCTTTCCACGTTTGAACCTACCCCCCCCCCCCGAGCAAGATTGAATAATGCCCAACTTATTGCATAATTTGTCATGAATTGCCAAGTCTCGTGATCAGAAATGTATTATACGTATCTTTAAAAAACAACGTTTTAAAGCTTACAAGACCTGAACCTTTAATTAAAGATTTTAATCTATAAAATTTGACAGATGGAGCATGATATATAGGTCTGTCAGGTTATGAAACCCAATTTTGTTAGGGTTCCGTTTTGTCTAGATTGATTGAGCGAGCACGTTTCCATTGAAATTAGATCTTCTTTTTCAAAATTCTTCCATTCATTCTCGAGGCTGTGATATTAAAAGGGGTTAAACATGTACACTATATTATGTTTATCAAGAGCAGAAACCATGCATACGAGATGCAGAAAATGACGGAATATTAACATCAGCGGCTCCACGTGAAACAGCACACCGAAGAAAGAAATAAAACAAAGATAGAAAAAAGAAGAGAAAAGATTGATTGAAAAAAGTATGAACCGGCAGAAGAATACAAATTTCAATCATAAATGTCATTCACTTCTCTTCTCTGACTCCCAAGTATTAGGTATCCCTTTAATTTCCTCTTAAAACGAGCATATTTTTCTATTTCCTTTATACCATTGGGAAGGGAATGAAAATAAAATAAATATAGGAGCTAAAGAGAAAAGAAAATTTAAGGTACTATGAAAGAGATGGAAGGATAAGAAACGAAAAGAAAAAGAAAGAGAGCATGCTGTAACGATAACTGTTTTAACTGTCTTTTTGTTTCTTGACCTGGATTGACACAATATTTTAAATCAGTATCCTTCTCAATTTGTCAAACAATGTAATATAATTATAGTTCAGATGTTAACACGTCTGTCAGAATAAGCTCCCTTAGACATGTTAGATGTACGTAGCTACAGGTTGGCGTGATACATTGATAGCAAATATACCTGAATAAATGTATTGTAGCCAACATGTTTGCAGGGCTCTCAAAGAGAGCAGTCTTAATACTGATGAGGGTCTATCCTCGGTACACAAGGGATACTATATTTTGTATTATTCTCTATACGGCCTCCAATTTCCTCACCTTCCATCGCCCAAGTTAAGCTCGTCAAACATCTTTCAATTGGTGACATCGTCCGTTCAGTACATATTTAATATTTATCATCAACTCGTCTTCGTGTTTGCATTTTCATCCGAGGTTTAGACTTCTAAAGAGCAACCTTCATGTCCATTCTCTATCCAATTTCTCTCTCTCTCTCTCTCTCTCTCTCTCTCTTTCTTTCGTTTCCCCTCTCTCTCGCACTCTATCTCACCTCTCTCTCTCACACACTCTCTCCCCTCTCTCTCACTATCTCTCTCTTTCTCTCTCTCTCTTTCTCTCGCTCTCTCTCCATCTCTTTCTCTCTCTCCCCTCTTTCTCTCTCTAACCCACACACAAATTCTTCAATAACTGCATTTTTTTTCCTGAAAAGCTCTCGGTACTCTCTTTCTTTAAATTGGCAAGTCCTACAATGGACCCACAAGAAAGCTGCAGTGGGATAATAAGGGAAATATACAAAAAGGAAGAAAAATAAAGAGAGAGGAAGAAACAAAACAAGAAAGAAATACTGAGGAATAAAAATATAGGATGTACATGTAGCTAATCTCCCATGTGTGGTATAGAAGTAGGTTTTATACCCTTGTGATAGTAACAATATTGGAGTTTATTTCTACTTATTTTCCATATTTTTACAGTTCCTTTAAATAACAAATATATTCAACGAATTTTTCATTTCATTATTATTGACATTATCATCCACCGATTGTTCGTGCCCACTTAAAGGTACTATGTCCCATTTGCAGGCCAAAAAATGAAAAGGTTTAATTCCAACGGCATTTGAAAGATGACACTAATTTAAAACTTCCCTAGAAAAGGTGGGGCTTGAAAATGTCTTCAATTGGGAAAAATAACGACTTGTAGTTGTCAAATCGACTTAGGAGCTATATAATAGTCTTGATTTTCAGACCATTGCACCGAATGGTCATACGTTTGATGCTGCGCAAAGATTCAATCAGTTTAATTTTGGCCATCACAAGAAGTGGGATATTGATGTAGACAATTGCTCATGTACCCTTCACAGCTCATTTTATGTATGTTATTACCGAAGAAGAAAAAAAGCAAATCAGTCACTCAATAGCGTCTGACAGTGAAGTCTAGCAAGTAAACGGGTTTCCTTGCATAATTTGAATATTAGGACACTGCTAACGTTTAAATTTCACAGATAGGACATACATGACATCGTTCCTGTTTTCACAAAGTGACGGTAGTGAGAAAAATCTGCACGCAAATTGTATGCGATTTTCATTCACTACCGTCACTTCATGAAAATAGGGACGACATATTCATAATTCCTGCAAAGTTCTACAGAATTTGAGGTTGGCTGCAAAAGGGACATAGTACCTTTAATCTAATACTTCAGTAATCTTTATGGATGATCATTTAATAACGTCCCTTTTTATTATTTTGTAGCACACTCCTGAGCAGCGCCCTCTCCGTTCTGCTCTCCAAATGGGGAATCCCCTCATTCAACCTGGCGTTCAACGTTGTAGTTGTCTCCTTCATAGCAGCCACCGGTCCACACAACCCTCACTTCCCCCAGCAGGGAGGGGGACCTAGCCCGGCGGCATGGGGAGTCGAAGCATTGGATTGGCTTCAGGTTCGTTCCTGTATAATTATGCGACCCTCGTACAACTACCAGCATAACAACCCTTCTCCGACAAATACTACTCTGACAGACCCCCCCCCCCCTAATACTACTTTTTCTTAATAAATGACCAGCCACCATCATCGAATTCACTTTCTTAAGGTGTGACTGTTGTTGTTGAGGGGGACGTCGTCCGGTTTGTGATTGCCCTAGATCGTGACGTACCAAAGCAAGGGAAGGGGGCGGTGGGGGGGGGGGGGGTCAATTTTGACTTCGGGTGTTTCTTGTCCTAGAGGAGTGATCTGCCGGAAATAAGATTGAAACAGTCCCTGCCAAAGACCTATTAACAACTTGGTTAGCTTACAATTTAATTCATGAACCCAAAACCCCATATCCAAAAAACCCCACAAAACACACCATTGTTTATCATGTTCAATATTAAAGATCGGAGCCCGTATTTGTTCTCGTTCTTGCTTCAGATATATTTTGAAGATAATCTCTAGAAATGTGCCAATGAGTAATACAGGAAATAATATACGAACGAAATATTTATGTATATGTGAATGTGTAGCTTCGTGATGGGGATAGTGTAAAAATCCAATCTCCTCAAAGTATAAATTTTACGCAGGCCCTCAAAATCGTTACTTTTTAAAAACACACTCATCGGGTCGAAAGACAACCTTGAGGTGTTTTGACTCTAATCAGAGATGAAAATTGTTAATTTGTGGTAATAAACCCTTGGGAAATCATTCGTCTGATGGTTCAGCACGATCAATATGAACGTGTTCAGATCCTTTTTAGAAGAAGAGAATTATCAGATGTTAGTATTATTTTTCGCTTCTTTCCGATCTATAACGACCATTGCTGTGTAGTATTTCCTAATGGAATAGCTCTGCATCCAATCTTGATTTGTAATAGGGGTTTCAGTATGTGTCACTCTAGTGTGAAATTCCATAAGTCATGTCATCGTAAAATATTTTGATTCGGGGATCGATGAACGCTTGGAAATCGCAAAGCATGCTGGAAATGCAAAATTAAAATCTCAAATTGGAGTCGGACAGATAAAGCGTTGAAAAGTAGGTATAGAATTTAAAGACGGTATGAATATGTAAATTGTGATAGCTGACATAAATAACTTTTCAGGGAGGAGAAGGGGGCGTTGAGAGAGCAATACAAACTGTCAGCATTGTTTATACATGTATTAGGATTATTTTTTATTTTTTTTGTATTCTCGGCCCTTAGTATTCAAATATTGGTTTGATGAAGAATTTTTTTATTTTTTTATTTTTTTTTACTACTATAATCCTTATGATAATATGAACAATATTATGGTATTTAATTTGTTTTCTCCCCGCACCTTTCTCTCTCTCTCTCTCTCTCTCTCTCTCTTACTCTTTCTCTCTCACTTCCTCTCCCCCTCCCCTCTCTTTCTCCCCTCCACTCTCTTTCTCTCTCTCTTTTTTCCTTTCTCTCTCTCTCCCCCTCTCTCTCTCCCCAGTCCACTCTCTTTCTCTCTCTCTCTCTCTCTCTCTCTCCCTCTCCCTCTCTTTTTCTTATTGTACAGGTACTAGCCAGCATTCCACGAGGTATAGCCCAGTGTTATGGCAGTGATAGTCTCATTACGGGTTGTTTAATGAGTGTTGGTATGCTGGTCTGTTCCCCCATCGTCTTCAGTCACTGCCTGTTAGGCTCAATACTGGGCGCTTTAACGGGTAGGTATTTGTTTATCATTATGTCATTACTTTTTTCCCCCGAAAAAAAAAACATTTCTTCTTTTAGAGAGAGAGAGAGAGAGAGAGAGAGAGAGAGAGAGACAGAGAGACAGAGACAAAGAGATAGAGGTGAGGATATTGACAGAAAATGAGAGAGAGAGACAGAGAGACAGAGAGAGAGAGACAGAGAGAGAGACAGAGACAGAAGCAAAGAGATAGAGGTGAGGATAATGAAAGAAAATGAGAGAGAGAGAGAGAGAGAGAGAGAGAGAGAGAGAGCATTTTGGAAGGTCGTATACGACTTTATAAGCGTTAAGTGTGCGTTAAGTGTGTTCACGAGAGTGTTATTTCTACAGCACTAGTAGTCTACTTGGTTTGGCAGGTTTTCGGCTGCAAGAAGACAAATTGCATCTCTCAGTCCGAGTTTGGACACTCTCTAGTTAATAGTTTCTTTCTTTCCTCTTCTATCGACCTGTTACTGATTAACATCAATCTGGAATGGTGCTACAGCTCCGGCGTCATCACCTAAAGCTCGAAGTGTGTTGCTTTGACTGATATCTTGAAACACTTTGGTAATGATCCGTACGCAGGGGTGGGACCACTGTATGTTTAAGGATCGCAGTATTTTTAAGCGGCATAGATCTTGAAAATGTTAAGCAATCAATAATGGTTCTTAATCAACGTCACAATATCGCTTGATATCCCACTGATGTTTACTTTGCAAAGCGATACATGGAATAAATATATAACTTTCCATCAGAGAATTAAACAGCCTTGCCTCTTCCAAAAGATCCCTTAATTAAGACATACACATGTACTTCTTCCCTCAGTAAATAGATACCATTTATATCCAATTTGATGAGTCCATGTTTTTCATGTTTCTTCTTCTCATTTTGGGATTTTGTCAGCGCTTTGATAGTTTTAGTTTTTAGAGATTTTAAATGATCGATACTATTATCATTATTATCATTATTATTTATATTATTATTATTGTACACATGATTTGTTTCTTTCTTATCCCACATCCTGCATATCTTTGTCTTGTTCACCTTGCTTATCGTCTGTTTGGAGCAAGTAGTGCGTTAGATAAACACTTTACCGAGTTACATGGACGCAAATGCCTGACAATACCAATATGCGTGGGCATTGCCCAACATACATTATGCAACATACCTATTTGTAAAATAATTTCTGCTTGCACCTAACACCCATTTTGTTAATTACAAGATCGAGCACGCGATCCTTATTTACTGTGTGTAAGCCGAAATTACTCCAAGGAAACCTAACATTCATAACTGACTAATGTTGGAACGTTGCGACAAAAAACACCACATGTAGATATAGCATATTAGTAAGTGAATCTTACTGAATGTTGGCCCATCTTTTTTTTCCATTTCACTTTCCTCCATCTCCATTATGTATTCGTGTATGCCCATAAATTTACGCCATTTTAATCTTATTTCATGCATTCGATGCCTTAGCGATGGCATGCTCGGCTTCAGTGTCACTTCTGCAGGCATTACTGCAGGCTGATGCTGAATTTTATACTCGGACACCACAACTAAATTCAGCAGTATTGTTGAAACAAGACATGTTTTATTACTTACCATGCTATACCATCCACTCCATTTTAATTCCATTGGGAACCTGTCTACTTCAGCGATCTGTTTATGTCTATGGTCAAGAGTGTGTATATTTACGTAATTCGAGTAGGTTGGGTTCCTTTTCAAGCTGTTCAAATTTGGTTTGAGAGCTACTACATCAAAGATGGGAGGCAAGAGCAATCCATTTGTGGCTCTCTCTTCTTCTTTCCTTCTTTCGTTTGACGTTTAGCAGCTGTGGGGACAAATGCTGGTTCTATGAAAGCAGTATTGATAGCTAGATTCTCGGATGGGTGGAGAATGATGTATCCTTACCATGACATTTCAATTTATATTTATATTGCTATTGTTAATAATTGTTTAATGGAAATTTGATTTAATCACATTTTACAAGCAAGTTTTCATAATATAATATGCGTAAATATCATACGCAACATATATACAAAAAACAAAAAAAGAAATCTTACATTTTACTTGTAATTCGGGGTTTTCATCGATATTAACAAGTAGGTGAACAAATTACAAACGACATATATTCATATATTCTGACAAGCAAATAGGAAGAAACTTGGGATTACAGATCTTATTGCACACAGACCAATATTATCGCGTATGTACACGGAACGTCTCCCGACATAAATATGAATAGTGATAGTTATTTACGATCCTGAGTGATGACAGGTTAATAGATATGTGACATGACCAGAAAAATGCAAAAGAACTTGATATTACGTAGCGGACTGATTGTACGTACGGAGAGAGAAAGAGAGAGGAACAAAGGCATATAGGAAACGTTGAGTTCAGCAGTTCATTCCTCGGAGTTGTTTAGCAGAGCGCATAAAAACATAAAAATGACACGATTTATATTCATTTAGGTATAATCCCGCTTTAGGAATATTTTGATGGCGTTATCTTAGACTAGATGTGATCGTAATAATCTAACAAAAACACGATGAAAGAGGGAATATTCTTTCAAACTGTGTAAATGTAACATTGAATTTCTTCTATTTCTTTTTTTCGTTTCATATCAACCAAATAATCAAGTAATAATCTCGTACATGATGCCGTCATCAATTTCAAGACCATGTCAAAACTATAGAAATAATAAATGTATAGTTTATTGGTACCTATACGCTTAGCAACGCAATACAATTACCACATTTCCTGATGCAATGAGCAATCGAATGGAATTTCTATCATGTGCAAGGCAGTGCATTAAAGGTATAGACCAGTTTTGGAAATGCCCCCCTCTCAAAAAATGAAATGGAAGCTCTTATTACAAATCATGTAATAATAATAATAATAATAATAATAATAATAATAATAATAATAATAATAACGTTTTATTTACCCAGGGTAGCCACTTCAGTTATGAAACTGCTCTTCCAGCGGGCCCTGCATAACATAATATTTTATTCTACCCTTCTCCAATCTAATTTGCTGAGCGCCTAGCTAGAAGGCAGAAGGTCCCATTGTTATAAGTCTTTGGTATGACTCGGCCGGGGTTCGAACCCACGACCTCCCGTTCATGAGGCGGGCGCTCTAACCACTGAGCCACCATGCCCGTTCTAAGTAAAAGAATATGTTTTGATTATTATGTGGAGATACAAATTTTCCCGGGAAACAGCCTACTAATTGATATATTTGGTAAATTATTATATCTATCCATTCCGGATAGATATAATAATTTTTCACATAGTCCCATATACATCTTTTTGTGTACAGGGCTTGTAACTTTACCAAGACTGGGCCAAATTTCTTATCATTTTGATGATTCCAGAACCTTGCAGTACACACCAATACTTATATGCTGATCGATTCTACAACGTTTCTTTCACAATGCAATCGCATGACCAGTACTAGTCTTTACCTTTAATGATATTCATTATATTCAGTTTTAGCTGACGATAGTCATTCTGGCATCGCTGGATGAGAATCTTCCTTGAATGAATAATACCCGGTCACCCCGCTTTACATCGTCGAGGTGGAGGGGGGGGGGGGGGGGATAAATCGGCAATTGTTCTATAGACACATCGTAGTGTTGTGGTCATGCGGTGGTTAAACAAACATGCCGGGAAGAAACAAGAAAACGTTGATTATGTAGCACATAATTCCTCATTAACCTTTATGTACAGTTTCAGGTTTTAGATTCATCACATAATGAAAAATAGCTCAGTCTTGCCGAAATTCGTATGCATATAGCATACAATCCTACACTATACCGAATGACTACACAAACTTATGATACGACAGTATGGTTAAAAAATTTCAGCTGTTTATTTTTATGTTTCGAAAATGAGGGCATATGAAGAGCCTTTTTCAGGGGACTTTTTCTTCTTCTATAATAGCCTTTTCTATAATTTAATCCATTAAAAAAAAAAGAATTGAGATGCTCACACATTATTATTCTACCTCTCGCAAGACTAAATATTTTCTTTAAAAGGTTACTATCCCTCTGTAGTTGGCAGAGCGGATGAATCTTCTAGGGAGTAACCGCTTAACTGTAGATGCGAAGGTCAAGGGATCGAATACCGACACGGCACTAATATCCTTTGGCAAGATATTTACCTGCACTTACTACTCTCCACCCAGGTGTTAAATGAGTACCCGGTAGGATGCGACCGTTCATGTGGTTGGACGAGCAAGTGTGCGCTTGTAAAATGGCGACTGGCTGGAATGCTCCCCAGGGAGTGGAAAATGTGCACACATTGTGTGCGGGTAAGCCTGAATCCCATGACCGGGGTAATAATATACTTATCTGTAAAGCGCTTTGAGAGGGCCTTCCGCTTAGGCACATCGTTGGATCGGTGTATTGAGCGCTATATAAAAAAAAAAAACGGATTATTATTATTATTATCTCAGAATGTTTGCAGCAGGGTTCTTCACGAGGGCTAGCTACGATGGTCAACATTCCTGATAAGAGTTTCACATCTACTAAAGATGTGACACAAACCACATACTACAGTGGTAAAATCCCTGTCCCTCGGATACGGCGTTAAGGGAAGTTCTCATGTGGAGACGAGGGTCCCCACCTATGCAGTTAAAAACGTACTGCACCATTCTTAAAAGAGCAGGGGGGGGGGGGGGCAGTGTAATGCTTCAACTGCACATCATGTATAGATACTCGATGATTATAGTGATTTACTCTGCTTTTCCCAACCTAGGCATAGATGATGCCAAATACATAGAAATGACGCAATATTCCTTACAGTTGAATTGCTAGATACTTTTCAATGGCTGTCAAGCTTGTGCTTTAAAGTATAGATATTAGCACTCTGGGACGGTATAAGTACACATTTCGAGCTCCTAACGGACTTAACTCGTTAAAGTCGGCATGGTCGGTGCCTTATGGATCGCATTCATAACATCATGAGAAAGATTCTCGAAAGTAAATCGCGTCAACATGCTTCACTGACAACCTCTGCACTTACAGCACTTTCGTCCCCGAAATTCGATTAATATGAGTCAAGAAGATGAAGATGATCCATGTCCATCTCTTCATATCCATATTTCATTACTCTTGTTAGATGCCTTTTCTTCAAGGTCATACCGAAGTTATGGTATCTTTGAATTAATCACACTCGATGGGCCTTGAGTGCTGGGAGCGGATAAATTGGTTTTGATATGCCCGTCTTGAAGACTTAGCGCGGGAGTAAATAAGATTAGGGAGCTGTTTGAAGAGTAGCGAAGGTGACATTAAAACCAATTTAAAAATATTTACTGTCCGAGAAAATGTGGAACGAACATTTTCCTTGGGATTATTACATCAGCGAGGGTAGGCCATTTCAAAGAAAATATGATTCGTATAAACAAGATGCGATTGTTGTACACGCTTGTATGTTTGCAGTGAATGGTTTGAGATGTCGGAGAGTGCATGTATGTTCTATGAAGGGGAATGAGAGAGAGACAGAGAGAGAGGGGGAGAGGGAGAGAGAGAGAGAGAGAGAGAGAGAGAGAGGGGGGAGGGAGAGAGAGAGAGAGAGAGAGAGAGAGAGAGAGAGAGAGAGGGGAGAGGGAGAGAGAGAGAGAGAGAGAGAGAGAGAGAGAGAGAGAGAGAGAGAGAGAGAGCCTGGAGAGACAGCAGATGTGCAAGAAATACTTGGAGATCTTAAATCGAGAGAATATGGTAGAGACAGAGACAAAAGTAGACGGAGGGTAAGACAGTCGATTTGGATAGAGAGGGGTTCGAAGAAGGATATGCAAAGAAACAGACATACATACATGTTCATACAAAGAGAAAGAAAGAAAGAAAGAGAGAGAGAGAGAGAGAGAGAAAAAGAGAGAGGGGGAGAGAGAGAGAGAGAGAGAAAGAAAAAGAGAGGGTTACAATGGAATTTTAATGCCAACCTTTTCCCCTTATAATGCAGAATATTTTCATATGATGAAGATTTATAATACATACATGAGTGCTTAAAAAATATGCCAGTTTCACCTCTTGGTCTTCTGAAAAAAGAAGAATGTATGTACATTAATCGGCTGAGTAAAATATAACACATCTTCTCTGAGTGACGCTGATGCTTTCTTGACATGACTTATTTTTTTTGTCATTATCTCCTTCTTTGTAGGTCTGGCTCTTGCAGCTACCCCGGCAGAGATCTATGACGGAAGCTGGGGATACAATTCAGCTCTCACATGCGGGGCGATAGGGGGCGTCTTCTATGTATTGAATTGGTCGTCACATTTGATGGCACTTATTTCTGGTAAGTCAAAGTATGCGATCCGGAGAAGAGGGAGAAGGGTATGATAATCTTAAACACACATTACACCATTCAATCAGGGACATGTGTTTAAGAATGGTATTACCTCCATTGTTGCTATTTAACAACATTCAATTTAAGAGCTTGATACTAAGTTGTATAATTGAGCGTTTTTCAACCGGTACCCTTTAAACAAATACAAAGTTTCGCGTCACTCTAATCCTAAATTTATCATAGAAGATTAATTTTGCATCACTCTGGCATTAGTAGGTCTTTACACGTAAGGGCACATTTTTTTCTCTAAATGTTGCGAGAGAGCGAAACGACCGACGAAGGAAGATACTTTATTGACTTGAGAATGTTATTTTCTCACATAGATGAATAGCGGTTTGTTATTACAAACCGCTAAATTGATATTAATCCAAAATGAATATTAATATAAATACAGTTCTCTCGCGGCACCCCAAGAGATGTCCTGCGGCACTCCGGCTGAATGCAATTGAATCATATTAGGGTACTATGATAATGATAGTAAATAAAACAGGGAGGAAGGGGTGAACTAAAACCAAAATAACATTGCAACACAACACACTGTAGTTTAAGTATTTCCTTTAGTTTTATTACTTTTTTCTTTGCACTTCTCTAATCTGTAAATCTTTTCTTTACCCGTCTCCACAGCCATCTTCGCAGCTATGGTGAGAGGGGCAATGGCCCGATTTTTCGCTGCTGCCCAGGTCCCCGTGGTAGCCTTCCCCTTCTGCATTGTAGCTGCTCTCTTCTTATTGGTGGACAGCAACACCAAACAGCTTCTGCGCGTGCCCGGTGACCGCATGACCTACCCGGAAGAACATCGTAAACTTTTCAAGTCGACCACTGTTGGAGTGACGAACGTACAACCCGATCAAGACCCGACGTAGCTCAAGAAAAAGAAACATTCAGAACGACAATCAGTGTTTGTTTTGTATAACCTTGAACACACAAACTATGAATAATTTGATAAAGGATTGCTCTTGCATGGTGAATGTAGTTTCTTTTTAAGGACGACTTCATGCAACACTAATCTTCACATGGATAATGACGTCAACGAAGAATTTGAATGCTAACGAGGTCAATTTTCAGGGCATTGGAAATGCTGGGCATTTCTTCTTTATTTTGTTTAAAACAAAAATTATATCTGCTCATCCTGGCATACGGAATAATAATCAAACTACTCTGGTCCTATACTTCTAATTTACGAATTATACATTGGACCTGGGTTTATGATTACACACTTACAATTATTACTCAATTATGAGCAGGATAATTAATTTTAATATACTGACCAAGTGTCAAGTAACTTTTGTTTGTATAAAATGGAAACTTTATTTCCGCGGAGAATAATTGCAATGACTAAGCGCGCCTCTGGATGATATGAACTGAAATATTAATACGTCTGATTATGAAACGTTTCGTGTCGAATGCCGATTTCTTTTTTTATATCGAACTTCGCAATTATTTTTTGAGGCCCTTGTAAGAAAAGCTGTTATGATTGCAACTGACAAACCATTTTGTTGTTATTGTAGTTGTTAAATTGTCCTCTTCTCTATGGTATATCGTTTTACATTTGTCTATTTTTTACTCATTTTAAAACAATTCAGTTTGGGTCCTAAGTTATATGCTTTAAGTTAAGTAGAACGGTTTGTTCAAAGAATATGGAAAACATCCACTGCTCTCGACGTAATGCTTTTTAACAACAGATCAGTGATTTGATTTTGGCAGTCAATGATTGATATAAGTAAAACATGAGCAGCGCCCGCTATAGAACTATATTTCATAAACTCAAGATTTAGTAAGCAATGCTCTATTCACTGCCGAATACAAGGGGAAAATACAGCAACCAAATAACATTAATACGGTGGTATAAACTTAAAAGCAAATTGTTTATGGGTACAGCCCAGTTTTTACAAAATGATAATTAACAATATTGGATTGAATCAGAGTATTTGTTGCTTTGTCTATCATTTATTTCTATCACAAACAAAAAAAATTGCCAGAAGAACAATAACTTGACATAGCTCGACAATCCAGAATGAGTGATGATTAAAGATAATACATTAGGAAAACAAATGCAATATAAAAAAATACCTCAGCCGCTCTGCCGAACCGACAGATTATAGGCTATACGGTGTATTCCTGTTATTATTATTGATATTACTATCGGTATTACTATTAGTATTGATATCTTTATTTTTTGATATCATTACTATTATTATAACTATTGTTAATATTACTATCATTAGTAGTATTATTAATAATATTATTATACTGTTATTGTTTTTAGGTTATTATTATTACTAATATTATTGCTATTATTATTATTACTAATAATATTGCTATTATTATTACTACTATTATTCCTATTATATTTACTTACACTATTGCTATTATTTGAACAGTTTTTTAAAGTATTATTATTACTATAATTGCTATTATTTTTTATTATTATCATTGCTATTATTATTAATTTCATTATGATAGTATTACTATCTTTAATCATTAATTATTATTAATTATTATTGTTATTATTATTATCATTGTTTTTTTACAATGTTATTATTAATGTTATTATTATTATTAATAATACCGTGAGTAATATCATTATTATAAGTAATATATTCTTCTCCACTGTTTCAACTCGCCTGTATTTTAAACCCATAACAGACCACATAACACCATTGAATACATACATTTTAGATATTCAATGGAAAAACAGCATTTGTAGATACTAATTTTGTATAATTTTCTGGAACATTTCTTGTGTTTGCGTGTTTTTTGGTGTTGAGTTTTATGTTCGTCGTAACAAAACAAAATCAGCTTAGTGGTAAGGCCATTCTAGGTTAAACTATTTTTACTTCATTTTAAAGTATTCATTTTACTGGATAGCATTGGGTAATATTAAACTGCAATTAACAGAAGCTAGTAATTTTATCACTTAGCTTCAATGTAGTCTCCCCTTTTGTCCGCAATGCGGTAGGCCTATAATATTAATTCCATTTTCTTTGGATAACATATGTAAATATTAAAGATTAGATTTTTACAGAATAAAAATTTGTATAACATAATCACTTCTTATTTTTCGTCATTTTTTTTTTTTTTTTTTTTTTTTTTTGGGGGGGGGGGGGAGGGGTTAGATTCTTCAGTTATCCTTATTCATAAAGAATACATAGATATAGTCAAAATAAAGAGTGAGAAAAAGGATGACGTAGGACAATGGGAAAGGGTACGAGGGAGGAGCCAATCAGAATGTATTCATTTATGTATTTACCATTTTCAAATAATAGTGCATAATATAAAAACTAAAAATACATTTGTGACAGAAAGATGTTTGACGTGAATCCTTTCGAACATTAACAAAAACGTTAACAGCTCGATTTTCTATTGAAAATAGTATATGGACGCAAATTCCGACACTTTTAATATTCATCTTAAAAAACGGTAGACCATACTGATAAATAACAAATTAAATATACGTAGAGAGAGAAAGAGAGAGAGAGAGAGAGAGAGAGAGAGAGAGAGAGAGAGGGGGGGGGGGGTGGGGGAATAATAATGATGAAACAGGCAGACATTAAGTCATTCATTTGGAATGTTCCATGATTCAATCATCACAATCATATCCACACTGAAGGTTAGGATGAACAATCCCCAAACACACCTGTGTTTACACGCCCATGTTCGTATACGCCCAAGTAAAGTAATTCCACACCCTTTCAAAGTACAGTTTTTACTCAATACTAATGTCATGATCTTAAGCAAGATCTAATCGATGTTGTCTTTCATTCACATCATTCCTAGTCTTCAGAGTAATAACTAAATTCTTATGAACAGTTTCTTTCTTTCTCAGTGTAGGCCGAATCGCTTCAGTAGAATTCTACTTTATAGTTAACCTTTAAATACAATTATCAGAATAAAGTAAGAACAATCTGCGCCAAAAACAGAGAAATAATTTTAAAAATTCATATAAATCAATTACCATTTGTAATCGATAACGGAGAAAGTCAAAAGCCGTTGTCAACTCGATGAAGCAGCAATCAACAATCTTGTAAATATCATTAATGATGTTCAGTGGGGGGGGGGGGGGGGCTCTATATAAGAAATAAATAGAGAGAGAGAGAGAGAGAGAGAGAGAGAGAGAAAGAGAGAGAGAGAGAGAGATAGAGAGAGAGAGAGAGAGAGAGAGAGAGAGAGAGAGAGAGAGAGAGAGGCAAACGAGCGGAACAGAAATACAAAGAAATTGCAGTATTGTATTTCATGTATTTCAGCACAAGATCTTTTAATGATCTATTAAAGGTAATACAAAGTTAGGTATGGCGTCATGAATTTGGTTGAAATGAACATATTGGAAGCAAATGAGATCCAACAATATACAGTGATCGTTGTCGCGGTTGAAATCCGAGTCTAAAGTTATGAAATTGTAAATAATAAACTCTTTATGTTGTATAGCTCCCTCTCAAGGTCAAGATATTAATTAAGCTATAAAACAATGTTTCATGACTAAAATCAACCGATTAGCTATTGCCGTTTGGAAACTATATATCACAACTACATATTCTGAGATTTTCATGGATGCAGCTACCATTGTACAGCCGTAGGCGCTATTTGAATTTTTTTTTTAATTTACCGGGAGCACCGGTAAATTTGTATATTCAATTTATCTCGAAACCAGAAGCGTTTTAGGGGCTAAATTTTCTAGTGCTTATAATACATCCATAGGGGCATCCAAATATATCAAATTTGTAAAGAATCACTATCCACCCAATTTTCGAAATTTTCCAAAACTTTGTATTACCTTTAACACTATTTAGAGATTTAGGTAGAGTCGTCTCCGAAATAAAATGGCAATATTCAATATTTTACAGTCGCCTATGGCTTTTGTGATTAGCAAAATGTACAACAAAAATATATAATAATTGGGATAATTCGTATACATGCAAGTTTCTTAACCCTTTACTTACAATAATAAATTGACACAATTGCTGGTTTATCAGGAGTGCTGATCAAACAAAAATTCACCACAATTTTTCAAATAAGATTAACAATTTTCAATGGGTAAGGCGATGAGAAAATAAGAGAGGTGTCGTGGTCGAGTGGATACGTCGACGGACTGTCAATCTTAAGGTCCGCGTTTCGAGTCTCGCCGCGGCATTAATGTCCTTTGGTAAGACATTGATCTACATTTGCCACACTCAACCCAGGTGATGTAAATGGGTACCTGGCAGGAATTAATTCCTTGAAATGATAGAGCACCGCAGTGGCTGCCTTGAAAGCCAGGGTAATAATCGGGGCAGCGCCAGGAGCGTCACAACGTGACGGACATGTGCGCTATATAAGAAGCCACCATTGTTACTACTATTAAAAGGAAAAAAGGGATATACATGAAAGACGTGGAGAAAGAGAGAATAAGTGAAATTAAAGTTGAATCTACTTTGGGATAATAAACATATCGTGCGACTGGCGCGACTTGCTGTTTAAAGAGAAGGTTGAGTTCTAGGAAGAGGTGAAAAATAATTTGTATTATCATTGTTATTATGCAAGTGTGGAATAAAATCAGATTAAAGATGTTCTGAATGCATGGCTCTTCAAAATGCCTTAATATTCTAAATATGGCATGTAACAGCATAACATTCGGGACGGATTTTTATGACACATGTTCTTGTAGTCCCATATACATACTGTGTACCGTGCTTGTAAATTTACCAAGACTAGGCAAATTTCTTATGATTTTGATGATTCTAGAACCTTGCAGTACACACCAATACTTATATAATAGATGATTTACCTTTTCTGATCGATTCCACACCGTTTCTTTCACAATGCAATCACAATACCAAAATTGAACTTCAGCTTTAAGCTTTTTAACCAGATAGTTTCAAGGCGATGTTATATGTAGATCCGCGAAAGATTATCTTTCTAACTAAATGGTTACACACACTAAATTGTCAGTGACACGTGCTTGTGGGCACGTGATTGTTTGTACAAGGGCATGTACATGAAGGGGATGGTCGCCGTATTTGATAAACATGATGATGACTCAGTGATTAATGCGCACAAGCCTGAAAAGTCCTATAAAAAGCATTACCTTTCAAGTGCGAATATATCCCTTCTATCCATATTTCTATTAATGAGGATACTTATTATCTAATCGAAATCAATGTAAATAATTTCACGAATGTCTCGCATTGGATATGGACATAGTTATCACTCGAGGTGTTAGGAAACGTAAAATCATCAGAGAGAACAAAATAAAAAATAAAATAAAGATAGGCGTGCCCCCTGATCGAAATTCAGTAGATAAACAAACAGAAAGACAGTGGGGGGGGGGGGGGGAGATTGGGACTTCAAGCATCATCCTCTACTCAATTGGTAGCCATTTCATCCGCCAAATAAGATCGATGCTATCCGCTGGTGCCAGCACCCCTCCCCCATTTCTTAGCTTACAACGCCCACACATCGCCATTGCAACTCAAGACCTCTCAAAAACTTATTGTTTAATCTAAAAATGAAACTAATGCATACGATCGATCATAAATAAACAAACCACTCCAATATAAATGAAATAAAATCCACTAGACCATACAGTAAAACTGGACAATAAGCAGAAAATTCGATTACTTTGCAAAAGTTAGAAGGGATGGTAGCGTAAACGTGTCATGATCTAAAAGAAGTATTATGAACACCTGTTAAACACTGCGCCTTGAAATCAGACGCGTAGTCCATTTTGAATGTTATACCTTTCCGGACCTACCTTAAAGAATTAAAATTTCAAAAAGGTATAAATAGAGGTCTGATGGAACCATGAAATCCATAATTAGTGTCCTTCCAGATACTGATCACAAGCAACGAAAGACTACTCCAAGCTGATATCATCAATATCATCATGGCAGGCCGAATCATTCTCAGCGGACTCTTGGTCATCCTGGTCCTTGCTGCTGTTTGTGCCGCACAGGCTCGTAAGTATGAACACGTTTTAACCATCAGTATGGGGAACTTGAGAAGCTTTTTATGCGCTTTATTTATTTATTTTTTTTCTTCAAAAGATATCAGTGGCACTGATTTTTTGGGGGACATAGCAGACGAGTCAAATGCGTGTACGATTATGACATTTTAATAAAGGAATTATTTTCTTTTTAATTTGGTCCATATTTGTTCTGTTAAACTCTTATAGCAACCGGCAATCGGCCATCGAGACCACAACCAAGACCAAGACCAGGGAACGGTACGGGCCCACCTCCACCACCCCCAGGTAATGGAACCGGTAACCACTCACTCCCAAGCAACGGCACCGGCCCACCTCCACCAAGACCAGGTAATGGAACCGGTAACCACTCACTCCCAATCAACGGCACCGGCCCACCTCCACCAAGACCTGGTAATGGAACCGGTAACCACTCACTCCCAAGCAACGGCACCGGCCCACCTCCACCAAGACCAGGTAATGGAACCGGTAACCACTCACGTGCCGGCCGAATTGTTAAGCGCGGTAATGGATCCGGTAACCACTCACACCCAATGAACGGCACCGGTCCTCCTCCACCAAGACCTGGTAATGGAACCGGTAACCACTCACTCCCAAGCAACGGCACCGGCCCACCTCCACCAAGACCAGGGATTGGAACCGGTAACCACTCACGTGTCAGCCGAATCGTTAAGCGCGGGATTTTTTCCTCTAACTTTTCAACCCCACCCCCAGGTAACCACTCACACCCGAACAACGGTTCTTCCCCTCCTCCTCCTCCACCTAACAACGGTTCTTCCCCTCCTCCTCCTCCACCAAACAACGGTTCTTCCCCTCCTCCTCCTCCACCTAACAACGGTTCTTCCCCTCCTCCTCCTCCACCTAACAACGGTTCTTCCCCTCCTCCTCCTCCACCAAACAACGGTTCTTCCCCTCCTCCTCCTCCACCAAACAACGGTTCTTCCCCTCCTCCTCCTCCACCAAACAACGGTTCTTCACCTCCTCCTCCTCCACCAAACAACGGTTCTTCACCTCCTCCTCCTCCACCAAACAACGGTTCTTCCCCTCCTCCTCCTCCACCAAACAACGGTTCTTCCCCACCCCCTCCACCGCCAAGTAACAGCTCTACCCCTCTGTCGCCTCCCAGTGGACCCCCTCCAACAGGTTAGTAGATTATTCACCTCTTTTATTTATGTGTTTATGCAGCAAAGTTATACCCTATTCAAGTAAGAGTGTCGAAGATAATCACACCCCTTTTCAGCAAAACCTGAAAAGGGGAACGATGTTGGAGGGGATATAAATCATGTAAATTATATCACCCCTCCACACACGCACATCCATCCCACATCGTAGTCGAATAGTTTAAATTTGATAGGAGATGCGATAGTCGTGTATGTTTGATCTCCGGCACGAACTTAAGCTAGGGATTTTGTATATATTGATTCTCTTCACCCAGGTGATAAATTGATATCCGTTGGGATGCGAAAGACATTGTAGTTTGATCAGCATTGTGAACGATTGTAAAATTGCGCTTGGCTCGGGTGCTCCCTGGTCAGTGAAGAATGTGCATATACTGGTTGTAGGCAAGCCTGAATATAGTAACCAGAGTAGTAACATTTCTGTTGCCAGCTTAGAAACATTGTACTTGTATTAAACGCTAAATAAACCTCGAATATTATAGTTATTAATGTTGTTTTTGCTGTTTCTGTAGGAGATTCATGTGAGAGTGCATGCGGTGGCATGAACCCCACTGGAGCCTGCTTCTGCGATGCTGCTTGCATGAGTTATGGTGATTGCTGCCGAGATTACCAGGAAGTGTGTCAGGTAAGACTGAAATTATTGGTTTTAAGGAATAAATTCTAGGTGGTACATTGTTGGTTTAAGATTTAATCGTCAATGTTCTGACAAGTGAAATAAATTATATTCAGAAAAGATAGTAAATGTTATAAAACAAATTTAGTATTTTTATGCCTCCGTTACGAAGTAGCCGGAGGCATTATGTTTTCGGGTTGTCCGTCCGTCCGTCCGTCCGTCCGTACGTCTGTACGTACGTCTGTACGTACGTCCCGTTCTCGTGATCACGTTATCTGAAGAACGGATCAATGGATTCCTACCAAACTTTGGTCATATATGTATCTAGCAAAGTCGATGAACTGATTAGATTTTGGGGTCACGAGGTCAAAGGTCAAAGGTCACAGGGCTCATTATGTATGCAAAAACAGCTCGTGATCGCGTTATCTGAAGAACCGATGGATGGATTCCTGCCAAACTTTGGTCATGTATGTATCTTGTATAGTCGATGAACTGATTAGATTTTGGGGTCACGAGGTCAAAGGTCAAAGGTCACAGGGCTCATTATGTATGCAAAACGGCTCGTGATCGCGTTATCTGAAGAACCGATAGATGGATTCCTGCCAAACTTTGGTCATGTATGTATCTTGCAGAGCCAATGAACTGATTAGATTTTGGGGTCACGAGGTCAAAGGTCAAAGGTCACAGGGCTCATTATGTATGCAAAAACAGCTTGTGATCGCGTTATCTCAAGAACCGATTGATGGATTCCTGCCAAACTTAGGTCATGTATGTTACTTGCAGAGCCGATGAACTTATTAGATTTTGGGTAACGAGGTCAAAGGTCAAAGGTCACAGCGCCCGTTATGTATGCAAAAACAGCTTGTGATCGCGTTATCATTAGAACAGATTGATGGATTCCTGCCAAAATTAGATCATTTATGTATCTTGCAGAGCCAATGAACTGTGTAGATTCTTGGTTCATAAGGTCCAAGGTCATGGGCTCATTATGTATGCAAAAATAGCTTGTGAACGCATTCTCATTAGAACTGACAGATGGATTACTATTTAACTCTGGATATCTTGCAGAGCCAATGAGCTGAGTAGATATTAGGATCATGAGGTCAAAGTTCAAAGGGTCATATATGTATATGAGAAATTGTTTGTAATCACGATATTCTGAGAACCTGTTAATGGATTACAATTGAACTTGAATTTGAAAAATTTCTTCTGTTTTGGTTTGTAAAATTGCTCTATGACGGAGGCATCATTTTCGACTGCGCGCAGTCGAATTCCATCTAGTTTTTTTTTTATAGACATACATGATATAAAGCCTCTTCAGAACATAATATTGCTTTGGGAGAGAGCAAAATCTGAGTAAAACTCATGTTCAAAGCCTTAATGTGACATTAGGTAGAAATGGAATCATAGTTTACAAGGCTGATAAAAAAATAAACAACTAAAAGAAACAAGACACATGTACATATATTAACATTTTATAAAGACTCTAAGTTTATTAAATACAAAATTAAGAATGTAATTGACCTACATGTATGTTAAAGTTAACAACTAAATTATCCAAAGCCCTTTAACATTTGTTGTTCTTGTGTTTTCGCAGCTCAAGAACGAAAGGTAGACTGGTTGACCTTTATTCAATATTTTCAGATGTAATTATGTCACATTCTTAAAGCCCCACTGTCCTACTTGTAGCTACTTGCTCCATCTATGTAGAAACCTTCCCAAATCGGTGCCTGTTGGTCCCCGTGATCCTCTTTTTCTTATGTTAGTTGAGAGCTGAGTTAATGAGATGGCCACCTGTCAGTGACCTCGCTGTGTGGTCTAATCCCTTCTGGTCCAGTAATATTGACGGTCTTTAAAGGACGTAAATCGCGACAAATCAGTTTTCACATATATACTTCAAAATTGAAAATCCCGGTTTTCATGTCAAATGCAGTATCACATAATAATATTTAATATTAACCTAGCTTTATTAACATAGCTTAAATGCACAGATTATTAAGATGTGATATTATATTGAGAGTCCAATAGGCGAACTAGTAACATGCGAAATGTTTCTATAATTTTGTCTGAAGCTAGATGAGTCGTTTAAAGAGACTAGTAATTATGCAAAATAATTTTGTTTTATTAACTATATCCTGCCTTTTGTCTTTTTAGAGCGGGCCTTCTCCTCCAAACCCAAACCAAATATAGAGGAATGAGAATCCACGCTGGAATAGAGATCTGCTGCTTATCAAATGACAACGACTTTAGACTTTTACCATTTATGGCAACCAATCTTAACAATGAATTTCCTTATGATGGTCTGTAATTTTTTTTCTTCTATACGATTATCAAATAAAAAGAGATGAAAATTTGGGTAAAACAAAACGGGATAAATGAAAATCAAGTGCAAATTTACATCACTCGGTTTTCAGTTCATAATTCTTTGATCTGTTAATATAGTAAGCGACAACATGTTTTTACTTTGTTTCAGAAATAAAGAACTCTGTACTTACAGGATTTCATTTAAACCATTGCCCTTCGACTTTCCCAGTCCCCGGTCGACATTTGGTCAATATTTACCATCAATTGTGTACTGTAATGTATTTGCTTCACACTGCAATGAAATCTCATTTGAAAAAAAATAGTATTCCAGGTAAAATCTTTGATGAGTAAAAAATCATCATTACATATTCATGACACATTTTTTTCTTCTTTTAAAGGTACTATGTCCCATTTGCAGGCCAAAAAAAATGAAAAAGTTAAATTCCAACTGCATTTGAAAGATAATACTAATTTAGAACTTCCCTAAAAAAGGTGGGGCTTGAAAATGTCTTCAAGTGGGAAAATAACGACTATTAGTTGTCAAATCGACTTTAGGGCTATAGAGCCCAAAAGTAATAGTCTTGATTTTCAGACAATTGTAGCGAATGGTCATACGTTTTATGCTGCGCAAAGATTCAATCAGTTTAATCTTGGCCATCACAAGAAGTGGGTTATTGATGTAGACAAATGCTCATGTACCCTTTACAACTCTTTTCATGTATGTTATTACCAAAGAAGAAAAAAGCCAGTCAGTCACTCAATAGTGTCTGACAGTGAAGTCTAGCAAGTAAACAGGTTTCCTTGCATAATTTGAATATGACAACACTGCTAACGTTTAAATTTCACAGATAGGACATACATGACATATTAATAATTCCTGCAAAGTTCTACATAATTTGAGGTTGGCTGCAAAAGGGACATAGTACCTTTAAGGATATATCACATCTTTCACCTTCGGGAAGAGGTTATGTTAAAATTGCTAGTGGAGGTGATTAATATGTATATGATCATGATAATAAATATTTGCAAAACAAAAAACCTCAAATGGCTCATTTGTATTTCTTTCTTACATGTCACGTTATTATGTATTATAAGTATGTACTGATGTACGTAATGGTTGAATACAGAGAGAGTGGAGAGAGAGAGAGAGAGAGCGAGAGAGAGAGAGAGAGAGAGAGAGAGAGAGAGAGAGAGAGAGAGAGAGAGAGAGAGAGTGTGTGTCTGGGGGGGGGGTGAGAGATAGAGAAAGGGAAAAAAAAAATCAAAAACAGGGAGGGAGGGAAAGGAGCAAGGAGGGAGGAGGAAAAGGATTGGGAGATGAGAAAATGATGAGAAAATTACCTCCTCCCAGACCACTTCCCACACCTGCTGGTAAAGTCAAATTTAATTTTCAGAGTAAAACCAGCGCCTCACCCCCCCCCACCCTCTCGTACACCACTATTCTTATTTTCAGCTTTCAAATATTATTTTCTTTAAACATAGTGTATGCATGAAGTATCAGCTATCAAGTACATACCCCCTACTCTCTCTTCTACATTTCCTTCATATTTTCCTCCCTCCTCTATTTCCCAGGTCTATTCCATCTTTCTGCATACTCTCCCTTCCTATCACCTTCTTTCTCCTCACTCTAAACATCCCTCTCCTCTATTTCTCTCTTCTTTCCCTCTCACTCCCCACTTTCTCTCTTCTCTTTCCCTGTCTCTCCCCTGCCCCTTTCTCTCACTATCATATATATATATATATAAATATCTCCTCCCTCTCTCTTCTCCCCGTCTCTCTCTCTATCTCCGTTTCTCCCTCTCTCTTTCTCTCTTCTCCTCCCCTCTCTCCGTCTCCCCCTATTTTTCTTTCCCTCTCACTCCCCACTTTCTCTCTTCTCTTTCGCTCTGCACCCTTCTCACTCCCTCTGTCTCTCCCCTACCCTCTCTATCTCTCTCTTCTTCCCCTCTGGTCTCAATGTCTAAACACACCTGTCATCTCTCAAGGCTCAATACAGTAAGTTTACAAAAATGGGAGTAATTACTTATTTTATGAACAGAATACAAAAGTGTCATTTCATTGTATAGATTGTTATTTATATCGGTTTATTTATTTTAAAACTAGATTTACAAGTTTAGAACACTGAGGTCCATGAATACAGAGATTAACTGCAACAAGTTACATTGTCTGAATTGAAGTCCAGGTGTATTTTATCATGATTAAATGATCTATAAAAGTACAATAAACCTATTTATAAAAATATACCTTTGTGTAAACAAATTCTTAATAACCCGATTTGCAAACCTGGATCATACTGCAGCAATTATGGTTAAAATCACCACAGAACAAAGAACATACATCATTTATATAGATTTTAATACAATGAAAATCTCAACGAATCTAACCTGAAAATTGTGCTGTTGATGAACACTGATGTTCATGAATACTTAACTGCAACAAGTTTACGTTGTCTAAATTAAAGTACAGGTGTACTTTATCATGATTAAATGATCTATACAAGCACAATACACCTATTTATAAAAATATAAATTTGTGTAAAAAAATTCATAGAGGATAATATAACCTGATTGGCAAACCTGGAAGCTACTGGAAGAAAAGTTGGAAGGACTTTTAACACATGCAGCAATTATGGTTAAAATCACCACAGAACTAAGTACTTACATCTTTGATAGATTTTAATATTGATAATCTCAACAAACCTAACCTTACAATTGTTCTGTTGCTATGACTTGAAGTATAATATTTGTAACTTGGTACATTATGCTCAAAATTTGCAGATAGTACTTATACATCCGGTGGATACATTTGTGATACATTCAAAGGTAACAAGTTAATAACACTTCACACTGTCAAATTGTACACGTTTATCCCAAGGTTTATTCAGCCGCTGTCAGCCATAATTATGACAAACAAAACCTGAGCTCTGTTAGACTTCACATGATACACCTATATACATGTATATTAATATTGATTGTCACTATTTTATTTTTCAGGATATTTAAAAGAAGAAAACAAAAGGTTGAAAATTAAGACACAGGACTGAGGAAGCATAAAAATGCAGGGAAGTCATCTACATTTGGATAAATACTAAAAAGACCAACAATTCTACCATCTAATGATACAGATGTAAATGGCAAGATGTTAGGAAGATAAGAAGATCAACCCAGACATTCAATCTATTATATACAAGCTACATCTTTGACTAAGCACACACAACCACACAAACAAGATTTAGTACAAATGTACAAAGATTAATGTACTCAAATACAGCTGTTGAAATACCTAACTATTATATACAAAATAAAATTTAGGTTGTACCCTGTGATATTTTGGCCATTTTTATTACGAATGGTGAAAGATTTAAGTTAGCTGCACTGTATGTATGTTTCAGCCAGTCCAAACAAAACTCAATATGGCATGTGTCACCATAATACCTGAACAAAGTCACAATTCCTATTATCACTTCCAATGGCAATGATAATGATAATGCAAACATTTATAACATGCAACTTATCTTAAAGGCCCTTTGCACTACTTATAGCTACTTGCGCCCTTTACATAGCAAACAATGCCTAATCTGTGACCATCCCCATGATCCCCTTTTTCTTATGTTAATTGAGAGCTGATTTGATGAGATAACCATCTGTCAGTGACCGTGCATGGAGGTTTAATCCCTCCTGGCCAAACTAGTGCAGAGGGGCTTTAATTCAATAAACTTGACCAGATATGTATAAAAATAAAGCTGTGAAATGATTGTGGATATGCTAGAATTGACATCTAGTGATGTTGCCCTGACTTCATGGTGACGCAATACGCAAATGGTCATGAGGTAATGTATACAAATTCCCTAAATACATGTATAGGCGATCCTTAGGCATCTTTTTCCTTCTCTAAATCCCTCTTCACTCTGTCGCTCAGAGAGATGACACTCTCTGTTCTCGTGTACTCTTGTGTCTTGTGCCTATTTTTCTTTTTACCCTGAGCCTGTTCAACATCCTCTGATGCGACCTTCGACCTATCACTCCGGATAGAGGACATAGAGGAGTAGGACACCCCTTCCTCTTCAGCCGCATTCCTCACAACGGCACGGGACAGCTGATTGGCCAACAGCCTGACCTCCCCCGACCCGGGGTTATCACCTGTATGACCTTTGACCTGCTTGGGATGATCAAGCTTCAAGCTTGTTTCAGATACGCTTCTCTCTTCTGTCACCATGTCGATGACGTCCTGACGGTGCTGCCTGCTTGGCGCCCTTGAGCTGCTCCTACTCCCGCCTGCACTCCCTGGATTGAGGTCTGTCATGAACACACTCTGGTCCTCATCCTCGTCCCCCTCACTCTCGAAGCTGTCATCCTCGTACGTCATAGCCTCTTCTTGATCCTGGTGTGCCGATTTTGTGCTCTGGGGTCGAGAAGTCACTGATGTAAACGTGGAAGGTGTGAATGAGGAAACACTCCCTGCGTCATTGGCGATAGTGACAGCAGCTATGAGTGCTTCATCTTCATTCTCATCTTCAGTTCTCCCGCTACCACTGTCCTCACTCTTTATAATCCCGTCTTCATCAATCATCCCTGGTTCCTTTCCAGATAAGCTACCTGCCCTACTATCAACTGCATCGTCATCTTCTTCCTCTTCAAAGTCATCTTCATACAGGCTTCCCTCCTCATCAGCAAAGCTATCTTCAGTTGCCATGGGAACGCTGGATTGAGGTGAGGAGGCTTTGCATCGATCAGGTTCCAAGAGTTTCTCAAGTACTGGATTGTTGTTGCGTTTTTCCTGTTGCCTCTTTATTTCCATTCTACAAAATAATAAAAAATTAAAATGTAAAACCACTTAAAGTTTTGTCATAAAATCTATACACGGGAAGGCATTCCATTGAATGCTTATAATTAGTTACAACTTATGCAGTACAAATCAAACATTCATAATATTTTAGAAGTCTTACATATGTCTGCTTTATTATTTGGATAAGTCCATGATCTTCGTAAATTTGTATACTAGCCCTAATAGACAAAGATCCTGGATCAGGCAAAACATCAAGTATAATGATAACAACTTTTTTCTTCTAAATTGATGTTCATAAGACCCCTAAAACAAACTTAAAACACATTGGACATTAAATGAGCACACACCATGGACTTGCCCTTCCAGAACTATGTACTAGCAATAGCATCTAAAATGAGCAGATGACATTACATTGTCTTTTCAGTTTACTTCTAAACTACTTGCGCTACAGATATAGAACCAATTATTAACTATGCAATTATGAAATACACTTTAAAGAAGAAACATACGGCATTGCATGATCAAAGCTAGATAATTTGCAGCATATCCCCTAATAATTATTTTCTAGAGAAAAACAAAATCATAAAGTTTTCTTTCATGAAGAATGTCCAGAGTATGAGTACAGCTCACAGAAGATTTCCAACATACTATTGTCAAGAAAAGAAATCATCACAATATTAATTTCCTGAAAGATTCTGACCTGATTCCTGGAGGTAGCTTGGACAATTCTCTCTGCTTGGCCTCTTGAGCAGCCTTATCCTTGGCCTGTGGACAGTTCAAAGAAAAATTACAATTAACACTGGGTTATGACTGTGATAATACAGATCCGGGCTAACTCGGACTCGGGGACAACTCGGCCTTGCTGCAAATCCTAAACCCTAACCCTAACCCTAAAAGATTTCATTAAAAAATTCAATCATGCCGGGACAACTCGGCCCCATAATCCCAATGAGCCAAGTTGTTCCTGGGTCCGAGTTAGCCCGACTGTGATAATTAATATAGACATACATGGCATTACATTACTATGTAACGCTAGACATTTCTGTGAAAGGACAAAATTGTAACAATATGCTTAATTTTATACTTTACTTTTTCCATGATCTAGTTGTAGAACGGTAAATGTGAAAGCAAAAGTCACAACATAATATTTGAGCCAATGGTGTGTGATATTAATCTTAAAAGATACACTACATGTATTGCTGGGAATATGCTCTTGATAACCACTTAACAAAGAAAAAAGTATCAACATTCATTTCTATTAGCAAATGTGAGATACCTATGAAAGACACTCTTTACAAAAATCAAAATTATGGCCTTGCTTACCTTAGCCTTTTGTTGCTCTCTATATATCTTTACCTTTGCTCTTTCATCTGAAAACAAAGTAGACAAATATATTTTCTAAACATGTGACCAACAGGTAAAGTATGTTTATATCTTTGCTCTTAATTATTTTGCTTATGCTTTATATTTGAATACATGTACATAGCGTACATGTATATTATTCCAAAATAAATGCAACAATCGTAGCAATTATTGTTATTAAACTGAAACATCAAGATAAGATGAAATATGGGGAGCAACATTAATCCCAGGGGAGAGAAAACAATTTTAATGAAAGTAAAACACCATTTGCAAACTGATAACAGACAGAGGAATTGTAAAGTTAATTAGATCCCAGAGTGGGTCAAAGTTGTGCTGAACTGGTGATACTGTCCATATTAGCTTAATGATACTGTAACGACCCTTTAATCTTCCCTTATTAGAGCCATAGAGAGATGGTGCATTGACAACACAAAAATTATTTTTTAGGATTTGTGATACATGTATATGACAGCAGATTGAAAGGGCCTCTTTAGCCTCCCCCCCCCCCCTCCCCCCTCCACCTGACCACCCCTTATGGAACTTTTGTTTGTCCCCAAAGCTCTCTCGTAGGTCACTGGTTTCCCAGAGATTTCTTAGTTTCTCATTCATGTGCATCCAATCTCTCACCATTTTCTTTTCTATACCTCCAGGCTTCTTCAGCATTCAACATAGCATGGACACTCGTTGAGACCTGCTTCACTTTACCCTGTGGTTGGAGTATCAAGGAAATACAAGGAGGGAACAAAGGTGGGAAGGGGGGGGGGGGAGGAAACAAAGAGAGGAGTGAGAAAGGGGGAGATTATGAGGCAAAAAGAGAGAGAGGGAGACAGAAAGGGAGAGGCAGAAGGAGAGGGAGAGAGTGGGGAAGGATTTTTAGAATGACAATACAAATATATAAACATATGGAGAGAGATTCGGTTAAAGGTACTATGGCCCATTTGCAGGCCAAAAAAATGAAAGAACTAAATTCCATCGGCATTTGAAAGATAATACTAATTTAGAACTTCCCTAAGGGCTTGAAGATGTCTTTTTGTGGGAATATAATGACAGTTAGTTGTCCAATCGACTTTAGGGATTGCAATCATAGTACATAGTCTGATTTTCAGACCCTTGTACCGCATGGTGTACGTTTTGTGCTGCGCAAAGATTCAATCAGTTTAATTTGAATCGGATCAAAGATCAGAATAATATCTCTTTCCCGCTTACTGAATCATGAACATCTTTTTCAACAGAGTATCAGAACTCTCCATCAAGGAAATTTAAAGTATACTGTGTTTATTTGTGATTCAAGGGTCATTTGTGAATGAACTAGTCCTGAACTAGTCTGTTGGTCCCTGGATCAATGCATCTGTTTGCAAAAGTAAAAGTATTTTCCAAATGAAAGATAGAAAAAAGCATGAATACAAACCTGATGTCTGACTTCATAAGGAATCATCTGTTGTCTGAAGCGATACACTGTACTGATCTTATCTGCATCAATACTTTTCTGGAAGAGAAAAGATAAAAAAATTAATACAAATGAAGCTCAAAGAGTAGAGTGACTGCTGTCATTCACATCTTGAGAAATATTCTATGTCTAGTTGCATCATTTAATTGGTAATTTTAACTATATTGAATGAGATAACCCGAAAATAAAATATTAATTTGCATTTATTAGTGCTGGCTACAGCACTTCAAAAGGAATATAAGTGTGTGCTCCTTTCATAGGTATATGGATAAAGACATTATTGTGAATTTAAATCCAGTGAAATAATTGAAAGCAGGAGAGATGGAGACTGGGGGTCTTTCTTCCCCACCACCCCCCTACCATTTTAATGTATAGAAATCTAAAGAAACACTGAGACAGACAGGGGGAGACATACATACAAACAGAGAGACACAAGGACAAAAATGAGAGAGAGAGAGAAAAAAGTGACAAAGAGAGAGAGAGAGAGAGAAAGAAAGAGAGAACAATACTTGAATTAAGAATACTTACCAGAGCAGATTGAGCAGTCTTGGCTAGTCTCTCTATCTCTGACATTTGAACTCTGGTCTTCTTCTGAGGGAGTGACCTGATCCTAGGCATGGTACCATGATGAGATGCATTTTCTCCTTTTCTCCTGCCGTCATCTTGAGAGGAGTCTGCTCCTTGCTTCTCTCCATCCTTCCTCTTTTCATCCTCATTAGCTATCAGATATGCCAACTCTAACTTCACCTGATAAAATTTGTGAAGAAGAAAAAAAAAAAATTTGCCAATATTGTTCTTTTCAAATCACATATATCTTTACATGTACACTGTATTGTACAGCGTGAATTTTTTAACGCAAGTACAATGATTTTCCTCAACTGTTTTGCAGAACATGATACTGTCATGATATGACCTGTATGCAATCACTAAATGGTGACATGTACAATAAGAATTCCCATCATTATGAAAAAAAAAATGTTTACATTATCTCATATGTAATTTTGATATATGATAATCGTACGCAGACAAATCTAATTGTATCATCGTCGGTGGGGTGACAAAACTCATCTCAAAAATCATGAATTATCAGGAGAGCGAAAAAAAATTCCTGTCTCAACAAATTTATTGCTGTGACACCGTCCTTTCTTTTTAAAACTGGAATATTTATACAATTTTTAATGTCATTGTTGAAATACAGTAAAATAATTGTTTGTATATATATAAAAGTGAGTTACGAGGTTTTTGCGTTTATCTACATTGAGATACGAGTTTTTAGTTTGTATTCAAATTGAGATACGAGTTCTTACTTTCAACTCTGAATGAGTTATGAGGATTTGGTTGAATAAGTTACAAGGATTTGAATACACTAACTTTGGTACTGATAGGCCATGTGTGAGTTACGAGGAAAAGGAATTACGTATATTATGTTACAAGGTTTTGTCAGTGCAGCTTCAGAGGGGGTTAAAGTTACGAGGTTTAGTTTAAGGGTGTTTGTGTGGAATTTGTGAAAAAACCGAGAAGGAGGCGTTCCATGGATTTATCAGGTGGTGTCGTAGGCCATTAGGTACAAAATTATGCAACAAAATCAAAATCTCAAAAAATTGAGATAGTGTACAAGGTTTTGTCACCCCACCGACGTCATATTCTGTTAATGGCCTTCTTTAAATTAAACACAGAGGATTGTTCGTTCGTTCGTGTATCCTTAGATCAAGATAGTTATGTTGAGTTCCTTAATTAAATTAAATTGAATTCAATTAAGTTATTCCATCTGCAATGGCCATTTCATTAACAAGGGCCAGGTCTTCATCTGTGCAACCCGTTACGCCGCACTGCAAGATGTGGTTCATCGTCTGAGTCTCTCCACAGTCACAGAGTATCTTCGTCTTGGGCATAGCCCCATCTTACCATATTGACCTTACACCCCCCATTCTCGTCCGCATTCGATTTAGGCATTGCCACTCCGGCCACTTCAGGTTAAGTCCTTAACACAGAGGGTAACATGAATGTAGTGAAACCACACAATATCTATCCAGTTTATTGACTAAAGTAGTAAAGTTACTGTCAAATTGCACTGAAGAATAGTGAATACTCACCACCAGTGGGTGTGTACTGGTCAGTCCTTGCCCAGAGGTGTCAAATCTCTGCTCAACCCTCTCTCTGTTCAAATATCTCTCCCTGTTCAAAAAGAGAAAATAAAGATCTTTATAAAAGGGTAGTCTACCCTGGTACTAACAAATTGTTTGGGGGAACTCCTAGACTACATTAAACATTATTAAAGTCTGTGAGAACAAAAAAAGCAGTCAATGGGTTAAGAAGATGGTTTTAATGAAAACACATAAAGTAAAAATCTAAGCAATTCATCATTACGGTCCCTAACTTAACACACGCGAGTGCCCGCACCCCACTGTCGGTACAGTATGCAATTGTATTGTGTAGCAGTTGCCGTGAATCCTGTGAGAAAGTATATTATAAGTCTTTGTTTTTAGGAATAATACTCAAAAAAATTATGAAAATTGACACAAAACAGGTAAGAAACATAACGACTTTTAAATCATGACCATTATTTGAACAATTGATGAAGATTTAGTCAATTTTCGGTATGTTTTAGTAGGGTATCTCCACCCAGGTATTACGGGTCAAAGTCTAGATACACTTCTGTTCTGAACTAGCGCTGATCTATCAACTAATTGAATCAAAGTATAATTGTAGACCCGGCCTATGGCTATGTCATGCTGATGATCAAAGACTCAGTAAAAGAATATCAATGCTTTGCATGATAGTAAAATAAACTAAACAACAAAACATGTCTTAATCATAAAACTGAGAAACTCCCATTCACTCACTGCAGCAAAGCATGTTATTACTCGGTCTAGTACTAGTAGCCAATTCTAATGCCTTTCACTCGGTGCAAGTTTCGTTTCATCACACAGTGAGTTGGTTACACATATCTAAGTGCGTGGGACTGGCATAAATAAAGGGCAGAACATTGGATATTTAGCGCTGAAAATAGAGTCAAATGAACACCAAAATTGATCCACTTACAATTTACGTGTTATCCGCTTTGAGACCTTTGGCTCCTCGTTCATGTTGTTGGCATAAGTGAACACAATAGTCCCGTATAATTCTACATTTCCATTGATAAAATATTGAGCGTCATTTGTTGCTCGTATCAACAACCTTTGACCTCAATGTCGTAGACTCGGAATAATGGATGCCAGCTGTTTATTCACGTAAAAATCAATTTAAATGAAATGAAGTTTCGTATATACTTATAGAAAGATTTCACGGGCAAAATTGACAACATCTGACTATAGAAATAATAATAATCATGCATCCCTGATAGTAATTTCAGTAAATCAGCATATTTTAAAGCGAACTACATGTACATGTAGTCAGACCGCAGCCGGTGCGAAAACCCTCTATTCTATTCAGCACGTATATGCAAGAATTTACGTGTCTTGCATGCGTAGTACAGACGGTCTTTCCAATCGGTAGTTTTTGCCTTTATAATTGTTCACTTATCATGAAATTGGTCTTATTTTAAATGTTATTACTTTGTTTCACATATTTAAGTTGATTTTATATGTATATTGTAAATATTTATTGATTTTTTTTTTTACTGAAGTTGAAATAAAATATATCATCAATCAATCAGTATTAGATCTATACGAAGGACAACAATACTGTTTTCTCCCCGTTTTTGTTCCCGTTTTCTCCATCAAAAATAAAGTTTTTCAGTCCGAATGCTCACATAGGCAGAAGATTCGAGGAAATAGTATAAATGAGATAGCACCAGTGATAAAGATTGATGTGAAATGTGAAAAATAGAGATACGGGGTGGGGGGGGGGGGGGGGGGTGACAGTCAGAGAGACTGAAAGAGACAAGCGAAGACTGAGGTATCAAGTCAGGTTCCGCTGAATAATATTTAGCGGCCCGGCCCCGACAGTTGCCTTCGACAGCTAATGGCACCCAATTGCGTTTGCGCCCAAATCCTTAATATTTTAACTTTATGCATCTCCGATTTGTTTTGAAAAGCGAATTAAGCGATATTATTCTAATTTCAATTTCTCCGCATGAGTTTGAAGTTGTTTGCCACTCTTGAAATGTCACTACAGCAACTGCTGATTATTTAACTGTAGCAAAATCGTGTGTCCTCCCCAGGCGCGTACTCAAGGGGGGGGGGGGGGGGGTAATTAAAACCCCTCAAGTTTTCTGTAAGTTTAAACAAAAAAGTTTTTTAAAAATGTGTGCAAAAGGGGGCGAAAAGAAAAGTATATGAAGGAAATGTAGAACATGTACTTCATAAAATACATACTTCATACAAACACTATGTTAAAGAAATTATTGTTTGAAAGCGGAAATAAGAGATGCGCAGTAGGATGAGTTCACTGATAGAGGGGGGGGGGGGGGGGCACTGGTTTTACTCTGAAAATCAATTTGACTTTACCAACAGGTGTGGCAAGCGGTCCGTGAGTTTATTTTCTCGTCATTTTCTCTTCTCCCTTTCCATTTCCTCCTCTCTCGCTTTTCCTTTCTCTCCTTTTTTGATTTTAAAAAAGAACTTTTACTTTCTCTATCTCTCAACCTCCTCTCGCTCTCTCTCTCTCTCTCTCTCTCTCCCTCCCCCTCTCTCTCTCTCTCTCGCTCGTTCTCTCTAATAATAATAATAATAATACATATGATTTATAAGGCGCCAAATCCACTTGACAGTCAAATGCTCAAGGCGCAGCTTGTGCAAAAGATGAAATACATACATGATACATTTATACGAAGTGCGATAGGAAAGGTACAGACATGAAAGGTAATGGTAATCAATTATAAGCACTCTGCACTCTCTCTGTATACATCCTTATACAACCCGTATGTACACCATTACAATTTTACTTAGATCAGGGAGGTAGATGTGTGCGAGTGTATGATATCACACCCACATCCACACACGACCCCACCCTCATATGTAGGCCTATACCCACACGAATCAATTTCATATCCTCCCGGGAAGAGCATGAAGAATGTTTAACTTATAATACATATTAACGTGACATGTAAGAAAGAAAAACAAATGAGCCACTTGAGTTTTTTTTTGTTTTGCAAATATATATTATCATGATCATACATAATCACCTCTACTAGCAATTTCACCCTAGCCCCTTTCTGAAAGAGAAGATGATATCACCTGGTCTGATTAATTCGCAAAGGAGTTTTCGATGCAGTATAAAGCAATAAACTACATTACACAATTCAAAACGAGTATCAAACCATTGATGACCAGTGACAGCTAGTTCTTGAGGATCAAGAAAGTTCAGAAGTCAATGGCTTAAATAAAATCCTGTAAGTAGGCTACTTTCTTTTTCATTTCTGAAGCAAAGTGAATGCGGGTAGCCGGTTACTCTATCACCCGATCAAAGAATTATGAAATAAGTGATGTAACTTTGCACTTGATTTTCATTAAATCCGTTTAGTTTTGCCCAATCTTTCATCTCTTATCATTTCATGATCGTATAGAAGAAAAACAAAACTACATGAAAGGCCTAGATCATCATAAGGAAACTAATATTTAAGATTGGTTGCCATTCGTTGCCGTTAATTGTGACTAAATTCGTTGTCATTTGATAAACAGCAGTCTTCTAGTCCTGCGTGGAATCAGCTTTTCGTTCGTCTACACTTGGTTTGGGTTCGGAGGAGAAGGCCTCTCTAAAAGGACGAAATGAAGGATATGGTTAAATTATGGTTTCTTTTCTAATGTCTGTGACGACTCGTCTAGCTTTAGACATACTCACGAAATGATTTCTCATGCTGCTTATTGCATATCGCACTCTTAATATGATATCACATCTGAATAATATCTTCATGCATTTGACATGAAAACAGGAACATTTTTCCCATTTTGATAAACTTTGGTGTTACGACTAGTTGAAACAACTTAAAACAGACGGCAATATTAGGGCAATCTGTATTGAACAGATTTTCATTTAACATTAAGGTTTTTCCAGAAAAGGATATGCTTTGTCTTCAACGATCCTACATGAATGGCGGTAACCTTGCTGTATAACCAAATATATACATGTAAAAGAGATGAATACTCTACTTACATGTTGAAGGGGGTCCACTAGGAGGCGGTGGAGGGGCAGAACCGTCACGTGGTGGAGGAGGAGGAGGGGAAGAACCGTCGCGTGGTGGAGGAGGGCGAGGGGAAGAACCGTCGCGTGGTGGAGGAGGTGGAGGGGAAGAACCGTCGCCTGGTGGAGGAGGAGAGGCAGCACGTTTGCTTGGTGGAGGAGGTGGAGGGGAAGAACCGTCGCGTGGTGGAGGAGGGCGAGGGGAAGAACCGTCGCGTGGTGGAGGAGGTGGAGGGGAAGAACCGTCGCGTGGTGGAGGAGGAGGAGGGGAAGAACCGTCGCGTGGTGGAGGAGGGCGAGGGGAAGAACCGTCGCGTGGTGGAGGAGGTGGAGGGGAAGAGCCGTCGCCTGGTGGAGGAGGAGAGGCAGCACGTTTGCTTGGTGGAGGAGGTGGAGGGGAAGAACCATCGCGTGGTGGAGGAGGAGGCGGGGAAGAACCGTCGCGTGGTGGAGGAGGTGGAGGGGAAGAACCGTCGCGTGGTGGAGGAGGAGGAGGGGAAGCACCGTCACGTGGTGGAGGAGGAGAGTCAGAACGTTTGCTTGGTGGAGGAGGAGGAGGGGCAGAACCGTTGTTTGGAGGTGGAGGAGGTGGGCCAGTACTGTTGCCTGGTCTTGGTCTTGGGCGTGGTCTCTGTGGCTGATCGCCGCTTGCTTACGAATTTAAGAGAAAAAATACGGACCAACTAAAAACATACTTCTGCACAGTCTTATATGAAATTTTGTTAACGTACATGCACTTTATTCGCCTCATATGACTGCTCAGTACCTAATGCCATTGATATCTTTAACAAATACCTTTTTAGATTTAGCACATGGAAAGCTTGAAAAGTTTTCCGCATCGATGATCCAAATATGTTTATACTTACGAGCTTGTGCGGCACAAACAGCAGCAAGGACCAGGATGACCAAGAGTCCGCTGAGAATGATTCGGCTTGCCATGATGATATTGATGATATCAGCTTGAAGTGGTCTTTGGTTGCTTGTGATCAGTATCTTGAAGGACACTGACTATGGCTTTCATGGTTCTACCAGCCCTCTTTTTATACATTTCCCAAGTCTGAATTTTTTAAGGTAGATCCTAAAAGGTATATCATTCAGAGTGTGCGAAGTGTTAGATTTCAAGGCGCAATGTTTACCAATCCTCACATGTTTCTGTCTACTTCTCTTAGAAGGCGACACATTACCATTCCTTCTAACTGTTGATAAGAAAACGGTGTCTCCGATCATCGTCCATCTGTTCGTGTTTAGTTTGTCTGTATTGTCTAATGGATTTTATTTCGTTTATATTGGAGCGGTGTTCTTATTTATGAGCAAACGTCTGCGTTTGTTTTATTCTTTGATTATGTAGTCCCACCACAAACTTTTTAGATGACATGAGTTGCAATGACGTAGTGTGGGCTAAGCAAGGGGGGGGGGGGCGATGGTATCAGTGTCTGGCACTTCTTTTTGTTCCGGTGGGAGAAATGTGAATAAAAAGGTTTCAATTAATTGGACGGAGGTGGAGGAAGTTCTTTCACCTCTTTTCCGTGTTCCCCCTCTTTCTGTCTCTCTGCTTCTCTCTTTCTCCCCTCTCTGTCTCTATTTGTCTGTCTTTGTCTATAATGTGTATTTGACTTCTCACTCAAACACAATTACATATTTCCAATTTTTTTTCTCTATTCTTTCTTTTTATCTTTATCTAGTCACGTCAGTTCATGGAATACAAAATCTAGGTATAATACCTATGATAGGAGCATTCGCTTTTATTTCTTTTTTAAGTACTGTAACCAGCAATAATACATGCATTCGTTCATCATTATGAATGTTGCATGTTGGATTTGTATTGCACAGGTCGTATCTATTTACAAGCATTTACTGGAATGCTTAATTTTATGACAAAACTTTAAGTGATTTCACATTTTATTATTATTTTGTAGAATAGAGATATAGGGGAGGGGCAGAAGAAGTGCAACATCACTTCAGTACTTGAGAAACTCTCGGATCCTGATCGAAACCTCCTCACCTCAACACAATATTACCATGGCAACTGAAGGTGACATTACTGATGTAGAAGAAAGCCTCCGTGAAGATGCTATTGAATGTCGTTGATAGTAGGGTAGGTAGCTCCTCTGGAAAGGAACCTTGGGTGACCGATGAAGATGGGATTATAAAGAATGAGGACAGTGGTAGCGGGATAATGGAAGATGAGAACGAACCTTCCACCTTTAAATCAGTTATTTCACATTTTATTATTATTTTGTAGAATAGAGATATAGGGGAGGGGCAGAAGAAGTGCAACATCACTTCAGTACTTGAGAAACTCTCGGATCCTGATCGAAACCTCCTCACCTCAACACAATATTACCATGGCAACTGAAGGTGACATTACTGATGTAGAAGAAAGCCTCCGTGAAGATGCTATTGAATGTCGTTGATAGTAGGGTAGGTAGCTCCTCTGGAAAGGAACCTTGGGTGACCGATGAAGATGGGATTATAAAGAATGAGGACAGTGGTAGCGGGATAATGGAAGATGAGAACGAACCTTCCACCTTTAAATCAGTTATTTCACATTTTATTATTATTTTGTAGAATAGAGATATAGGGGAGGGGCAGAAGAAGTGCAACATCACTTCAGTACTTGAGAAACTCTCGGATCCTGATCGAAACCTCCTCACCTCAACACAATATTACCATGGCAACTGAAGGTGACATTACTCATGTAGAAGAAAGCCTCCGTGAAGATGCTATTGAATGTCGTTGATAGTAGGGTAGGTAGCTCCTCTGGAAAGGAACCTTGGGTGACCGATGAACATGGGATTATAAAGAATGAGGACAGTGGTAGCGGGATAATGGAAGATGAGAACGAACCTTCCACCTTTAAATCAGTTACCTCGATCTCACCCCCAGAACACGAAGATCAAGAAGCGGCTATGACGTACGAGGATGACAGCTTCGAGAGTGATAACGATGAGGAGGATGTAGATGACTAGATCGCGTTCACGACAGGGTTCTAGGACACCTACCCCCTGGACAACCATCCTCTGGGACAACTATCCTAGGGGGTAGTTATCTGGGGGTATTCGTCCAGGGGTATTTGTCCGGGGTTAGTTATCCTAGGGGGTAGTTGGCTGGGGGTAGATGTCTGGTGGAAGTTGTCCGGGGAGTATTTGTCCTAGAAGTAGTCGTCCTAGAAGGTAGTTGCTCTAGGGGGTAGTTTTCCTAGAGGGTGGTTATCCTTGGGGTGGTTATCCGGGAATGGTTGTCCGGGGGGTAGGTGTCCAGATACGCACGACAGATCGCCATGTGTGATCGCCAGACTGTGCAGACACACACTGCATACATTATTTTGATTCATGTTTGATTCCATTACTCTTATTCAAACTGTATGCCTGTTCTTGCTTCAATGGATCTATAGTACTTTATTTATAAATATATAAAGATTAGCTCAAGTGATCCCAATTCTAATGAATCAATATGGATAAACCTGTGCCTTAATTGACTAGTTACTGGTGAAATTATACAATTTCCACACAACTGCGCCAGGAGTGTCATTTTTGACAAACATGGCGCATAAGAAATGTTCTCTTTTAGTATTATTATTATTATTACTCTCTTAGTTATGCACAGTCCCATTATATGTTATCTCTTTTCAGATTTAAAGTTTTTGCGCATACATCCTATCTTAATAGTCATGTATATTTGGCAAATTGTTATTTTTCTGTGTAAAGGAAACTTTTATATTGACTCTGAAATGTCCAATATAAAAATAACTTCCTTTCTTACTACATCCAATTGCTTTTCCTTCGTTGACTTACTTTCATCATCATTCTTCTTCTCCATGTCTTCCAGTTCCACTTTTCCATTCTTCTCTTGCCGTCCTCTCTTTCTCTCCCTCCCCCTTTTTCTCTCTCTCTTTAAAATGTTCTCTCCCTGACACTTTCTCTTTCTCTCAGTTTTGTTCAATTATGCTTCTATGATAGATCCTCGCATCATGTGTGTGACTGTGTTGAATTACATCGAGTAGCATTGTGAAATGGCATATAATTGCAGTATATTATGGTTCGAAATCAAATATGCATTCTTAAAGCTACGATCACAAAGGTTCGTACGAACGATGCGTTAGTATGAATCTCTCTGTTTTTCCACTGTCTTCCCGAATTTCCGTTGGCCCAAAATCGTTCGTACGGCGCTCGTAGCAGTTCCTATTGGAGTTTCTGACCGAGAGTTAAGGTTAATTTCAAAGTCTGGTATTATAGTAAGATGAAGTATTTATCTCAAAAGTGTAAACAGCTTCTACCAAACAATACTTCAATGCAATTCGATTCAATTTTATTTCCCATCTCTTTAAAAACACATCAAAAGATGTACAAACAAATCAGTATAAATTAAACAATATATTTATAAAAAAACATTCATCGACATTGACATTCAGTTTTTACTTGTCATAAACTTAATTAATCAGCCTCGATTTCTATTTGAAATATGGATATTCCTCACTTAATAACAATTATAAAAAGATAACGATAATGACGAATTTATATTTGTAACTTCAAATCCTTTGCAAATATGGAATATATATTCCATATTTAAGTTTAGTTGAAATGCTGTT
>NW_022145604.1:919596-1092096 GCF_000002235.5 Strongylocentrotus purpuratus | reverse complement strand
ACCGTCGCGTGGTGGAGGAGGAGGAGGGGAAGAACCGTCGCGTGGTGGAGGAGGTGGAGGGGAAGAACCGTCGCGTGGTGGAGGAGGAGGAGGGGAAGAATCGTCACGTGGTGGAGGAGGTGGAGGGGAAGAACCGTCGCCTGGTGGTGGAGGAGAGGCAGCACGTTTGCTTCGTGGAGGAGGAGGAGGAGGAGGAGGGGAAGAACCGTCACGTGGTGGAGGAGGAGGAGGCGAAGAACCGTCGCGTGGTGGAGGAGGAGAGGCAGAACGTTTGTTTGGTGGAGGAGGAGGAGGGGCAGAACCGTCGCGTGGTGGAGGAGGTGGAGGGGAAGAACCGTCGCCTGGTGGTGGAGGAGAGGCAGCACGTTTGCTTGGTGGAGGAGGAGGAGAACCGTCGCGTGGTGGAGGAGGAGGAGGGGAAGAACCGTCGCGTGGTGGAGGAGGTGGAGGGGAAGAACCGTCGCGTGGTGGAGGAGGAGGAGGAGGGGAAGAATCGTCGCGTGGTGGAGGAGGTGGAGGGGAAGAACCGTCGCCTGGTGGTGGAGGAGAGGCAGCACGTTTGCTTGGTGGAGGAGGAGGAGGAGGAGGAGGGGAAGAACCGTCACGTGGTGGAGGAGGAGGAGGGGAAGAACCGTCGCCTGGTGGAGGAGGAGAGGCAGCACGTTTGTTTGGTGGAGGAGGAGGAGAACCGTCGCGTGGTGGAGGAGGAGGAGGGGAAGAACCGTCGCGTGGTGGAGGAGGTGGAGGGGAAGAACCGTCGCGTGGTGGAGGAGGAGGAGGAGGGGAAGAATCGTCGCGTGGTGGAGGAGGTGGAGGGGAAGAACCGTCGCCTGGTGGTGGAGGAGAGGCAGCACGTTTGCTTGGTGGAGGAGGAGGAGGAGGAGGCGGGGAAGAACCGTCACGTGGTGGAGGAGGAGGAGGCGAAGAACCGTCGCGTGGTGGAGGAGGAGAGGCAGAACGTTTGTTTGGTTGAGGAGCAGGGTCAGAACCGTTGTTCGGTGGAGGAGGGGCAGACCCGTTGCTTGGAGGTGGAGGAGGTGGACCAGTACTGTTGCCTGGTCTTGGTCTTGGTCTCTGTGGCCGATCGCTGTTTGCTGTACGAATTTAAGAGAAAAATACGGACCAACTAAAAACATATTTCTGCACAGTCTTATATGAAATGTTGTTAACGTACAATTTCTTTATTCGCCTCACATAACTGCTCAGTTTTTAATGCCATTGATATCTTCAACAAATACCCTTTCAGATTTAGCACATGAAAAGCTTAGAAAGTTCCCCGTATCGATGATCCTAATATGTTTATACTTACGAGGCCGTGCGGCACAAACAGCAGCAAGTACCAGGATGACCAAGAGTCCGCTGAGAATGATTCGGCCTGCCATGATGATATTGATGATATCAGCTTGGAGCGGTGATTGGTTGCTTGTGATCAGTATCTGGAAGGACACTGATTATGGCTTTCGTGGTTCTACCAGCCCTCTTTTTATACATTTCCCAAGTCTGAATTTTTTAAGGTAGATCCTAAAAGGTATATCATTCAGAGTGTGCGAAGTGTTAGATTTCAAGGCGCAATGTTTATCAATCCTCACATGTTTCTGTCTACTTCTCTTAGAAGGCGACACATTACCATTTCTTCTAACTGTTTCTGAGAAAACGGCGTTTCCGATCCTTTTCCATCAGTTCGTGTTTAGTTTGTCTGTATTGTCTAATGGATTTTATTTCATTTATATTGGAGCGGTGTTCTTAATTATGAGCAAACGTCTGCGTTTGTTTTATCCTTTGATTATGTAGTCCCACCACAAACTTTTTAGATGACATGAGTTGCAATGACGTAGCGTGGGCTAAGCAAGGGGGGGGGGCGATGGTATCAGTGTCTGGCACTTCTTTTTGTTCCGGTGGAAGAAATGTGAATAAAAAGGTTTCAATTAATTGGACGGAGGTGGAGGAAGTCCTCTCACCTCTTTTCCGTGTTCCCCCTCTTTCTGTCTCTCTGCTTCTCTCTTTCTCCCCTCTCTGTCTCTATCTGTCTGTCTTAGTCTGTAATGTGTATTTGACTTCTCACTCAAACACAATTACATATTTCCAATTTTTTTTCTCTATTCTTTCTTTCTATCTTTATCTAGTCACGTCAGTTCATGGAATACAAAATCTAGGTATAATACCTATGATAGATGCATTCGCTTTTATTTCTTTTTTAAGTACTGTAACCAGCAATAATAAATGCATTCGTTCATCATTATGAATGTTGCATGTTGGATTTGTATTGCACAGGTCGTATCTATTTACAAGCATTTACTGGAATGCTTAATTTTATGACAAAACTTTAAGTGATTTCACATTTTATTATTATTTTGTAGAATAGAGATATAGGGGAGGGGCAGAAGAAGTGCAACATCACTTCAGTACTTGAGAAACTCTCGGATCCTGATCGAAACCTCCTCACCTCAACACAATATTACCATGGCAACTGAAGGTGACATTACTGATGTAGAAGAAAGCCTCCGTGAAGATGCTATTGAATGTCGTTGGTAGTAGGGTAGGTAGCTCCTCTGGAAAGGAACCTTGGGTGACCGATGAACATGGGATTATAAAGAATGAGGACAGTGGTAGCGGGATAATGGAAGATGAGAACGAACCTTCCACCTTTAAATCAGTAACCTCTCACCCCCAGAACACGAAGATCAAGAAGCGGCTATGACGTACGAGGATGACAGCTTCGAGAGTGATAACGATGAGGAGGATGAGGAGGAGGATACCCCCTGGACAACCATCCTCTGGGACAACTATCCTAGGGGGTAGTTATCTGGGGGTATTTGTCCAGGGGTATTTGTCCGGGGTTAGTTATCCTAGGGGGTAGTTGGCTGGGGGTAGATGTCTGGTGGTAGTTGTCCGGGGAGTATTTGTCCTAGAAGTAGTCGTCCTAGAAGGTAGTTGCTCTAGGGGGTAGTTTTCCTAGAGGGTGGTTATCCTTGGGGTGGTTATCCGGGAATGGTTGTCCGGGGGGTAGGTGTCCAGATACGCACGACAGATCGCCATGTGTGATCGCCAGACTGTGCAGACACACACTGCATACATTATTTTGATTCAAACTGTATGCCTGTTCTTGCTTCAATGGATCTATAGTACTTTATTTATAAATATATAAAGATTAGCTCAAGTGATCCCAATTCTAATGAATCAATATGGATAAACCTGTGCTTTAATTGACTAGTTACTGGTGCAATTATACAATTTCCACACAACTGCGCCAGGAGTGTCATTTTTGACAAACATGGCGCATAAGAAATGTTCTCGTTTAGTATTATTATTATTATTACTCTCTTAGTTATGCACAGTCCCATTATATGTTATCTCTTTTCAGATTTAAAGTTTTTGCGCATACATCCTATCTTAGTCATGTATATTTGGCAAATTGTTATTTTTCTGTGTAAAGGAAACTTTTATATTGACTCTGAAATGTCCAATATATAAATAACTTCCTTTCTTACTACATCCGATTGCTTTTCCTTCGTTGTCTTACTTTCATCATCATTCTTCTTCTCCAAGTCTTCCAGTTCCACTTTTCCATTCTTCTCTTGCCGTCCTCTCTTTCTCCCTTTTTTTTCTCTCTCGCTTTTAAATGTTCTCTCCCAGGCACTTTCTCTTTCTCTCAGTTTTGTTCAATTATGCTTCTATGATAGATCCTCGCATCATGTGTGTGACTGTGTTGAATTACATCGAGTAGCATTGTGAAATGGCATATAATTGCAGTATATATTATGGTTCGAAATCAAATATGCATTCTTAAAGCTACGATCACAAAGGTTCGTACGAACGATGCGTTAGTATGAATCTCTCTGTTTTTCCACTGTCTTCCCGAATTCCCGTTGGCCGAAAATCGTTCGTACGGCGCTCGTAGCAGTTCCTGTTGGCATTTCTGACCGAGAGTTAATGTTATTTTCAAAGTCGTAGTATTGTAGTAAGATGAAGTATTTATCTCAAAGGTGTAAACAGTTTCTACCAAACAATACTTCAATTCAATTTAATTTTATTTCATTTACATCTCTTTAAAAACACATTAAAAAGATATACAAACAAATCAGTATAAATTAAACAATATAAATATAAAAACATTCATCTACATTGACATTCAGTTTTTACTTGTCATAAACTTAGTTAATCAGCCTCGATTTCTATTTGAAATATTGATATTCCTCACTTAATAACAATTATAAAAATATAACGATTATGACGAATTTATATTTGTAACTTTAAATCCTTTGCAAGTATGGAATATGCAAGTCTATATTTAAGTTTAGTTGAAATGCTGTTTTAAATCTGGGCTTGTAAAATTTTCAATGTAATTTAGCTCTCTGGCGACCATTTTGCAGTTGTTTTAATGTACCATTCTACAACTACTGCTACTACTACTACTACTACTACTACTACTACTACTACTACTATTACTACCACTATTACTACTACTACTACCACTTCTTCTACTACTACTACTACTACTACTACTACTACTACTACTACTACTACTACTACTACTACTATTACTACTACTACTATTACTACTACTACTACTACTACTACTACTACTGCTACTACTACTTCTACCACTAATTCTATACTACTACTACTACTACTACTACTATTACTAATACTACTTCTACTACTACTACTACTACTACTACTACTACTACTACTACTACTACTATTAATACTACTACTACTACTACTACTTCTACTACTACTACTACTACTTCTTCTACTACTACTACTCTCTACTCTACTCTCTTTTTTTTTTCTCTCTCTCTTCTCTCTCTCTCTCTCTCTCTCTTTCTCTCTCTCTCTCTCTCTCTTTCTCTTTCTTAGAACTCTTCCATTTTTCTCTTCTTCAAGTTTGGTGCAAGCTGATTATGTAATTATGGTCTAAAATGTATAGGTCTTTTTTTCCCTTTTCATTCTAGCTTAGATATTTTTTTGTAATATTCGTGTTAGCTTTTCTTCTGTAAAGTAATTAAGGAGTGGGTTCTGCAACAAGTTTATGTAGTCTGAATTAAAATCAATCTTGTTTTAGAATGAGTGAAGTAACGTCCATAATAAGCTATACAATGAAATGTCAGTTGGTGTGTTCTGTTCATAAGATAAGTAAGTACTCCCATTTTTGTAACCTTAATATACCAAGCCGTCTGAGGTGACAGTTATCACATCCACTCTCCCCTCTGTTAACCAATTGAGACCAGATGGAGTGAGTGAGAGAGAGAGAGAGAGAGAGAGAGAGGGAGAGAGAGAGAGAGAGAGAGAAAGATGGGGGAGAGAGAGAGGTTGAGACAGATACAGCTGAGAGGGAGGGAGAGAGAGATTGTGGAATGATAAAATGGAGAGGGGAGGAGGGAGGAAAAATATAGGAGGAGTAATAGAAAATAGAGGTTCGGGGGGGGGGCGGTGAACTTGTTCAATATTTCAATATTTCAAAATTTAGCTCCTCTTATTTATAGCTAGGAATAGCCATCACTCCTCAGCTTTCACTATGTTGTAAAATTAGTTTTTGTTGATGTTATATATCATTTACCTTATATCTACATATATGTACTTTTAATGCCCTGCATTTTCCAGTAAAATGGAATTGTCCTGGGCTATTGTTCTCCTTTGTTGTGCAAGTTTGAACAATAAAGTGATGTTAAAAAAAAAAAAACAACTAACATACATCTTACATGTACTTTGATGAAGAAAATAATATTTGAAAGTGGAAAACAGCGAGGAAGAAAAAGAAATCACCCATCGAGGGAGGGGGGGGGGGGAGGACCTGTCTTACTTTACAAGGAGGTGTGAGAAGTCATTTTCCCTTCTCCCTTCAATTTCCTATTCTCTCGTTTTTCCTTTCCCCCTCCCTCTCTTTTCACTTTTCTTCCTCTATCTCTCACCCTTTACACACTCTCTCTCTCTCTCTCTCTCTCTCTCTTTCTCTCTCTTCCTCTCTCTGTATACATACATACACCCTTACATAACCCTTGCGTTCACCTTTACATACATACACTCATTCGTACAGGGGTGGATAAGTGTTTGTTTTTGTGTGTATAACACACCCTCACGCACACACCACCCACCCTCATTTCTAGGCCTTTACACACGAACCAATTTCATATCCTCCCGAGAAGAGCATGAAGACTGTTAAACTAATAATACAAATGACCTGTAAGAAAGAAATAAAAAAGCCACTTGACTTTTATATTTTGCAAAGATTTTTATTTCATGACAATTTATATACTAATCACGTCTGCAAGTAATGGTATCCTTACTCCTTTTTGAAAGAGAAAGATGATATCCTTCAAAGAAAATAATATTTCATGAATATGTAATGATGATTATCGAATCATCCAAGATGTCACCTGGTATAATGAATTCGCAAAGGAGTTTTCGTTGCTGTATGAAGCAAATAAACTAAATTACACAATTCAAAACGACTATCAAACCATTGGTGACCAGTGACAGTTAGTTCTTGAGGATCAAAAAAAGTTCAGGAGTCAATGGATTAAATAAAATCCTGTGAGTAGGCTACATTTTTGTTTGAAGCAAAGTGAATGCGTGTAGTCGGTTACTCTATCACCCGATCAAAGAATTATGAAATAAGTGATGTAACTTTGCACTTTATTTTCATTACATCCGTTTAGTTTTACCCAATCTTTCATCTCTTATCATTTCATGATCGTATAGAAGAAAAACAAAACTACATGAAAGGCCTAGATCATCATAAGGAAACTCATATTTAAGATTGGTTGCCATTCGTTGTCGTTAATGGTAAAAGACTAAATTCGTTGTCATTTGATAAACAGCAGTCTTCTAGTCCTGCGTGGAATCAGCTTTTCGTTCGTCTACACTTGGTTTGGGTTTGGAGGAGAAGGCCTCTCTAAAAGGACGAAATGAAGGATATGGTTAAATTATGGTTTCTTTTCTAGTGTCTGTGACGACTCGTCTAGCTTTAGACATACTCATGAAATGATTTCTCATGCTGCTTATTCGCCTATCGCACTCTTAATATGATATCACATCTGAATAATATCTTCATGCATTTGACATGAAAACAGGAACATTTTTCCCATTTTGATAAAGTTTGGTTTTACGACTAGTTGAAACAACTTAAAACAGACGGCAATATTAGTGCAATATGTTTTGAACAGATTTTCATTTAACATTAAGGTTTTTTCCAGAAAAGGATATGATTTGTCTTCAACGATCCTACATGAATGGGGGTAACCTTGCTGTGTAACCAAATATATAAAAGAGATGAATACTCTACTTACATGTTGAAGGGGGTCCACTAGGAGGCGGTGGAGGGGCAGAACCGTCACGTGGTGGAGGAGGAGGAGGGGAAGAACCGTCGCGTGGTGGAGGAGGTGGAGGGGAAGAACCGTCGCGTGGTGGAGGAGGTGGAGGGGAAGAACCGTCGCGTGGTGGAGGAGGAGGAGTGGAAGAACCGTCGCGTGGTGGAGGAGGAGGAGGGGAAGAACCGTCGCGTGGTGGAGGAGGTGGAGGGGAAGAACCGTCACCTGGTGGAGGAGGAGAGGCAGCACGTTTGTTTGGTGGAGGAGGAGGAGGGGAAGAACCGTCGCGTGGTGGAGGAGGAGGAGGGGAAGAACCGTCGCGTGGTGGAGGAGGAGAGGCAGCACGTTTGCTTGGTGGAGGAGGTGGAGGGGAAGAACCGTCGCGTGGTGGAGGAGGAGGAGGTGAAGAACCGTCGCGGGGTGGTGGAGGAGGAGGGGAAGCACCGTCGCGTGGTGGAGGAGGTGGAGGGGAAGAACCGTCGCCTGGTGGAGGAGGAGAGGCAGCACGTTTGTTTGGTGGAGGAGGAGGAGGGGAAGAACCGTCGCGTGGTGGAGGAGGAGGAGGGGAAGAACCGTCGCGTGGTGGAGGAGGTGGAGGGGAAGAACCGTCGCGCGTGGTGGAGGAGGAGGAGGGGAAGAATCGTCGCGTGGTGGAGGAGGTGGAGGGGAAGAACCGTCGCCTGGTGGTGGAGGAGAGGCAGCACGTTTGCTTGGTGGAGGAGGAGGAGGAGGAGGAGGAGGTGGAGGAGGCGAAGAACCGTCGCGGGTGGAGGAGGAGAGGCAGAACGTTTGTTTGGTGGAGGAGGAGGAGGGGCAGAACCGTCGCGTGGTGGAGGAGGTGGAGGGGAAGAACCGTCGCGTGGTGGAGGAGGTGGAGGGGAAGAACCGTCGCCTGGTGGTGGAGGAGAGGCAGCACGTTTGCTTGGTGGAGGAGGAGGAGGAGGAGGAGGGGAAGAACCGTCACGTGGTGGAGGAGGAGGAGGGGAAGAACCGTCGCGTGGTGGAGGAGGAGAGGCAGCACGTTTGCTTGGTGGAGGAGGTGGAGGGGAAGAACCGTCGCGTGGTGGAGGAGGAGGAGGGGAAGAACCGTCGCGGGGTGGTGGAGGAGGAGGGGAAGCACCGTCGCGTGGTGGAGGAGGAGGAGGGGAAGAACCGTCGCGTGGTGGAGGAGGAGGAGGGGAAGAACCGTCGCGTGGTGGAGGAGGAGAGGCAGAACGTTTGTTTGGTTGAGGAGCAGGGTCAGAACCGTTGTTCGGTGGAGGAGGGGCAGACCCGTTGCTTGGAGGTGGAGGAGGTGGACCAGTACTGTTGCCTGGTCTTGGTCTTGGTCTCTGTGGCCGATCGCCGTTTGCTGTATGAATTTAAGAGAAAAATACGGACCAACTAAAAACATATTTCTGCATAGTCTTATATGAAATGTTGTTAACGTACAATTTCTTTATTCGCCTCACATGACTGCTCAGTTTTAATGCCATTGATATCTTCAACAAATACCCTGTAAGATTTAGCACATGAAAAGCTTAGAAAGTTCCCCGTATCGATGATCCTAATATGTTTATACTTACGAGGCCGTGCGGCACAAACAGCAGCAAGTACCAGGATGACCAAGAGTCCGCTGAGAATGATTCGGCCTGCCATGATGATATTGATGATATCAGCTTGGAGTGGTCTTTGGTTGCTTGTCGTATCTGGAAGGACACTGACTATGGCTTTCATGGTTCTACCATCCCTCTTTTTATACATTTCCCACGTCTGAATTTTTTAAGGTAGATCCTAAAAGGTATATCATTCAGAGTGTGCGAAGTGTTAGATTTCAAGGCGCAATGTTTATCAATTCTCACATGTTTCTGTCTACTTCTCTTAGAAGGCGACACATTACCATTTCTTCTAACTGTTGCTGAGAAAACGGTGTTTCCGATCATTTTCCATCTGTTCGTGTTTAGTTTGTCTGTGTTGTCTAATGGAATTTATGTCATTTATATTGGAGCGGTGTTCTTATTTATGAGCAAACGTCTGCGTTTGTTTTATTCTTTGATTATGTAGTCCCACCACAAACTTTTAGATGACATGAGTTGCAATGACGTAGTGTGGGCTAAGCAAGGGGGGGGGGGGCGATGGTATCAGTGTCTGGCACTTCTTTTTGTTCCGGTGGGAGAAATGTGAATAGAAAGGTTTCAATTAATTGGACGGAGGTGGAGGAAGTCCTCTCACCTCTTTTCCGTGTTCCCCCTCTTTCTGTCTCTTTGCTTCTCTCTTTCTCCCCTCTCTGTCTATATCTGTCTGTCTTAGTCTGTAATGTGTATTTGAATTCTCACTCAAACACAATTACATATTTCCAATTTTTTTCTCTATTCTTTCTTTCTTCTATCTTAATCTAGTCACGTAAGTTCATGGAATACAAAATCTAGGTATAAATTTGCACAAAACAAACGTCTTTAATCCGTTACTACTGAATTATCTGATTCCCATAGACTTAACACAGAGACCACCAGGTTCCAGTAAACAATGGGTTAATATAAATACCTATGATAGGAGCATTCACATTTTTTCCTTTTCAGTGCTGTAATCAACACTAATAAATGCATTCTTACATTATTATGAATGCTGATTGTTTGATTTCTATTGCACATGTAGTATCTATTTACAAGCATTTCCTGGAATGCTTAATTTTATGACAAAACTTTAAGTGATTTAACATTTTAGTATGATTTTGTAGAATGGAGATATAGGGAGGGGCAGGAGAAGTGCAACAGCACTTCAGTACTTGAGAGACTCTCGGAACCTGATCGAAACCTCCTCACATCAACACAATATTACCATGGCAACTGAAGGTGACTTTACTGATGTAGAGGAAAGCCTCCATGAAGATGCTATTGAATGTCGTTGGTAGAAGGGCAGGTAGCTCCTCTGGAAAGGAACCTTGGGTGACTGATGAAGATGGGATTATAATGAATGAGGACAGTGGTAGCGGGATAATGGAAGATGAGAACGAACCTTCCACCTTTAAATCAGTAACTTCTCACCCCCATAACACGAAGATCAAGAAGCGGCTATGTCGTACGAGGATGACGGCTTCAAGAGTGATAACGAAAGGGAGGATGTGGATGACTAAAGCGTGTTCACGACAGGGTTCTAGGACACCTACCCCCTGGACAACCATCCTCTGGGACAAGTATCCTAAGGGGTAGTTATCTGGGGGTATTTGTCCACGGGTATTTGTCCGGGGTTAGTTATCCTAGGGGGTAGTTGTCTGGGGGTAGATGTCTAATGGTAGTTGTCCGGGGAGTAGTTGTCCTAGAAGTAGTCGTCCTAGAAGGTAGTTGCTCTAGGGGGTAGTTTTCCTAGAGGGTGGTTATCCTTGATCTTTTTATCCGGGGTTGGTTGTCCGGGGGTAGGTGTCCAGATACGCACGACAGATCGCCATGTGTGATCGTCAGACTGTGCAGACACACACTGCATACATTATTTTGATTCATGTTTGATTCCACAACTCTTATTCAAACTGTATGCCTGTTCTTGCTTCAATGGATCTATAGTACTTTATTTATAAATATATAAAGATTAGCTCAAGTGATCCCAATTCTAATGAATCAATATGGATAAACCTGTGCTTTAATTGACTAGTTACTGGTGCAATTATACAATTTCCTCACAACTGCGCCAGGAGTGTCATTTTTGACAAACATGGCGCATTATAAATGTTCTCTATTAGTATTATTAGTATTTCTCTCTTAGTTAGCACATTCCCTTAATATGTTATCTCTTTTTTTAGATTTAAAATTTTTGCGCATACATCCTATCTTGTCATGTATATTTGGCAAATTGTTATTTTTCTGTGTAAAGGAAACTTTTATATTGACTCTGAAATGTCCAATATAAAAATAATTTCCTTTCTTACTACATCCGATTGCTTTTCCTTCGGTGTCTTACTTTCATCATCATTCTTCTTCTCCATGTCTTCCAGTTCCACTTTTCCATTCTTCTCTTGCCGTCCTCTCTCTCTCCCTTTTTTCTCTCTCTCTTTAAAATGTTCTCTCCCAGGCACTTTCTCTTTCTCTCACTTTTGTTCAATTATGCTTCTATGATAGATCCTCGCATCATGTGTGTGACTGTGTTGAATTACATCGAGTAGCATTGTGAAATGGCATATAATTTGCAGTATATTATGGTTCGAAATCAAATATGCATTCTTAAAGCTACGATCACAAAGGTTCGTACGAACGATGCGTTAGTATGAATCTCTCTGTTTTTCCATTGTCTTCCCGAATTTCCGTTGGCCCAAAATCGTTCGTACGGCGCTCGTAGCAGTTCCTATTGGAGTTTCTGACCGAGAGTTAAGGTTAATTTCAAAGTCTGGTATTATAGTAAGATGAAGTATTTATCTCAAAGGTGTAAACAGTTTCTACCAAACAATACTTCAATTCAATTTAATTCAATTTTATTTCCCATCTCTTTAAAAACACATCAAAAGATGTACAAATAAATCAGTATAAATTAAACAATATAAATATAAAAACATTCATCGACATTGACATTCAGTTTTTACTTGTCATAAACTTAATTAATCAGCCTCGATTTCTATTTGAAATATGGATATTCCTCACTTAATAACAATTATAAAAAGATAACGATAATGACGAATTTATATTTGTAACTTCAAATCCTTTGCAAATATGGAATATATATTCCATATTTAAGTTTAGTTAAAATGCTGTTTTAAATCTGAGCATGTAAAATTTGTAATGTAATTTAGCTCTCTGGCGACCATTTTGCAGTTGTTTTAATGTACCATTCTACTACTACTACTACTACTACTACTACTACTACTACTACTACTACTACTACTACTACTACTAATACTACTACTACCACTACTACTACTACTACTACTATACTACTACTGCTACTACTACTTCTACCAATATTTCTACTATTACTACTACTACTACTACTACTACTACTACTACTACTACTACTACTACCACTACTTCTATTACTACTACTACTACTACTACTACTACTACTACTACTTCTACTACTTCTATTACTACTACTACTACTACTATTACTACTACTACTACTACTACTACTACTACTACTACTACTACTACAACTACTACTACTACTACCACTACTTATATTACTACTACTATTACTACTACTACTACTACTACTACTACTGCTACTACTACTACTACTACTACTACTACTACTACTACTTCTACTACTACTAATATACGTCAATCCAAGAAGTGCAGATGGGAGTAGGAGCAGCACAAGGGCGTGTCAATTTGACATTGTGAGCAGTTGTTTTCCTGTCAATGTATCACACATGTATCCGCCATTAATTGTACTATCTATAAATTGTGAAAATAATGTATATTTTAAATATATACTTCAAAACATAACAACAGAACAATTGTACGGTTGGATTAGTTAGGATATCAATATTTTAAATCTACTAAGAACGTTGATGCATTTGATGAGTAAAGAGTGTTTACAAATTTGCTTCCAGTCGCTTCTAGGTTAGCAAAGGATGTTATAATATCCTCTGTAAAAGTGTTTACACGAAATTATATTATATAATTACTTGTATTTCTATTTGTATAGAACATCTAATGATAAATTACACCTGTAAAACCAGATTAACACATTTAGAACACTGAGGTTCATGAATACATAGACTAACTGCAACAAGTTTATGTAGTCTGAATTAAAATCAATCTTGTTTTAAAATGAGTGAAGTAATGTCCATAATAAACTATACAATGAAATGTCAGTTGGTATGTTCTGTTCATAAGATAAGTAAGTACTCCCATTTTTGTAACCTTAATATATTAAGCCGTCTGAGGTGACAGATATCACATCCACTGTCCCCTCTGTTAACCAATTGAGACCAGATGGAGAGTAAGAGAGAGAGAGAGAGAGAGAGAGAGGGAGAGAGCGAGGGAGAGAGAGAGAGAGAGAGAGAGAGGGAGAGAAAGATGGGGGAGAGAGAGAGGTTGAGACAGATACAGCTGAGAGGGAGGGAGAGATTGTGGAATGATAAAATGGAGAGGGGTGGAGGGAGGAAAAAATATAGGAGGAGTAATAGGAAATAGAGGTTCGGGGGGGGGGGGCGGTGAACTTGTTTTACTAACATACATCTTACATGTACTTTGATGAAGAAAATAATATTTGAAAGTGGAAAACAGCGAGGAAGAAAAAGAAATCCCCCATCGAGGGGGGGGGGGGGGACCTGTCTTACTTTACAAGGAGGTGTGAGAAGTCATTTTCCCTTCTCCCTTCAATTTCCTATTCTCTCGTTTTTCCTTTCCCCTCCCGCTCTTTTCACTTTTCTTCCTCTATCTCTCACCCTTTACACACTCTCTCTCTCTCTCTTTCTCTCTCTCTTCCTCTCTCTGTATACATACATACACCCTTACATAACCCTTGCGTTCACCTTTACATACATACACTCATTCGTACAGGGGTGGATAAGTGTGTGTTTTTGTGTGTATAACACACCCTCACGCACACACCACCACCCTCATTTCTAGGCCTTTACACACGAACCAATTTCATATCCTCCCGGGAAGAGCATGAAGACTGTTAAACTAATAATAAAAATGACTTGTAAGAAAGAAATAAAAAAGCCACTTGACTTTTATATTTTGCAAAGATTTTAATTTCATGACAATTTATATACTAATCACGTCTGCAAGTAATGGTATCCTTACTCCTTTTTGAAAGAGAAAGATGATATCCTTCAAAGAAAATAATATTTCATGAATATGGAATGATGATTATCGAATCATCAAAGATGTCACCTGGTATAATTAATTCGCAAAGGAGATTTCGTTGCTGTATGAAGCAAATAAACTAAATTACACAATTCAAAACGACTATCAAACCATTGGTGACCAGTGACAGTTAGTTCTTGACGATCAAGAAAGTTCAGGAGTCAATGGATTAAATAAATCCTGTGAGTAGGCTACATTTTTTCTTATTTTCTGCATCAAAGTGAATGCGCGTAGCCGGTTACTCTATCACCTGATCAAAGAATTATGAAATAAGTGATGTAACTTTGCACTTGATTTTCATTGCATCCGTTTAGTTTTACCCAATCTTTCATCTCTTATCATTTCATGATCGTATAGAAGAAAAACAAAACTACATGAAAGGCCTAGATCATCATAAGGAAACTCATATTTTAAATTGGTTGCCATTCGTTGTCGTTAATGGTAAAAGACTAAATTCGTTGTCATTTGATAAACAACAGTCTTCTAGTCCTGCGTGGAATCAGCTTTTCGTTCGTCTACACTTGGTTTGGGTTCGGAGGAGAAGGCCTCTCTAAAAGGACGAAATGAAGGATATGGTTAAATTATGGTTTCTTTTCTAGTGTCTGTGACGACTCGTCTAGCTTTAGACATACTCATGAAATGATTTCTCATGCTGCTTATTCGCCTATCGCACTCTTAATATGATATCACATCTGAATAATATCTTCATGCATTTGACATGAAAACAGGAACATTTTCCCATTTTGATAAAGTTTGGTTTTACGACTAGTTGAAACAACTTAAACAGACGGCAATATTAGGGCAATCTGTATTGAACAGATTTTCATTTAACATTAAGGTTTTTCCAGAAAAGGATATGATTTGTCGTCAACGATCCTACATGAATGGGGGTAACCTTGCTGTATAACCAAATATATAAAAGAGATGAATACTCTACTTACATGTTGAAGGGGTCCACTAGGAGGCGGTGGAGGGGCAGAACCGTCACGTGGTGGAGGAGGAGGAGGGGAAGAACCGTCGCGTGGTGGAGGAGGTGGAGGGGAAGAACCGTCGCGTGGTGGAGGAGGGCGAGGGGAAGAACCGTCGCGTGGTGGAGGAGGTGGAGGGGAAGAACCGTCGCCTGGTGGAGGAGGAGAGGCAGCACGTTTGCTTGGTGGAGGAGGAGGAGGGGAAGAACCGTCGCGTGGTGGAGGAGGAGGAGGGGAAGAACCGTCGCGTGGTGGAGGAGGTGGAGGGGAAGAACCGTCGCGTGGTGGAGGAGGGCGAGGGGAAGAACCGTCGCGTGGTGGAGGAGGGCGAGGGGAAGAACCGTCGCCTGGTGGAGGAGGAGAGGCAGCACGTTTGCTTGGTGGAGGAGGTGGAGGGGAAGAACCGTCGCGTGGTGGAGGAGGAGGAGGCCGGGAAGAACCGTCGCGTGGTGGAGGAGGTGGAGGGGAAGAACCGTCGCGTGGTGGAGGAGGAGGAGGGGAAGAACCGTCGCGTGGTGGAGGAGGAGGTGGGGAAGAACCGTCGCGTGGTGGAGGAGGAGGAGGGGAAGAACCGTCGCGTGGTGGAGGAGGGCGAGGGGAAGAACCGTCGCCTGGTGGAGGAGGAGAGGCAGCACGTTTCCTTGGTTGAGGAGGAGGAGGGGAAGAACCGTCGCGTGGTGGAGGAGGGCGAGGGGAAGAACCGTCGCGTGGTGGAGGAGGGCGAGGGGAAGAACCGTTGCGTGGTGGAGGAGGTGGGCCGGTGCCATTACCTGGTCTCGGCCGAGGTGGGCCAGTACTGTTGCCTGGTCTTGGTCTTGGGCTTGGTCTCTGTGGCCGATCGCCGTTTGCTTTACGAATTTAAGAGAAAAAATACGGACCAACTAAAAACATACTTCTGCACAGTCTTATATGAAATGTTGTTAACGTACATGCACTTTATTCGCCTCATATGACTGCTCAGTACCTAATGCCATTGATATCTTTAACAAATACCCTTTTAGATTTAGCACATGGAAAGCTTGAAAAGTTCCCCGTATCGATGATCCAAATATGTTTATACTTACGAGCCTGTGCGGCACAAATAGCAGCAAGGACAAGGATGACAAAGAGTCCGCTGAGAATGATTCGGCCTGCCATGATGATATTGATGATATCAGCTTGGAGTTGTCTCTGACTATGGCTTTCATGGTTCTACCAGCCTTCTTTTTATACATTTCCCAAGTCTGAATTTTTTAAGGTAGATCCTAAAAGGTATATCATTCAGAGTGTACGAAGTGTTAGATTTCAAGGCGCAATGTTTACAAATCCTCACATGGTTATGTCTACTTCTCTTAGATGGCGACACATTACCATCCCTTCTAACTGTTGATGAGAAAACGGCGTCTCCGATCATTGTCCATCTGTTCGTGTTTAGTTTGTCTGTATTGTCTAATGGATTTAATTTCGTTTATATTGGAGCGGTGTTCTTTTTAATGAGCTTTGATTATGTAGTCCTACGCAAACTTTTTAGAGGACATGAGTTGCAATAGCGTAGTGTGGGCTAAGCAAGAGGGGGGGGGGGGGGGCGCTGGTATCAGAGTCGTGCACATACTTTTGTTTTCGTGGGAGAATGGTGAATAAAAAGGCTTCCAATTAATTGGATGGAGGTGAAGGAAGTTCTTTCACCTCTCTCCCGTGTTCCGCCTCTCTCTGTCTCGCTGCCTCTCTCTTTCTCCCCTCTCTGTCTCTATTTGTCTTTCTCTGTCTGTATGTGTATTTGCATTCGAAGGGGGAGGGTGGTGGTGTAGATAGTGGTGTAAATGGTGATGACGAAAGATTTAACATCCTGTCCCTCTCTCTCTCTCTCTCTCTCTCTCTCACACTTAACAAAGGGGACATTAGCCTTTTGACAAGGCCTCGTGACTCTGGCTAAGCGGCTGAGATGAGTCTAGATACCCGGGGTGAATGCGCTGTTAATAGGAACTCTTAGAATTGCACGTCTACAGCTGTGACTGCAACGTGTGACGTCATTTTAAGGCACTGCGCATGCGTTACGTAGTCTCAGTCGGCGATCGAGAATGCGTCAACCTTGAATTTTCTAAATCTAGTACACACATACATACAAACATATTGATATTTATATAGCGCCTTTACATGCTCAATGTACTAGTATGCCGCGTGCGCATACAATATTCAGTTCCTCACGTAGACAAAGGAACATTCCTTCCCTGCTATTATGTAAAAATGTGTAGAACAGGTGTCACATGCATATTCACCTGTTCTACACATTTTTACATAATAGCAGTGAAGGGGTGTTCTTTTGTTAATGGTAGAGTGAGGAACTGTATATTTTGTCCTCTTTCTTTGTCCGTGATATTCATAGTGTTACTTCCTGCATGCATGTACATGTATATCGTCGAGTGCAATCTGTAAGATTTCTAATTGTAGTTAAGTACGTTGACACGCATGATCAGTCGGCGTTCGTCGTGTTCTCGTCCATTGAATTTAAAAGTCCCTATTCTCGCTTTGTCGTTCACTCGGGCTTTCGCGATTAGTCTCTTTTTTTAGTCGCTCGGCGTCTATCAGACATGTGACCTTGTTCAAAGGCTAAGGGGACAGTAGCTTTGATATCTGTCACCTCAGAAGGCTTACTATATTAAGGTTACAAAAACGCATCGTTCGTACGAACCTTTGTGATCGTAGCTTTAAGAATGCATATTTGATTTCAAACCATAATATACTGCAAATTATATGCCTTTTCACAATGCTACTCGATAATGTAATTCAACACAGTCACACACAATATGCGAGGATCTATCATACAGTGGGTCCCAGAAAAAAAAAACGAAACCGAGAAGCATCGATGTTTTATCATTACTTAATCGCAATTATAATTGATAAATGACACATATTTGTCAAGCTTAGATTCTCCTCTTTTAATTGATGTCACTTATATGATGCATATTTCACGCATTAGTGATTAAAATGAATTTGAAGAGAGGAAACCAAAAAAAAAATCATTTGGCGGACGGTATCTGAATTTCAAAGAGAAAATCACATTTCTAGAAAGTTGAGTTTCTGCCCTTTCATATGACACCTCAGTCAGGAAAAATGAGCTAGGAATAACAAAGTTCTGTTTGTTTAAAGTAGTGGTTGCATTTCCTTTTTTTTAATTAAACGAATTCATTTTCACTGGCTGTTTGCCGTAGCAACAAACGGAATTAACAAAAGACTTAACTCCGTTTCGTTGACAATCAGCCGTAGACGAAATGCATGGCTGATTGTCAACGAAACGGAGTTAAGTTTTGTCAATTCTGCTAGTTGCAACGGCAAAACGAATTCGTTTGATAAAATTGTGGAAATGCAAGCACATATACATGGCATCAAATGAAATAGGAGGATCTAAGCTTTCCAAACATGTGTCATTTAGTAATTATAAATGTGAATAAGATATGATAAAACATCGATATTTCGCGGTTTCGTTTTTTTCTGGGACGCACTGTGGAAGCATAATTGAACAAAACTGAGAGAAAGAGAAAGTGCCTGGGAGAGAACATTTTAAAGAGAGAGAGAAAAAAGGGAGAGAGAGAGGACGGCAAGAGAAGAATGGAAAAGTGGAACTGGAAGACATGGAGAAGAAGAATGATGATGAAAGTAAGACACCGAAGGAAAAGCAATTGGATTTAGTAAGAAAGGAAGTTATTTATATAATGGACATTTCAGAGTCAATATAAAAGTTTCCTTTACACAGAAAAATAACAATTTGCCAAATATACATGACTAAGATAGGATGTATGCGCAAAAACTTTAAATCTAAAAAAAGAGATAACATATTAAGGGAATGTGCTAACTAAGAGAGAAATACTAATAATACTAATAGAGAACATTTATAATGCGCCATGTTTGTCAAAAATGACACTCCTGGCGCAGTTGTGTGGAAATTGTATAATTGCACCAGTAACTAGTCAATTAAAGCACAGGTTTATCCATATTGATTCATTAGAATTGGGATCACTTGAGCTAATCTTTATATATTCATAAATAAAGTACTATAGATCCATTGAAGCAAGAACAGGCATACAGTTTGAATAAGAGTTGTGGAATCAAACATGAATCAAAATAATGTATGCAGTGTGTGTCTGCAACAGTCTGGCGATCACACATGGCGATCTGTCGTGCGTATCTGGACACCTACCCCTGGACAACCACCCCCGGATAACCAGCCCAAGGATAACCACCCTCTAGGAAAACTACCCCCTAGAGCAACTACCTTCTAGGAGGACCACCCCTAGGACAACTACTCCCCGGACAATTACCACAAGACAACTACCCCCTAGGAAAACTAACCCCGGACAAATACCCCTGGACAAATACCCCCAGAAAACTACCCCCTAGGATAGTTGTCCCAGAGGATGGTTGTACAGGGGGTAGGTGTCCTAGAACCCTGTCGTAAACACGCTCTAGTCATCCACATCCTCCTTACCGTTATCACTCTCAAAGCTGTCATCCTCGTACGTCATAGCCGCTTCTTGATCTTCGTGTTCTGGGGGTGAGAGGTAACTGATTTAAAGGTGGAAGGTTCGTTCTCATCTTCCATTATCCCGCTACCACTGTCCTCATTCTTTATAATCCCATCTTCATCAGTCACCCAAGGTTCCTTTCCAGAGGAGCTACCTACCCTACTACCAACGACATTCAATAGCATATTCACGGAGGCTTTCCTCTACATCAGTAAAGTCATCTTCAGTTGCCATGGTAATATTGTGTTGAGGTGAGGAGGTTTCGATCAGGTTCTGCCACTCCCCTTTATCTCCATTCTACAAAATCATAATAAAATGTGAAACCACTTTAAGTTTTGTCCTAAAATTAAGTTTTCCAGTAAATGCTTGTAAATAGATACGACCTGTGCAATACAAATCAAACATGCAACATTCATAATGATGTAAGGATGCATTTATAAGTGTTGGTTACAGCACTGAAAAGGAAAAAAATGTGAATGCTCCTATCATAGGTATTTATATTAAAGACGTTTGTTTTGTGCAAATTTATACCTAGATTTTGTATTCCATAAACTTACGTGACTAGATAAAGATATAAAGAAAGAATACAGAAAGAATTGGAAGTATGTATTCGTTTGAGAGAGAGAGAGAGAGAGAGAGGGACAGGATGTTAAATCTTTCTTCATCACCATCTACACCACTATCTACACCACCACCCTCCCCCTTCGAATGCAATACATATACAGACAGAGACAGACAAATAGAGACAGAGAGGGGAGAAAGAGAGAGAGGCAGCGAGACAGAGAGAGGGGGAACGCGGGAAAGAGGTGAAAGAACTTCCTTCTCTTCCATCCAATTAATTGGAAGCCTTTTTATTCACCATTCTAGCACGAAAACAAAAGTATGTGCACGACTCTGATACCAGCGCTCCCCCCCCCCCCCTCTTGCTTAGCCCACACTACGCTATTGCAACTCATGTCCTCTAAAAAGTTTGCGTAGGACTACATGATCAAAGAATAAAACAAACGCAGACGTTTGCTCATTAAAAAGAACACCGCTCCAATATAAACGAAATTAAATCCATTAGACAATACACACACTAAACACGAACAGATGGACAATGATCGGAGACGCCGTTTTCTCATCAACAGTTAGAAGGGATGGTAATGTGTCGCCATCTAAGAGAAGTAGACACAACCATGTGAGGATTGGTAAACATTGCGCCTTGAAATCTAACACTTCGTACACTCTGAATGATATACCTTTTAGGATCTACCTTAAAAAATTCAGACTTTGGAAATGTATAAAAAGAAGGCTGGCAGAACCATGAAAGCCATAGTCAGTGTCCTTCCAGATACTGATCACAAGCAACCGAAGACAACTCCAAGCTGATATCATCAATATCATCATGGCAGGCCGAATCATTCTCAGCGGACTCTTTGTCATCCTGGTCCTTGCTGCTATTTGTGCCGCACAGGCTCGTAAGTATAAACATATTTGGATCATCGATACGGGAAACTTTTCAAGCTTTCCATGTGCTAAATCTAAAAGGGTATTTGTTAAAGATATCAATGGCATTAGGTACTGAGCAATCATATGGGGCGAATAAAGTGCATGTACGTTAACAACATTTCATATAAGACTGTGCAGAAGAATGTTTTTAGTTGGTCCGTATTTTTTCTCTTAAATTCGTAAAGCAAACGGCGATCGGCCACAGAGACCAAGCCCAAGACCAAGACCAGGCAACAGTACTGGCCCACCTCGGCCGAGACCAGGTAATGGCACCGGCCCACGTCCTCCACCAGGCGACGGTTCTTCACCTCGCCCTCCTCCACCACGCGACGGTTCTTCCCCTCGCCCTCCTCCACCACGCGACGGTTCTTCCCCTCCTCCTCCTCAACCAAGCAAACGTGCTGCCTCTCCTCCTCCACCAGGCGACGGTTCTTCCCCTCCACCTCCTCCACCACGCGACGGTTCTTCCCCTCGCCCTCCTCCACCACGCGACGGTTCTTCCCCTCCTCCTCCTCCACCACGCGACGGTTCTTCCCCTCGCCCTCCTCCACCACGCGACGGTTCTTCCCCTCCTCCTCCTCAACCAAGCAAACGTGCTGCCTCTCCTCCTCCACCAGGCGACGGTTCTTCCCCTCCACCTCCTCCACCACGCGACGGTTCTTCCCCTCGCCCTCCTCCACCACGCGACGGTTCTTCACCTCGCCCTCCTCCACCACGCGACGGTTCTTCCCCTCGCCCTCCTCCACCACGCGACGGTTCTTCCCCTCCTCCTCCTCAACCAAGCAAACGTGCTGCCTCTCCTCCTCCACCAGGCGACGGTTCTTCCCCTCCACCTCCTCCACCACGCGACGGTTCTTCCCCTCGCCCTCCTCCACCACGCGACGGTTCTTCCCCTCCACCTCCTCCACCACGCGACGGTTCTTCCCCTCGCCCTCCTCCACCACGCGACGGTTCTTCCCCTCCTCCTCCTCAACCAAGCAAACGTGCTGCCTCTCCTCCTCCACCAGGCGACGGTTCTTCCCCTCCACCTCCTCCACCACGCGACGGTTCTTCCCCTCGCCCTCCTCCACCACGCGACGGTTCTTCCCCTCGCCCTCCTCCACCACGCGACGGTTCTTCCCCTCGCCCTCCTCCACCACGCGACGGTTCTTCCCCTCCTCCTCCTCAACCAAGCAAACGTGCTGCCTCTCCTCCTCCACCAGGCGACGGTTCTTCCCCTCCACCTCCTCCACCACGCGACGGTTCTTCCCCTCGCCCTCCTCCACCACGCGACGGTTCTTCCCCTCGCCCTCCTCCACCACGCGACGGTTCTTCCCCTCCTCCTCCACCACGCGACGGTTCTTCCCCTCCACCGCCTCCTAGTGGACCCCCTTCAACATGTAAGTAGAGTATTCATCTCTTTTATATATTTGGTTATACTGCAAGGTTAACCCCATTCATGCAGGATCGTTGAAGACAAATCATATCCTTTTCTGGAAAAACCTTAATGTTAAATGAAAATCTGTTCAATACAGATTGCCCTAATATTGCCGTCTGTTTTAAGTTGTTTCAACTAGTCGTAAAACCAAAGTTTATCAAAATGGGAAAAATGTTCCTGTTTTCATGTCAAATGCATGAAGATATTATTCAGATGTGATATTATATTAAGAGTGCGATAGGCGAATAAGCAGCATGAGAAATCATTTCATGAGTATGTCTAAAGCTAGACGAGTCGTCACAGACACTAGAAAAGAAACCATAATTTAACCATATCCTTCATTTCGTCCTTTTAGAGAGGCCTTCTCCTCCGAACCCAAACCAAGTGTAGACGAACGAAAAGCCGATTCCACGCAGGACTAGAAGACTGCTGTTTATCAAATGACAACGAATTTAGAATTTTGCCATTAACGGCAACGAATGGCAACCAATCTTAAATATTAGTTTCCTTATGATGATCTAGGCCTTTCATGTAGATTTGTTTTTCTTCTATACGATCATGAAATGATAAGAGATAAAAGATTTGGTAAAACTAAACGGATTTAATGAAAATCAAGTGCAAAGTTACATCACTTATTTCATAATTCTTTGATCGGGTGATAGAGTAACCGGCTACGTGTATTCACTTTGATGCAGAAATGAAAAAGAAAGTAGCCTACTTACAGGATTTTATTTAATCCATTGACTCCTGAACTTTCTTGATCCTCAAGAACTAACTTTCACTGGTCACCAATGGTTTGATAGTCGTTTTGAATTGTGTAATTTAGTTTATTTGCTTCATACAGCAACGAAAACTCCTTTGCGAATTCATTATACCAGGTGACATCTTGGATGATTCGATAATCATTATTACATATTCATGAAATATTATTTTCTTTGAAGGATATCATCTTTCTCTTTCAAAAAGGAGTAAGGATACCATTACTTGCAGACGTGATTAGTATATAAATTGTCATGAAATTAAAATCTTTGCAAAATATAAAAGTCAAGTGGCTTTTTTTATTTCTTTCTTACAGGTAATTTTTATTATTAGTTTAACAGTCTTCATGCTCTTCCCGGGAGGATATGAAATTGGTTCGTGTGTAAAGGCCTAGAAATGAGGGTGGTGGTGTGTGCGTGAGGGTGTGTTATACACACAAAAACACACACTTATCCACCACTGTACGAATGAGTGTATGTATGTAAAGGTGAACGCAAGGGCTATGTAAGGGTGTATGTATGTATACAGAGAGAGGAAGAGAGAGAGAGAGAGAGAGAGAGAGAGAGAGAGAGAGAGAGTGTGTAAAGGGTGAGAGATAGAGGAAGAAAAGTGAAAAGAGCGGGAGGGGGAAAGGAAAAACGAGAAAATAGGAGAGAAGGGAGAAGGGAGAAGGGAGAAGGGATAATGACTTCTCACACCTCCTTGTAAAGTAAGACAGGTCCTCCCCCCCCCCCCTCCCTCGATGGGTGATTTCTTTTTCTTCCTAGCTGTTTTCCACTTTCAAATATTATTTTCTTCATCAAAGTACATGTAAGATGTATGTTAGTAAAACAAGTTCACCGCCCCCCCCCCCGAACCTCTATTTTCTATTACTCCTCCTATATTTTTTCCTCCTTCCTCCCCTCTCCATTTTATCATTCCACAATATCTCCCTCCCTCTCAGCTGTATCTGTCTCAACCTCTCTCTCTCCCCCATCTTTCTCTCCCCTCTCTCTCTCTCTCTCTCTCTCTCTCACTCTCTCTCCCCTGGCACCCTCTCTCTCTCTCCCCTCACTCTCTCTCCCTCTCTCTCTCTCTTACTCTCTCTCCCCTGTCACCCCCCTCTCTCTCTTTCTCTCTCTCTCTCTCTCTCTCCCCTGTCACCCTCTCTCTCTCTCTCTCTCTCTCTCTCTCTCTCTCTATCCCCCTCTCTCTCCCTATCTCTCTCTTTAAATTGTTCTCTCCCTGACACTTCCTCTTTCTGTCAGTATTGTTCAACTATGTTTCTATGATTAATCGTTATATATTGCGTGTGACTGTGTTGAATTACATTATCGAGTAGCATTGTGCAGTATATTATGGATCAAAATCAAACATGCATGCTTAATGTTATTTTCCAATTCGTAGTATTGTAGTAAGATGAATTATTTATCTCAAAGTTGTAAACAGTTTCCATCAAACAAATCTTCAGTTTTTACCTGTCATAAACTCAATTAATCAGCCTCAATTTCTATTTAAAATATGAATATTCCTCACTTGATAATGATAATTTTTAAAATAAGGATATTGACGAATTTGTACTATGTGTAACTTCAAATATTTAGCAAGTATGTAATATGCAATAAGTTGAATCTGTTTTAATGTGTATTACTTGTACTTGTCTATATCTATATTTTGTTGATTTTCTTAAAATAAATCTGAGCTTGTAAAACTTGCAGTGTAATTAATTTTTCAGGCAACAATTTTACATATTACTATCCTACATCTACTACCCCCCTAGCCTACATTTGCTACCACCCTACTTCTTCTCCTACCCTAGCTCAACTACCATCCTACTATTACTACCACCTTACCTCTACTACCCAACTACCTTGCTACCATCCTACCTCTACTATAATCCCAATTATACTACCACCCTACCTCTCCTCCCATCCTACCCTCATATATCTCCTACCATGCTCTACCCCCCCCCTCCCTCCCTCCCCTCCTCCATATTTTGATCAACGCTTGTGGATCTCGTGCATAAACAAATTATTATAGTACATGTACCTATAATACGTGTTAACGCTATTTGGCCAGTTTCTCAAAACCGTTATTAGTCTAAAGTTCGTGCGTTTCAATGGGATACCTACATACCTGAACAAAAGAGGATTTCGATAAATTAGCCCATGGTGCTCAGCTCGAGCAAGTACTTTCATGAAAAGCAAGTATTATTCGGACTAGAATTGCTTCTTCTCAGTACACTATTGTCGTCACCTTTCATCTCTTTCTCTCATCGACCATCGACCATACAACAATTCATATAAGATAAGACTGAACTGAACTGAACTAAGATTTGAAAAAAACTTCTGTAAGCAAGCGAAGCGAGCAAAGATTTTATTTTTCTTCATACACGATTAATGTTCTCGTACAAGAATTTGATGAATCGATATGATTTTTCATTTATTTACCATCAATAAAGAATATCATATATCTTAATCTTCATTAACATTTGAGACAGCGCTTGGAGGATCTTATACTGCTTTTAAATACATATTCTCATTTTTTTTAAATTTTACTTATGTCATGTATTTACCTGACCTACATTGTGTATGTACCTACATGTACATGTTCATTTTATTTTGTTCAGATGGACCCGTATGTTTTATTACACAACAACGCATTTTTTAAAATCAGAACATGAGATAAATACGTATATTTTTATGTTTACAGAAAGGGTAAATCTACATTAGAATTACAATATCATCGACAATAGGCTATCATGAGTATGGACGCTCGTGCGCATAGAATTGAAAATTAACAAAACTTTACCCCTCCCTAATACTCTCTTGGTTATTTAACGCTGGTGGCAAAGAATATAAAAATACCCCGGCTGTGATTGAAACAGAGATAATGCAATACAATGACCCATTTTGTGTTTGCAATCAGAGTCCAACGATCTAAACGATCAAATAATTTTCATTATTTGATTGATTATCGTATGCATTTCTAGAGTCATATCTTAAAGGTATAAAACAACTGTACTGGATGAAAAACATACATCTCTCAAGATTGACCGTTACATTGAAAAAAGGTGCATAGGTTCCCCCTATCCCCTAACCCAGCTAGATATTGTTTAGTAATGATTATCACAAGAAAGAAGCAGAAAACACTAGTAGATGTGGTGACGAACATGATCATGGGGGTAATCCGACAACTGATCCGGGCTTTGTTTCGTCAAAGTATAGGGTTAGGGTTAGGACCAGCGTGAGGGTTAGGACCAGCGTGAGGGTTAGGCCTTTTAGGTTATAATTAGGGCTGGGATAAGAGTTAGGTATAATGTTTGGTCCCGGATCGAAGCTAGAAATAAGAAATTTATAGCGGAGCAATAATCGCAGGAGCATTTGTTGTAGGACCGATGGTGGCTTGCCGAATCAGACGATCCCTTATAATACTTCGGGAAGCCTTCATGAATCAGGCCTACTTTAGAAGTAGAAGAACGAGAATCATTGAGATCCAAGTCGAATTGGCAACAAGGCGAGTTCCCGCCCCACTGACAAAAAGACAACCCTCATAAAGGCCGCGACCAGACGTTGCTTCTCGCGTCAAAGCGATCATAGCATCATTGCCTTCACGTCCGCTAGGTACGATCATAATCGCGGCCGTTCCATCTGCATTAACTTCTACGGAGAGCCCAGAGCAGCCGTCAACGGTAGTATCCCCACTGATGATATCGCAGTAGGTACCCTGGGGAAGACCAGTCTGCAGAACTTCATTCACGGTGAACTCCTCGTTGTTCAATGCAAAGAATCCCTTGTCTCCTCGAGAGAAAGCGATGGCATTTTCACCGTTGTCCCACCAGTTCTCCACAGCCTCACCCTCGGCGATATTACGGAAACAGACCATGTTACGGATCTCTTGCCAACGATGCTCGCACACCCATCCTCCGTCGCACGTTCCACGGTCATTGATGATGACATCGTCGATTACACCGTTGGCATTGGATGGTGGTCCCTGGTCCGTATTTTCGAACTCGTAGCTGCTCATGAGACGAGTGGTTCCGTAGTTCCAGGCGAGGGTGAAGGCCACTGCTTTCTTGTATGGGAGTGGTTCTTGGAAGGCCAGGATAGTCCCTCCAGCACCGTGACCGCGCTGGTTATCATGGTTCTCCACAAAGACAACGGCACTCTCACTCGGCATAAATGTCCATTTGTCATCGAACCCAAAGTCTGAGTATTCTGCCGCTGCCTTCGTGCCTCGGCCAAACTGGGCTATCTCATTGCAATACTTGAATTCAGTGACATCACCACACTCGTAGTACTCATCAACATGAATGGCCTCATTATCATCGACACCGATGACCTCGTTGTAGATCCACGGTCTTCCACCGAATGTGCAGTCATCGAGGCTATACATGAAAAGAGGTGAGAGAGGGAGAGAGATAGAGAGGGAGAGAGAGAGAGAGAGAGAGAGGTGGAAAATCAGATAGAGAGGGGGAGAAGAGGATAGAGAGAGAGAGAAATAACTTGTCGAAATTGTTAAAGATATTGTGTAATTGTAGAAATTTGTGTTTTTCTTTTAATGCGAAATCGAAAAATTTGAATCACTTGTCAATATTTGCTGTAGATCTGTAATAGGATTATAATCCCAAAGCACCAGCATTACTTTTTTGCATTTGTAGGTGATTTTCAGGGGGGGGGGGGGGAATCGTCCCTCCCGGAAAATTTGAAAAAGAGTGCAGCGTTTGGACAAATAAAAATGCAAAAATCTTCTCGCTCGGTAGCTACGCCCCGTCGCAAGGAATACAAGGAATGTATTTTTTGTGAATACAAAAAAACTTCAAAAACCTGTGAGGGGGTAGTCACTTCAAAAAGTCACCTACACAAAAATAACGTTTTTGATTATTACAGTGTACGTCACTTCTCTTCCCCCCCCCCCCCCCCCGAGGGGGGGGGGGGTCATGAAAAGAAATCACCGCCCCTGGTCATGATGATAATATTAACGACATAATTTTCACTATCTTATTTTTTGTATTATTATTACCATCATCTTCATTAAAACAAAATAGTGGGCCTAATATAGTCTTTATTATTATAACCATCTCCATTCATGTCATTAGTATTATTATTATCATCATTATCATTGTCATGATTATCACCATCCTGATCATCATTATTTTACTCACAGGTCTAAAATACCAGCCAGATCAGAGGGAAGCATGTGTTTAGCTGCATCTATTCGGAATCCAGCCACTCCTAATGAGATCAGGTCGTTCAGGTATTCCACCACCTGGAAAAATCATTCAAAAAATAGATACAAATAATTAATTCAGAAAAGGACATATATATTTTTTTTTAAAAGAGAGTTTGGAAAACATACATACATGTACATGTTTTCAAGAAATTCTCATACGCGTAGACAGCTATGGATTTCATATTTAAATTGATAATGAAATATTAGGAGATATCTTTTGCTTGAGTGAGCAAAAGCTACTTTGTGAAATGGCGCAAAACCCAGACTTGAACAAACGAACAAAAAAATGCTTTTCTGATGGGAGATCACATTCCATTTAAAGCTTTCAATTAACAATTTAAATTATCTGGGATTTTGATTGACCAATATCTTTTTATATATTAATAGTTCGATTGTTTGATTGTTCTTAATGGACCATCCTTAGTGCTATTCTATTTCTGACGTCCAAACTCTACGTGTGTGCGTGTATCCTTTTCCGAAATTCTGAAGTAGATAAATGTAGATGTCAAAATGTCAAAATGTGATAACTAAATTTATAAAATGTGTTCAAGAATGTAGCCAGTAAGAAGCGTCGAATGGGATCACGTGTGTGTGCATTAATTATTACCATATGCATGGGGAGTGCATTATGTTGGAAACAACCGTCAATTTCTCGACTTTATACTCATATTGTAGACCCACCTTATAAAACAAATAATACATAATGTAAGCTCGTGCATTAGTGATATGCACCGCATTTGGTTAAGTCACAATGAGACGGACAATGAACTCGACCAGTCTCGTTCACTACCTGCGTGCAGTGCATATTCACTAATGCACTCAAAAACGGTTCTAGGACAACTACCCCCAAGAGCAACCATCCTCTAGGACGGCTACCCCGGGACAACTACCCTCCGGACAACTTCCCCCAGACAACTACCCCCTAGGATAACTACCCCCTAGGACAACTAACCCTGGACAACTACCCCCTAGGACAGCTACTCCCGGACAACTACCCACCGGAAAACTACCCCCGGACAACTACCCACCGGAAAACTACACCCGGACAACTAGCCCCTACGACAACCATCCTCTAGGACAACTACCCGCGGGAGAACTATCCTAGGGGTTGTTGTCTGGGGGTAGTTGTCCAGGGGTAGTTGTCCTTGTGGGTAGTTGTCTGGGGGTAGTTTTCCGGGGTAGCTGTCCTATGAGTAGTTGTCCGGTCGTAGTTGTCCTAGTGGTAGATGTCTGGTGGTAGTTGTCCGGGGTAATTGTCCGGGGGTGTAGTCGTCCTGGAGGGTGGTTGACCTAGGGGTAGTTGACTGGGCGTAGTTGTGCGGGGGTAGTTGTCCTGGGGGTAGTTGACTGGGGTAGTTGTTCGGGGGTAGTTGTCTTGGGGGTAGTCATCCTAGAGGGTGGTTGCCTTAGGGGGTAGTTGACTGGGGGTGGTTATCCGGGGGATGGAAGTCCAGGGGGTAGGTGTCCGGATACGTTAAAAAAATGTGCTTCACACCTACCTTGGTCCTGCCATAGTAGTCATTATCAGGTCCATAGTAGATATCGGCTAGTGCTAGGAGATTGCAATACCGGACCTCATAGGAGCTACCAACGTAGCTTGTACTGAGTATCTCTCCTGATGAGATGTTGCACAGCCCTTTAGGTACATTGAAGTCATCATGGTCATAAGGAACATCCGGGAATGTGTAAGTACTATTATCCAACGTGGTAACTGCATATCATTGTTTCAGAATAAAAGAAATTGCATTCATACATACTGGGAATCTCGCTCAACAAGCCTATCTTTTCTGAGACTCCTTTTTTTCCCTTGTCAGTTCTATCAAGCAATATAAGATATGTTGTGTTATTCTCAAACTTAAATGTACCCTGTAAACTTATTTTTATAACGTAACTACACTACTTATCAGTATTTCGTTACTTGTATAATTCATTTGTTCTATTATATATTGTAATAATATATGGTTTGTATATGTCATTTTAATTTGTGGATATTAGAGTGGAAACATAAATAAAATAAAATAAAATAAAATAAAATCACCATTATCATAATCATCATCAACATCATCATCATCATCAATATAATCATCATCCCCACCATTATGGTCAAAATAATATCACTACTGGCGTCATCTTCGTACATCGTCTCATCCGTTTTCATCATCATCATCATCATCATCTTCATCGTCATCATCGTCATCATCACCATGATCATCATCATCATCATCATCACCATCATCGTCATCATCGCCATCATCGTCATCATCGTCATTACCTGCAGCCATGTGATTGACAATAGCATCTACATAGACCCTGACACCAGCCGCGTTACAGCGTGTGACCATGTCTGCGAACTGTTCACGAGTACCACTACGGCTCTCGATATTGTAGCTAACAGGTTGGTAACGCTGCCACCAGGGGTACGGGACGTCGTTATTTGGGTAGACTCTATGCTCCATTGGTGGCGAGACCTGAACACCAGCGAACTCATGCGGTCCAAGGTAACTATATCATGTGTACAATTATGAGAATTATTATCGCAACGCAGAATAGAAAATCGTCTTAAATTATCTTTATAAAACCAAACATGATCGCAAAAAATCAATCTCTGATCATTTAAAAAGCCTTGTGTATCACCCAGGCAACGACTCAGCCAGCCACTGAATAAGCGCGGGGGGGGGGGGGGGATGTTACACCCAAAAATGTAATAATGCCCACAAATGTAATAACACCCACAAATGTAATAATGCCCACAAATGTAATAACACCCACAAATGTAATAACACTTTACCCACAAATGTAATAATTTCACCCACAAATGTAATAACCACTTTACCCACAAATGTAATAATTTTGAATCACCCACAAATGTAATAATGACTTTACCCACAAATGTAATACATTTGAAGGGATATTTTGTCGAATTTAAAACTAAAACCCTGTAATAAAGCATGGGTATAGCGCGCAGTCTTTGCTCCAGACCCGGTTATTTCAAAAAAATTAAAAAATCTTCAAAACTAAGACCCCACCATCTTCCAAACTAAGACCCGGTAATAAAGCATGGGTTTAGAGCGTAGTTTTTCTTCCAGACCCGGTTATTTCAAAACTTTTAAAAAATCTTCAAAATTAAGACCCCATCATCTTATTCCTGTGGAAGAACATAAGTATTGAGCGTAGTCTTTCCTCTAGTCCCGGTTTTTCAAAAGTTAAAAAAAAAAAAAAAAAAAAAAAAAAAAAAAAAAAAAAAAAAAAAAAAAAACCTTTTAAACTAAGACCCCTCCATCTTCCAAATTAAGACCCGGTAATAAAGCATGGGATTAGAAAGTAGTCTTTACTTCAGACTCGGTTATTAAGAAAAGAAAATCTTCAAACTAAGACCTCACCATCTCATTCCTGTGGAATAACATGGGTATAGAGCGTAGTCTTTGCTCCAGACCCGGTTATTTCAAAGGAAATAGAAATTTAAACAAATCTTCGAAACTAAGACCCACCATGTTATTCCTCTTTTTTTTTCATTTAAAAATAAATTACATTATTACATATGTGGATAAAACACGTCACAAATAAATGATTGGTCGGCGGTCACACGAACTGACGAATCAGTCAAAATGGTCCATATATATATAACACACAGAGGAGGGACCGATTCGATGGTTCGTTGACCGTCGACGATTACTTAATCATGTAAATATTCTAACGCCCACAAATATCCTGGAATTCAATGTTCGTAGAAAAAAGTAATTGAATTAGTGACCTTAAATGTATTTAAATATTGTCGCTGATTGTTTTATGCATGTGATTATGAAATATGTTCACGATATGTAACATATATTTATAATTATGTACGCTATTAGTGACATTGGAACGTTGGATTGCGATGTTATATTTTCATGAGTGCGTGAATGAATTACCTTTCTTCATGTGATGAACGTATCAATTACTTATACTGAAGACTACCAATTGGTACGCGGTACACGGTGTGAATTCATGAGAACGAAATTTATTCAAAGGCAAATACAAACAAAACACATTTATATTACAGTTTTCCCTACTTCTGAAACACTCAACTCCCATAGATCACTGTATATAAATAACATGAACCTACCTGATTTTGGTCAGTACACACTTTCGTAACAGAAGAAGCAGTCCTTGCCACTTGCTTTTATTGTTCTATGCTTTTGATTTCTACAATATCTTCTGGTCTTTCTGGATATTGTACTACAATGAAGTAATTGATATATCTGCCTGATTTAAGTGCTCAATATTAAGAACGTCTCTGTCACAGTTTTGTTTATTGCTGTGATTTGTTGTAACTTTAGTGTTCTGACACTGCTCATTACCATGGAGGTACAACCACGAGAGAGGGGACTCCCCCGAAAGAAATGTCAGAATTAATCTCTAATCGAGAATCTAGGACACCTACCCCCCTGCCAACTACCCCCAGCTAACTACCCCCTAGAATGACAACCCCCCCCCCCCCAGCTAACTACCCCTGGACATCTACCCCGGACAATACCCCCGGACATCTACCCCAAGTCAAGTACCCCCGGACATCTATCCCCGGGCAACTACCCAGGCACGTATAGCCAGAGTTTGAAAAAAATTTTTTTGGGGGGGGAGGGGAACATAAATTAAATCGATCGAGGTCAAAAAAAGGGGTCTACAAAATTTCAACCGATCCTGGAAATTTTAGGGGGGCACGTGACCCCCCCCCCCCCCCCCCCCCGTGGCTACGCTCCTGCAACTACCCCCAGACATCAACCCCCGGTCAATACCCCCGGAAATCTACCCCCCCCCCCCCAATCCAACTATCTCCTTCCAACTACCCCCAGCCAACTACCCCCTACCTGAAAACTACCCCCAACTACCTTAATTTGCTTGGGGGTAGATGTCCGGGGGTGGGGGTAGTTGGAGGGGAGTTAGTTGTCCAGGGGGAGGGGTAGTTGGAATGGGTAAGATGTCCGGGGGTAGATGTCCGGGGAGGGGGTAGTTGACTGGGGGTAGATGTCCGGGGGTAGTTAGCTAGGTGGTAGTTATACCCATGCTTTATTACAGGGTTTTTGTTTTGAACAAATTCGACAAAATATCCCTTCAAATTTATTACATTTGTGGGTAAAGTCATTATTACATTTGTGGGTGATTCAAAATATCACTTCAAATTTATTACATTTGTGGGTAAAGTCATTATTACATTTGTGGGTGATTCAAAATTATTACATTTGTGGGTAAAGTGGTTATTACATTTGTGGGTGAAATTATTACATTTGTGGGTAAAGTGTTATTACATTTGTGGGTGTTGTTACATTTGTGGGTAAAGTGTTATTACATTTGTAGGCGTTATTACATTTGTGGGCATTATTACATTTGTGGGTGTAACAGGGGAGCGTTTTTCCTCAGGGTTTCCTCTTTTTTTGAAAATTTGAAAATTTGGCATATCAATATTTCGTTCTGGTGAGGGGGGGGGGTAAGTTCACCTTCTTTTGGTCACCCATTAGCACCATTTTATAAATTTCTTTCTTTTATTTCTTTTCTTTTTTCAACAAAAAAATTGATTGATGGGTGGGGGGATGTTCCTCCAAAACACATACACACAAACATTGAGGGGGGGGGGGTTCGACCTGGTATCACCATACAAGTACGTAATCCAAACATTGTTTCTATTCAATAAACCATGGGTTATTGAAACTGCCCCTGAGTGGATTTCCCGAAAGTCTTTGCGATCATGCTTAAACTAGGTGTGTCATTTCAAAAGCATCAGTAATATATGTTAATTATCCATTCAACATGGCTCTCTAATATTTTGTAAAACTTATTTAATACCAAGATTTATCTTTAAACAAAATGGACAAGAGCTTTTAGTTGAGGCGGCAACTGCATTTGTTTTGTTAGATTATATTTATAGTACGTTGTCATTAATCGGTTAGTATGTCATTGCAGTAGATCAAAGTGAGATATTTTTGTTTGTTGGTCTAAAGTGTAGACCTTTCTGATAGTTGAATTGGTAAATAGATGAAATGTCATTTTAGATTCAACAAAGCACGAAATAAGAGCACACAGACATTGCGAGATACTAACTGTATTACCAGATATTACTTCCCTGTCTGTGAGTGTCGGATACATTCCGACGTTTCATTTGCTGGTTCTTTGAATTATTACATATTTCTATTTATCTCTCCTCTCTAACATTATTTTTTTTCCGTCTTATTTCATCGGGATATATTTTCAATTCCTCGAAGCATAACACATACACTGTTGCCAATTAAGTTGTAATAAATTCTAATCAGGCTCTTTTCATGAAAAGATTGTGACAACATCATTTAATCTTGAAAGATAAAGTTTATTTTCTCAGAATTGTACTGATCAATAAAGACTGATCAATAAAGTGTTGAGACGATAATCTATCAATTTTAGAATATCATTGTTACAATCATTAATGAAAGAGGTAAGACAATATATTCCAATTTTGGGGGCACCATTGTATTATATAATTAGAGTGATATGTTCATTTATTTAGTACTCTCACACACTTGGTTTCACAGCCCTTTACATTGTATAAAGGTGTGAAATACAATTAAATATATACGTCTTCAAGTGTCTAGTGTGGGTGCTGTACGGATGTATATGGCTTGAAAGGCAACATCGAGGTTCAAGAAACACCAACATAGACTTACTCTTCACACTCCCTGACGATGTCTGTCCACTTCCATTCGAAAAGGTGAACGACAGTGGTTTTACCTTCCATGAAATTGGGATCAGTCCTTGCAGCATTGGCAGCAGCGATCCCGATGAGGAGCAGGATTGACGAGTATTGGTAACCCATCGTGACTGTGGGAGGAAACGGGGAAGTTTCTTTATTAATACAACACAATAAATATATAGTTACATGTATAATACTTTATTACTACAACTACTACTACTACTACTACTACTACTACTACTACTACTACTACTACTACTACCAGGGGTGACGATTTCTATTCATGACCGAGAGGGGGGGGGGGGTGAAATTCAATATTTACTAGTACATTTTGAAGGGTATTATGCGAGGGAGCGAAGCGATCGAGCAAGAAGATTTGTATTAGTCTTAACGCTGCACTATTGGGCCCTCCAGAGCCTAAAAGTGTGTTGTAGTCTTTAATCAGTATTTATTACACATTTGATTGTGCAATATTTCAAAATTTCCGAGGGGACGATTCCCTCTAAAAAGAAATTGAGGGGGGGGGGGACGCCTACCATAGAATAATTCCAAGTCTTGATTGAAGACGAACTTAAATTCATGTAATTTTGTTCTTTAACAAGGAACTATCAAATAAAGTCAATTGTATAGATTTGTGTCCATAATTTGCTCGTCACTTGAAAGATCAACATGATGAGAGCAACCAGTGACATGGATGGCCTGCCAAAGTTCAATTCCATATCAAGATGAGCTAAGTCTTTGTGAAACACCCTTCCCCCGCCCCGCCCCTCTTCACCCAGATTAGTGTAAGGCGCCAAATCCATTTGAAATTAAATGCTCAGTGGCTGCCAGGCTCACGATCAATTGGGCAAAACGAATTTCCGTTTCGGTTTAATAAAATTTGGAGTGGACTATTAGGCTATTATTATTATTATTATTATTATTATTATTAAGATGAACAAATATTATGTGTACAGAAGTACCATATGGAGCAAAACAACGAGTGTCAGAATATTATGCACACAGATAAGAAGTAGTAATGCAATCAAGCAATTAAAATGTTACTTACCGTATCTAGCGATTTATTGCCCTGAATTGGCCTGTTTATCGGATTGAGGTAAATATCACAAATTATCCTGATTTATACACCGTGCCAACTCAAACAATCTTTAGCGGAAGGATTCAGCTAGTGGTACGGTTGAATGTAGTTCCGACCAGAATGTTTGACAGGCATACATCATAAGACACGCTTATATTGCGTGGAAAGCAAAGTCCATCGGTTGTTTGCAGAGAAAAATTATCTTATACTTGACATGCCATGGAACGTAAAGGAGAGGAGTTCTCACGAAACATTTCCTTCAAGCTTTACTGTAGATCTCGTAAATTCCTTAAAACTTGGACATCCATTAACCTAACAAGAAGAAGGAGGAGGAGGAGGAGGAGGAGGAGGAAAAGGAAGAGGAGGAGGAGGAGGAGGAGGAGGAGGTGAAGAAGAAGCAGAAGAAGAAGTAGTATAATAAGAGGAAGAAGAAGAAGAAGAAGAAGAAGAAGAAGAAGAAGAAGAAGAAGAAGAAGAAGAAGAAGAAGGAGGAGGAGGAGGAGGAGGAGGAGGAAGAGAAAGAAGATAAGAAGAAGACGACGACGACGACAAAGAGCAGGATGAAAAGCTTCAGATGTTAATATACATGTACATAATATATCTTTTCACACTGGGTTTGTCATATTTGCATTAGATTTAAAATCTTTTATTCACTTTAGCATGCATTTACGAATGAAAACATAAACAACGACAATATGACATCGAACTGCTTATTTTGTGTTCATCATCTCTTATTGGATCTTTTTGTGTATATAACAAACCCAACTATCAAATGCTAATAGTTGACATTTTTCTGAAAAGGGCAACGACTCTATTTGACGTGCAAAATTCAAACGAATACATACATAATGTTTAATAAATATACTATGACCGAGAAACCTAGATCAATGTTTTTGCGAACTTGATTTCGGACCATGCATGATTTGAAGGTTAATAATTGAGATAGTTGGGGGGGGGGGGGGGTAAACCCCGACCCAACAACAAATATTGAGAGGGCAAGATCCAGCTTTATAACTAACCCAACCAATGTCATAATAGGTGTACGACAGTGGCGGATCCAGGGAGGGGGCCCTGGGGCCCTGGTTCCCTCCCCTGGGAAAAAAACAGGTAAAAACAGGTTAATTGTACCTTTATTTGGTGACGGCTTCAAACCCTGGGCCTCAAAGGGGGGGGGGGGGGGAGGGATTTTCAAATTTTCGAGGGCAAAAAAAAAAACGAGTGCTCCTTACCCCCTTTGGCCTCCTCCCCTGCCGCCGGCTGGATCCGCCCCTGGTGTACGAAGCGTGGGGGAGAGGCTGGGTGGCTGCCCCTCCGCTTCTAGAGCATTCTGAAACTACCGGTTAGGACAACATTTAGATCTAGTTTTTTTTGTGGCGTGCAATGTCGCCTTTTTCTGATATAATTGAACACTTCCATATACCATTACCTTGTGTGCTAACAATAATGTGAGAGATTGTTAGGTACATTCCTTTTTTGTAATATAGATTACTAATACATAAACCATCATCTGAGCAGAAGCGAACCAATAGGCTTTTCCCGTAATGTAACCGAATTTAATGCATATGTCATGAAGTGCTTCGATAAAAATATTTGATTCACTTAATACAAATAATGTATCTCGATAATAAGAATGCGAATCGCATACATCATTTGTTTCTACATGTAGGTAGGATTAGCATTATGGCTTGCTCTACCTAACGACACAAAGTATATGCAGTTTGCATTCTGACTATCGAATTATAATTATTTGTAATAGGTGAATGAATAATTTGTATCGAGGCACTTCACCTCGTTTCACTATGTGATTGGCCTATTTGGGACTCTCCTTGAACTGCTTGAAGTGACCAGCTGCCAACAAGTATCTGCTAATACTTGAACTAGTAATGGTTTGCAATTCCACAATGTGATAAAACCTGATTAACATTTGGATCTGGAAGTGGAAATATATGTAACTTTTTTTTTGGGGGGGGGGGCTGATAAAGTAACAAAGAGATTCCAAATAATTACCTAATACATTACTGAATGCATTAATAAAACATCATTAACTTAATAAAACAAACCTAGTTTGGGGTGTTACAATACACACAAATGAATCTATTAATAACAATTCATTTCTAATAGGCCTAAGTCGTTTTAAAGGAATTCGATACTATTATCACTAATAATTAAATGTTGCCTTAAGTTATCTCTTCGCTTTATTTTCTCTACTTGTTTCATATACATTTGGAATAATACCTTACACATTTATAAACATGCTTAAAATAGTCATGATTTCTCTGGAACACGCCCTATATCCATTGAAATGTAGTAAACACGAAAACTTTGTCAGTGTCCATGTACCAAACTCTAAGTCCGAATTTGTAATGATTTTTTTTAAATACCTACGCACTGGGATCATAGAAACATTGTAAACATGATAACTTTGTATATATGTACCAAACTAAAAATCAGAACAATCCTGATTCTCTTCACTGTCTACGTACGGTAATCATGGAAACATGAGAAACAAGGTACCATGGTGACCAATATACCAAACACAACGTCAAGTACAATCAATAACAAACAAACATTGACTTTATCTGTCACTAAACGCTGTTAAACGATATTGGATACAAAGGTGACATGGTACAACGTTAGTGTTTTTATTTGAGGAACAAAGAGCAAACGGACAAATATTATTTGAAAGGATAAGATGGAAAATAGGAGGAGAGGATAATTGTCATCGGAATTGGACTCTTCCAAGGCTGGGCGGTGAGGGGGAGGGGGTGGAGCACAGAGAAATAGAGATACATGTAGAAGGGAGAGGGAATAATAACAAGGAGAAAGAAAATAGTCTAGAGAGGGGAGAGAATAAGAGAGAGAGAGAGAGAGAGATAGGGGGAGGGAGGGAGAGAGGGAGAGAGAGAGAGAGAGAGAGAGAGAGAGAGAGAGAGAGAGAGGTTTGCCAGTTTGTTTTGGCGACACTGTTCTAACAAATACACGTTTTCATTATCATCTTTTATTATTCATTGTAAGTTTTAGTATTCCTTGCTTTAAACATGTTGAGTTTTCTGTGATTCAGGTGAATGTTTAGCGAATGAATAGCAGTATTGCAATGAATGCAATCAATAACAAATTAGCTTTTAATTGTACTGCCCCCGCTTCGACTACACATCCAGTATAATCAGACCGACCCGACGTAGCAGCGATGGTCAATGCCATCATCGCGTCTCGCTCATTATTACTCGGTAGCAGATCGATGTAGGCAAGTCCATCGTCATCGACGACCACGGATGTTCCTGAGCAGCCCGTGGTCGTAGGCTCACCCGTGATCAGATCACAGTATGTCCCGGATGGTAGTCCTGTCTGCAGAGTCTCTGATTGCCGAATCCTCTCATTGTTCAAGGCGAAGAAGGCTTTGTCGCCTCGAGAAAAGGCGATGAAATTATCGCCATTGTCCCACCAGCTATCAACCGGCTCATCCCCAGCAACGTTGCGGAAACAGACCATGTTGCGTATCGCCCTCCAGCGATGCTCGCAAACCCAACCACCATCGCATAATCCTTCTGCGTTGATCATGACGTTGTCTGTGTTACCTGAACTATCAGACGGCGGTCCCTGGTCGCTGTCTTCAAAGACATACCCGCTGAAGATACGCGCAGTTCCGTAATTCCACGCCAAGCCGAACGCGAGACCGATCTTGTATTCGCGTGGTTCTTCAAACGTCAGGATATCTCCTCCGCCTCCGTGGTTACGTTGGTTGTCATGGTTCTCGACGAAGATGATCGCGTTTTCACTCGGCATCATCCCCCAGCTCGGATCGAAACCAAAGTTTTGAAACTGATCAGCTGGGACGGAGGCTCGTCCGAGTAAAGCCATTTGATCGCAGAATTTAAACTCGGTAACGTCACCGGTTTGAAAGTACTCGATAGGCCTAATGGCCTCGTTGCTGAATCGGTCGATGACCTCCTGATAGATGTACGGCCTGCCGCCAAATGTACAGTCATGGAGGCTTTACGAATAAAAGACAACAATACACAATCACCGTTAACATTAACACTATAATAGAGCTAAAGTTATGATATAAAGAAAGTATTTAAAAGATTTAGCATGGTTTAAAGAAAAGGAACAAAAACCAACACAACAAAAACAAATAAGTAAATCGACCAAGAATTTATGGTGAAAACAAAAACGAAATATCTACGAAAGTAACACATATTCTTCTTTTCCAAACCCTATAAACTTCTCAGCATGTAAACATGGTAAAATTCTTGTGGATATGTGGGGTTACGTCAGGCGATATGATGCCCTGTACTGTATGCAACGGACATATACCACATAACAGATTATTATGCTCCATATATGAATTTGGATACGTACCGACTTTCCACATCGTCCAGTTCAGCAGGGTACATGTGTTTAGCTGCATCAATCCGGAACCCTGCCACGCCCATGGCTATCATAGTATTAAGGTACTCTACAACCTAGGTAAAACAGACACGGGGCAGAAGAAGAAAAACATGTACACAACCAGAGTAGTTACAAGGGGTTGAAGGAGGGAAGGGGAGGGGGGGGGGGGGGGTGGACCTTTTTAAACGTGTATACTAGAAGGAAAAAGAAATGTAACCGGGCAAAAGTCTATTAAATTGTCGGGAAAGATGTGTAATGGTATATTTTTTTTTTATTTAGCTTTGATTTCTGCGACCGTTTGGAAAATTACAATAGACATAAATTGCGACAATGGCTACGTTTAAGTAACATTTCTGTCAGTGTTATTTTTTTTTTCGTTTTGCTTTACGTTTGTTCTGTTTCTGTTTTGTTAATTGACCCCCCCCCCCCTCTATCTCTCTCTCTCTCTCTCTCTCTCTCTCTCTCTCTTTAAAGTGATCCGGTAACTTTGTCTCAGATTCTGAAACGAAATTCTTGATTTAACTCATGCTGCAATGATAATTTTAAACCTTTAGGTCAGTCAGGAACCCAATGACTTTTACAAGCCGACCGCCTGTCTGATTATCAAGATATTTATGATTGGAATTAGAATTTTTTTAAATTGTTTGCCAAACGGTTTTCATAACACTACATTCTATTGGGAAAAACGAGTATGGTAAAACCGGTCACTCAAAGAGTTTTACTTTTTGAGGCACTTCTTGATAATTTTGAAGCGCAAATCATTTTTAGGGCTTCAATATTACACCATATCACAGACACTGATAACACGTAGGGCCGTGCATCTCAGATTTGACATTGTTAAACGATGTCTTTAAGTGCCATATCGTTTGACTTTGGCGATCATGCTGTTCCACAACCCTCGGCTCCTAGCCTTTTTTATTAGTACCACTCCCAGTTCTTTCACTCATCTCTCTTCTAATCCCTACCCTTCTTCTTCCCCTACTCCTCCATCCCACAATTTTTAATTTACCTACGGGATGGAATTACTCAAACAAGCATTGTACAAGCATTGCTTTTTAGTGGACTCCTTTGTTTCCAATGTGTATGTTCCTTAATTTTTGTAAATCGTTATGATCAGGGGCGTACGCAGGATTTTTTCAAGGGGGGGGGGGGGGTTTAAATCTGGCCCAAAATATTTTGCTCCCGAAAATTTGAAAATCGCGCGCCGGCCGAAAAGGGGGGTAAGAGGACACTTTTTTTTTTTTTTTTGGTATCGAAATTTGAAAATTTGACATTTTTCTCCGTTGGGGGGGGGGGGGTAAGGTCATCTTTTTGAGGTCGGTCATGGGAATTTTTTTTTTTTTTTTTTTATTAAAAAAAAAAAAAAAAAAAAATCCAAAAGGGGGGGGTTTTAGGGAAATTTAGGGGGGGGGTTTACACACAAACAATCACAAAAGGGGGGGGGGGGGGGGGGGGGTTAACCCCCAAACCCCCCCCCCCCCCCCCTGTGTACGCGCCTGGTTATGATCGATTCGTAATGTGTTTTGGGAAATAACAATTTAATTGAATTAAATTGAATTGAATTGATACTTGTATTGAATATCTACCATAACTTCACGATGTTCCATTGGTGCTTTAAAAGAATTTAATTTGTAACATGAACATGAACATGAATATGAAATTTTTCCAACCCATACCTTGTCACGTCCATAGTAGTTGTTCAATTCCCCATAGTGTATGTCACTCAGACCAAGCAGGTTACAGTAACGCATTTCAACTGTATTATTGATGTCATGAATACCGCCATCATCGGTCGGACACAGTCCAAGTTTGACGTTAAAATCATTCTCAGTGAAAGGAACGCCTGGGAAGTCATAACTACCTGTGTGTAATAAACAGCAGTAGGTATTATTATATGTAGAGGTGCAAACCCTCACCCTTGTTCATTATAGAGTGGTATAGTGTGACGTCATCGAAAAAATCTATTTTTAGAATTTAGTTATGAAACAGAGCAAAATAACACTGAGTTCCTATAGGAATATAGTTATTCAGATAGTCATATATCAGACAATACTAAAAACATATTTAATTGTTTTTTTTTCGACATTTGGACATTATTTTTGATGGTCTTTCGGAAAAAGAAGAATTTTTTTGAAAAGATTGTTATAATGTCACAGCTCCGGTACTTTATTACCATCGTGTCTATCAATATTGCCGCCATGAACTGTACAACATTTGCAACAAACATAAAATACGACGTTATCATCATCACATTACTGTCATCATCATCATCATCATCACCATCGTTATCATCATCATCATCATCATCATCATCATCGTCGTCATCACTATTACTATTGTTGCACTGTCATCATCATTGTCGTCGACTTCGTCATCATTATCATAATCATCGTTAATATCATAATTATCATCATTGTCATTATCATAAGAATTATCATCGTCGTCGTCGTCATTATCGCACTCACCACCAGCCATGTGGTTGATGACCGCGTCGACGTAGATGCGAACATCGACAGCCAAACACCGTGCTACCATATCAGCGAACTCCTCCGCTGTTCCGCTCCTGCTGTTGAGCTGGTAGCTGAGTGGCTGGTAGCGCTCCCACCAGGGGTACGGGTAGGGAGGGTTATAGGGGTTGGTCGAGAATATCAGGTGCTCGCTCGGTGGAGAAACCTGCACACCGGCGAACTTGTGGGGTCCGATGAATCTAGAGAGAGTGGGGGTGGAGAGAGATAAAGAAAGGGAGAGAGAGAGAGAGAAAGAGAGAGACGGGGAGAGAGAAAAAGATAGAAATATAAGGAAAACAAGATACAAATACAGATATATCGAAAAAGATAGAAAAAACAAGAGAGAGAGAGAGAGAGAGAGAGCAGGCAAGAAAAAGAGAAAGATACACAGATATTGTGTGGGGTTTGCGCGTGGGTGTGTGTGTGTGTGAGAGAGAGAGAGAGAGAGAGAGGGGAGAGAGAGAGGGGGGGAGAGAGAGAGAGAAAGAGAGATATAGAAAGAGAGGTAAAAAGATAAATGCTAGAGATAATTGGGTCAAAGCAATTTTCCGCTGCGGCTGCTATAAGGATGAAAACTTTCTCCTAAATATCACGCACCTGAAGTTGAAAGCATAATATGCTTAATTTATAGCGTGGTGGTGCAACAATCATTTCCTTTTGTTACATCGTAGTGTGCAATGAAAACCTAAAATTGCGCTTTGTAAGGTAAAAAGTATTTCCTTTCAACGATACACACATATATATATATATATATATAATTTTGATATTGCACTTTGGAGGTTGATCAACTATTTGTTTTCTACAGTGAAACAATTCACTGCACTATATCATAAAGGAAATATATGTAGTTATGTAAAAAGAGAAGGATTATTAGTAAACCTTTCACATTCTTCGGCGATATCAGTCCATTTCCATTCGAATAGATGCACGATCACGGTTCGATCATCAGCAAAGTTTGGTTCGGTACTCGAGCCATACACGACGGAGATCACCAAAGACAACACCACAATACGAAACATTGTCCCTAATGAACAAAAGGTTTAAAGACAAATATCATCACGAATCTAAAAGGCTTTCAAACAAAACAGCTATTTATAAATGTAATGCTTCCTGGGAGAAATTTACTGGGTGTAAGCCACAAATATATTTAAATAAAACAGCTATTACAATAAATTATAATAGCCTTTTGCTTAGAATACTGAATGTGTTGTTACGACATAGTGTTTATTTAATCACTGTAATTCCTTCACTTTACAACACAACGGTAGCAATATTATTGACATACATAATACAAGTACCTGTGACATTGAAGGTCGTAAGTGTTTTAATGAAAATCTCCCCTTCACAAGCCAGTATTCTACTCATGCGCATAAATAACATACTGTATATGAAATTGTATAAGGTTCGTAACAAAGTGAACGTGACAAATACATATTACGTAATCAGAACATGATGTCTATTGGTATATACATTTCCATTTAGCTGATTTCTTGAAAGGCTCTGCGACCGTGTATTTTGCAGATAGTTAATGAGTGTAAACATGGATAAACTACTCCATTTGATGTTACGAATTTTGAATCTATCTGATGACAAAAAATAGAGGTCTAAACTCAACGGCAATTCATCCGATGAATGTTGTTAACGATAATAGTGACTACGTTTAGAATGGCTTAGTGATTACAACATAGAAACTTAGCTAAAGCCAGGGTTGTTTAGATTATACAATGATATCTATCCCCGAGAAAGAGTGCTTTATAAAGTCCATTGACTAGTACAGAGTCTTAATATTATAATTATATTTACTTACCGATAAATATGGATTTGGTCTTTCCCATTCTCAACGAAATAATTTAATTTTGGATGCAATTTCCGGTTCAATTCACCCAGAAATACGATGCAGCAAGATATAGCTTGTCTTTTTATTATCCATTATGCAACTCGACGGAGGTTCCATAAAAGATAATACGCCCCATCCGAGCAAATATAAATTGTTGTGGCCCGGTCCCAATTTCCAATATCGCTAACCTTGGCTTTAGGTAAAGGTATGGCCTTCTATTTATTCTTAAGGAAAAATATAAGCGGTTCCATTGTGCATCGAGTCTATTTGAATGCACTATTTGAAAAAAGAATGAAATTACCGGGACAATTTTCTCTCTCTGTCTATCTGTCTCTCCCTCCCTCTCTCTCTCCCTCTCTCTCTCTCTCTCTCTCTCTCTCTCTCTCTCCCTTTGCCTCTTCAGAGAGAATTTATTCTTTTATTTCATTTATACATTAAGCATTTGTCCAAAATTATAAAATATATAGCCAACGCTTTCAAATAAACTACAACAATAAAAGTTATAAATATAATGCTCTGGTAATTTTTATTCCAGTTAGGGGATTTCACACCTACCCAAAAAGTGACATTTAAAAATATGCATTGCGATCCATTTTTTGGTGTGTTTTTTTGCGTATGTGGACATAATAATTCCCACTGATCTTCGCGATTTGCATCGCGATCTAATTCGCAGTAAGTCTTGCGATTTGTCAGAATAAACGCGATAGTTTGCCGGGCGCTGTGTATGTGAATGGTATTGAGAATCAAAACCAGATTGATTTAATTCCAGGATTCCAAGCGCGCATACATCGTCGAGATTCACGCATGCGCAGTTCGGACGTTCTTGCCGTCGAGCAATTCAGTTCAATTCGCACTTAATTGATCTTTGCATCGCAATCCCAATTGCACTAATTGTTATGTGTGAACGGGCCTAATGTGTGCACTTCTCGAACCACTAAAATCAGATCAGGGACTTGATAGACATTTGATCAGATAGTAGCTTTACAAACGCTCAATGTAGGTCATATAAACGGATCGCTTTTTATGATTTCCCGAGTGATGTTTAAAGAGAAGGTTGAGTCTCAAATCTAAAAAATTGACATTTTTTCATATTTCATTGTTCAAGAAAAAATAAATTATCGAGAGACCAAAATGTTTTGGAGGTATTTTCCCTCTAATTTTACATTTGGTCCAAGAATTTGTAAGGGCGTTCATTGCCTACCATAGAATAATTCCAGGTCTTGATTGAAGGCAAACTTATATTCATATAATTCTTTTTCTCCAACAATGAACTGTCAAATAAAGTCAATTTTATAGATTTGTGACCATAATTTGCTACTCAGTTGAAAAATCAATAGTGAGAGCAACCAGTGGCGTGGATGGCCTTCCAAAGTTCATGTCAATAACAAGATGAGCTAAGTCTTTGTGAAACACCCCTCCCCCACCCCGCCCGCCCCTCTTTCCCCATATTTGTATAAGGCGCCAAATCCACTTTAAAGTAATTTCTCAAGGCTTAAGATAAAAACAACATTATGTGCACAGAAGTACCGTATGGAGCAAAATAACGAGCGTTACAATATTATGCACACAGATAAAAAGTGGTAAAACAATCAAGCAATTAAAATGTTACTTACCGTAGCTAGCGATTTATTGCCCTGAATTGGCTTGTTTATCGGATTGAGGCACAAATTATCCTGTTATATACACCGTGCCAACTCAAACAAGCTTAGTAAGCGGAAGGATTCAGCTAGTGCTGCGGTTGAATGTAGTTCCGACCCGGATGTTTGACAGGCATACATCATAATACACGCTTTATGTTGCGTGGAAAGCAAAATCCAGCGGTTGTTTAAAGAGATCTTGAGGTGTAGCGATTAAACTGTGCTAAATTAATTTATACTTGACATGCCATGGAATGTAAATGAGAGCAGTTTTCAAGAAAAAAATCTCCATCATGCTTTTAATATAATTTGTTTAAGTTCAAAACTTGGACATCCATTTCTCTAAAATGAAGAAATAGAAGGAGGAGGAGTAAACACGAAAACTTTGTCAGTATTCATATACCAAACACTAAGTCTAAAATTGTAATGATTAGAACAAATACCTACATGTACGTAGGCCTACTGTGATCATAGAAACATTGTAAAAAGGATAACTTTGTATAGATGTACCAATATCAAAATAAGAAGAATCATGATTCTCGTCACTGTCTACGTACGGTAATCATGGAAACATGATAAACAACGTACCATGGTGACCAATATATCAAAAACAAATTCAATTACAATCAATAAAAAAAAAAGAAGAAAAACAGCTTTTGACATATCTGTCATTAAACGCTGTTAAACGATATTGGATACAAAGGTGACATGGTACAACGTTAGTGTTTTTATTTGAGGAACAAAGAGCAAACGGACAAATATTATTTGAAAGGATAAGATGGGAAAAAGGAGGAGAGGATAATTGCCATCGAAATCGGACTCTTCCAAGGCGGGGCGGAGGGATACAGGAAAATAGAGATAGAGCGGAGAGGAAAGAATCGACGAACAGAGAGAAAGAGAGAGAGAGAGAGAGAGAGAGAGGTGGTAATGGAGAGGGAGAGAAAATGTTGCTACTCTACTTTTGCGACTCTGTTCTTGCATCACCCTCTTCGTTATCTTCTTTTGATAGTCATTATAAGTTTGAATATTATTTGCTTTGAACATGTTGAATATTCCGTGATTCATGATTCCGTTGAATGTTTAGTGAATGAAAAGCAGTAATGCAATGACTGCAATCAATAATACATTAGCTTTTAATTGTACTGCCCCCGCTTCGACTACACATCCAGTATAATCAGACCGACCCGACGTAGCAGCAATGGTCAAAGCTACCATCGCGTTTCGCTCATTATTACTCGGTAGCAGGTCGATGTAGGCAAGTCCATCGTCATCGACGACCACGGATGTTCCTGAGCAGCCCCTGGTCGTAGGCTCACCTGTGATCAGATCACAGTATGTCCCGGATGGTAGTCCTGTCTGCAGAGTCTCTGATTGCCGAACCCTCTCATTGTTCAAGGCAAAGAAGGCTTTGTCGCCTCGAGAAAAGGCGATGAAATTATCGCCATTGTCCCACCAGTTTTCAACTGGCTCATCCCCAGCAACGTTACGGAAACAGACCATGTTGCGTATCGCACTCCAGCGATGCTCGCACACCCAACCACCATCGCATAATCCTTCTGCGTTGATCACGACGTTGTCTGTGTTACCTGAACTATCAGACGGCGGTCCCTGGTCGCTGTCTTCAAAGACATACCCGCTGAAGATACGCGCAGTTCCGTAATTCCACGCCAAGCCGAACGCGAGACCGATCTTGTATTCGCGTGGTTCTTTAAACGTCAGGATATCGCCTCCGCCTCCGTGGTTACGTTGGTTGTCGTGGTTCTCGACGAAGACGATCGCGTTTTCAGTCGGCATCATCCCCCACCTCGGATCGAAACCAAAGTTTTGAAACTGATCAGCTGGGACGGAGGCTCGTCCGAGTAAAGCCATTTGATCGCAGAATTTAAACTCTGTGACGTCACCGGTTTGAAAGTACTCGATAGGCCTAATGGCCTCGTTGCTGAATCGGTCGATGACCTCCTGATAGATGTACGGCCTGCCGCCAAATGTACAGTCATGGAGGCTGTATGAATGAAAGACAACAATACACAATCACCGTTAACATTAACACTATATAGTAGAGCTAACGTTATGATATAAAGAAAGTATTGAAAAGATTCAGCATGGTTTAAAGAAAAAAAACCAACACAACAAAAACAGATAAGTAAATCGACCAAGAACTTATAGTGAAGACAAAAACGAAATATCTAGGATTTCCTCCCGCCGAAAGCAACACACATTCTTCTTTTCCAAACCATGTAGACTACTCAGCGTGTAAAGATGGTAAAATTCTTGTGGATACTTGGGGTTCAGCAGGGTATTATGTACAACCCCTTAGACCTATGTCAGGCGATATGATGCCCTGTATGCAACGGACATATACCACATAACAGATTATTATGCTCCATAATGAATTTGGATACGTACCGACTTTCCACATCGTCCAATTCAGCAGGGTACATGTGTTTAGCTGCATCAATGCGGAACCCTGCCACGCCCATGGCTATCATAGTATTAAGATATTCAACAACCTAGGTAAAACAGACACGGGTCAGAATAAGAAAAACATGTACACAATCAGAGTAGTTACAAGGGGTTGATGGAGGAAAATATGGGGGGGGGGGTGAACTATTTTAAGCATGTATACTAGAAGAGAAACAGAATGGCTTATAACTGGGCCAAAATCTATTGAATTGTCGGGAAAGATGTGAAATAATATATTCTTATTTTTGCTTCGATTTCTGCGACCGTTTGGAAAATTACACTAGACATAAATGTCGGCCATAGCTACTTTTAAGTAACATTTCATTCATTGATATTTTATTTTGTTTTGCTTTACGTTTGTTTTGTTTCTGTTTTGTTAATTGGCCTACGGGGTGGAATTACTGTTGATACAATCATTGTACAAGCATTGCGTTGTAGTGGACCCCTTTGTTTCTAATATGTACTCCTTAATTTGGGGGAATGATTCTAATTGATTTGTAATTTTTTTTTTAATAAATACAAATAAAATTAAATAAAATTGAATTGAATTGATAATCTTATTGAAAATCGACCATAACTTCACAATATCCAATGGTGCTTACAGAGAATTTAATTTTGTAGCGTAACAATATTCAGGCAATGAGACGCAAATTCTATAATTTCGGCTCTTTCCAACCCATACCTTGTCTCGTCCATAGTAGTCGTTCAATTCCCCATAGTGTATGTCACTCAGACCAAGCAAATTACAGTAACGCATTTCGACTGTATTGTTGATATCATGAATACCGCCATCATCGGTCGGACACAGTCCAAGTTTGACGTTGAAATCATTCTCGGTGAAAGGAACGCCTGGGAAGTCATAGCTACCTGTGTGTAATAAACAACAGTAGGTATTATTATATGTATATTACCTCACCCTGTTTCATCAAAAAGGACTTTTAGATTTGCACGACGAGAACGTGGACTGCTAGGTGTGACATCCTTTCAAGGCATTGTGTTGTCCTTTTAAGGCACAGCCGGACACTGTCAGCGCCTTAAAAGGACGTCACATTACCTTAAAAGGATGTCACACCTAGCAGTCCACGTTCTCGTCGTGCAAATATAAAAGTCCCTATTATTATATATCAATGTTGCCCCCATGAACAGCTGTACAACATTTGCAACATAAATAAAATACGACGATATCGTCATCATATTACTGTCATCATCATCATCACCATCGTTATCGTCGCTATCATCATCATCATCATCATCATCATAGTCATGGCCATCATCATCATCACTATTACATGTAATATCATCGTCGTCGACTTCGTCATCATCATCAGCATCATTATCATCATCATCATCATCGTTATTAATATCATTGTGACCATCATTGTCATTATCATCGTCGTCGTCATTCTCGCACTCACCGCCGGCCATGTGGTTGATGACAGCGTCGACGTAGATGCGGACATCGACATCCAGACACCGTGCCACCATATCAGCGAACTCCTCCGCTGTTCCGCTCCTGCTGTTGAGCTGGTAGCTGAGTGGCTGGTAGCGCTCCCACCAGGGGTACGGGTAGGGAGGGTTGTAGGGGTTAGTGGAGAATATCAGGTGCTCGCTCGGTGGAGAAACCTGCACACCGGCGAACTTGTGGGGTCCAATGAATCTAGAGAGAGTGGGGGTAGAGCGAGAGATAGAGAAAGGGAGAGATAGAGAGAAAGAGAGAGAGAGGGAGATAACGGGAGAGGGAGAACGAGAGAGAGAGAGAGAGAGAGAGAGAGAGAAGAGAGAAGGAGAGAGAGGGAGAGAGAGAGAGAGAGAGATAAGAGAGAGAGAGAGAGAGAGAGAGAGAGAGAAAATAGAGGTAGAAAGAAAGAGAAATGGTTAGAGATAACTGGGTCAAAACAAAAGGATGGCAACTCCTACCAAATAAAGCATATTTGCATTATTTGTAGCGTTGCGCTGCAACAAATATTTATCCCTCCGGTTGTTCCTTGTTACATCATAGCGTGCAATAAAAATCCAAAAATTGCTTATTTTAAAGTAAAAGGTATTTTCCTTTCAATGATGAACAAAGAAGCTGTATCTTGCACTTTGGAAGATAATTTATGGGACTTGATTATTTTTTAAAGATTGAGTCACACTTTGTTTTTCTACAGCGTAATAACTCTACTATTTCATTAAGAAATAAAGTTGTGTAACAAGAGAAGGATTATTAGTAAACCTTTCACATTCGTCGGCGATATCAGTCCATTTCCATTCGAATAGATGTACGATCACGGTTCGACCATCAGCAAAGTTTGGTGCGGTAATCGAGCCATAAACGACGGAGATCACCAGAGACAGTACCACAATCCGAAACATTGTCCCTAATGAAAACAAGGTTTACATTAACACAAATATCATCACGAATCCAAAATGCTTTCAAACAAAACAGCCATTGCAATCAATTATAATAGCCCTTTGCGTAACATATTAAAATGTGTTCTTATAACATAGTGATTAGTTAATCACTATTCCTGCACTTTACAACACAGCGGTAGCAATATTATTGACATAAATAATCAAAGTAGCTGTGAGTCTGTGACATTTTTAATCAAAATCTGCCCTTCACAAGCCAGCACTCTACTCATGCGCATAAATAACATAAAATGAAAGTGTATAAGGTTTGTAACATAGTGAACGTGACAAATGCATATTACGTAATCTGAACATGATGTTTATTGGTTCCTGGGCATATTTTCCGTTATATAAATTGTCATTTAGTGAATATCTTGAAATTCTTTGCGACCGTGTATTTTGCAGAAAGTTAATGTAAACATGGATTGACTACTCCATTTTATGGTACGAATATTGAATCTATCTGATAATATAATATATAGGTCTAAACGCAACGGAAATGCCTCCGATGAATAATAGGAACGACGTTTAGAATGCCTTAGTGATTACAACATAGAAGCTTAGCTAAAGCCGGGGTTGTTTAGATTATACAATGATATCTATCCCCGAGAAAGAGTGCTTTATAAAGTCCATTGACTAGTACAGAGTCTTTATATTATAATTATATTTACTTACCGATAAATATGGCTTTGGTCTTTCCCATTCTCAACAAAATAATTTAATTTTGGATGCAATTTCCGGTTCAATTCACCCAGAAATACGATGCAGCAAGCTATAGCTTGTCTTTTTATTATCCATTATGCAACTCGACGGAGGTTCCATAAAAGATAATACGCCCCATCCAAGCAAATATAAATTGTTGTGGCCCGGTCCCAATTTCCAATATCGCTAACCTTGGCTTTAGGTAAAGGTATGGCCTTCTATTTATTCTTAAGGAAAAATATAAGCGGTTCCATTGTGCACCGAGTCTATATAAATGCACTATTTGAAAAAGAATGAAATTACCAGGACAATTTTCTCTCTCTGTCCATCTGTCTCTATGTCTCTCTCTCTCTCTCCTCCTCTCTCTCTCTCTCTCTCTCTCTTCTCTCTCTCTCTCTCTCCCTTTGCCTCTTCAGAGAGGATTTATTTTTTTTATTTCATTTATACATCAAGCATATGTCCAAAATTATAAAATATATAGCCAACGCTTTCAAATAAACTACAACAATGAAAGTTATAAATATAATGCTCTGGTAATTTTTATTCCAGTTAGGGGATTTCACACCTACCCAAAAAGTGACATTTAAAAATATGCATCGCGATCCATTTTTTGGTGTTTTTTTTTTGCGTGTGTGGACATAATAATTCCACTGATCTTCGTGATTTGCATCGCGATCCAATTCGCAGTAAGTCTTGCGATTTGTCAGAATAAACGCGAAATTTTGCCGGGCGCTGTGTATGTGAATGGCATTGAGAATCAAAACCAGATTGATTTAACCCATAGAGAACCCCAGGATTCCAAGCGCGCATACATCGTCGAGATTCACGCATGCGCAGTTCGGACGTTCTTGCCGTCGAGCGAGAATTCTCTGTGTGTCGCCAACAAAAATCGATCTTTGTATCGCGATCCAAATCGCACTAATTGTTATGTGTGAACGAGCCTAATGTGTGCACTTCTCGAACCACTAAATCAGATCAGGGAGGTGAAAGAAAAGGAGGCGAAACTCTTGTAATTTATTCAAACGCATTCTTGAGTTCTAAAGCGTAACAATGGGATGTGTAACATTCCACTTGGCTTTGAAGTTCCATGCTCCGAACCGCGCTTCCACTGCGGGGACTTTCGGAAGCCAGGCACCAGTTTTACATTTATTACAAAATATTAAATTACCGGCAAAATTTCAGTGTAAATTAAAAACTTTATATGGGGATTTTATTGCGAATAGTGCATCAAACAAATTTTCAAATTTAGAACTCCGTCCTTCCTTTAATTTGTGTGCCAGAGTTGGTAAAAGAAAAATTACATCCTGTCAAAAACTCAATATTTTAGGATGATGCGCTAATTTGTGCATGCTTTAATGTCCCGTTATTTGATCCATGATTTACAATCTTCAATAACATTAAGTTTGCTAATGCGTGTTTTCGCGTGTTTTTTTGTATTTTTCAAATTTAAAAAAGGATGAAAGTACACAAGTTTGTGTTCGCTTATTCTACTCTTTACACATTCAACAATGGATGAGAAATCATTGGAAGGGACAGCGAACAGTTGCAGTGATACCATTTTCTGATGTAGGAATTCTAAATCCTGAAATTTCATGCGCTCTTTTATCTCACCACCTGGTCAACAGTTGCAGATTAGCGCATAACTTTTCGGCGGCTTGGAGCATGGGGTCAAAGGAGAGCGGCTTGATTCCAGTCCTTCTCTATCACGTCCCTGATCAGATAGTAGCTTTACAAACGCTCAATGTACATGTAGGTCATATAAACGAACCGCTTTTATGATATCCCGAGTGATGTTTAATTCAAGAGTGAATTTGAATAGTGCACTGCAGTCAACAAACCATTTGTGCAAATCATGGGATTTCAGGTTTGGCTAATTTGATGTGTATTTTGACGGGGAAATGAAATAACATTGAACCCCACTCAACATGCGACGGATCAGTTAGGGATCTTTATGGGGAGGGATGTACATATTATGCTTCCATAATGACTGGTCCACATACATTTTATATTCTGATCTGTCAAATAATTAAAGCTTTGCTAGCATCATTTTGCAGCATCAATAGTACTTGAACAGAAATGTCATAACAAATTACTTTACTAACGAAAATGCTTGGTTTTGTTTGGTTTTAATTACGATGATGAAACATGAAATACAAGCACATATAATACATAATAAAACATGAAGAAACAAAACACTTTAATATTGTACATGGACTATTCTAGAAAAATAATTAAAATGAGGATCGAGGATTACTCGCTTGGGATCAACCGAACAACATGATCTGTTCTTACTCGAGGTCTAATTTAGATATCTATCAACTGACAATGAGCAAACATCAGTCTGATAATTGTTTTAATTGTAAAGTGTGTGTGTTGGGGGGGGGGGGTTACATATCTTACTTTGGAAATGAAAGACAAATTTACAAGGTCTCTGATGAGAGGGTTGGCGCAGAAAAGTTCTCAATTGTCTTCTTATCTGGTCCTTTCCCTACTTTTATTAATTTGATCGCTTTCTCTCTTTCTCCCCTCCCGTGATTCCATTGGAGGGAGGATGGGCACATCCCCCTAGGTTCTGCAGCTACGCCTGTGCACTATAAAACAAGAACGAGACGAATTCAAACTAGAGGATATAAAACACGTTCAACTGAAAGAGAGTTTGATGTATCATCCTCTTGTTTTAGTTTTACTGATGGGTCGTACCGTTAATTATCAAATCAATTTGAAAATGGTGGTAAATGCACTTTAAAAAGTAATGGCCGACGACCACAAAGTGAATCAGATAGACAACATGCTTTTTGACGCCTATCATGACGAAAACAGTCCATTTAAACTTCACCCCACTTTGGACCCGAAAGTGGGGTGCAGTTTGGGAAGAAGCTCACCACAGAGCTAGAGAGAGAAAAGTCCCTAATCTGCAGTGTAAACAAACTTTGCCAGGACATCCCAGCCCAACCTTGATAAGTACTGCTTGGAACTCTCTCTATGAAACTCTAGTCTTATTCACAGTCTGATATAGGTTCGGATTATGTCCATTCTTATACCTGGGAGTTGTCAGTTTCATCTCCCTTGCTTTTCCTTTATGTTCCTTTCATCATAATTGTCTAGTTTGGAATGCATGGACATAAGTAAATGTGATATAAATAATAATGCATTATACAAATAGTATAGGATATAATATACGCTAGACTGCTCTGGGTTGCCTGTTCATGATTTATAGCGCATAAATATTAGGCTTGATATATATCTGAACCTCGAAATAATATCAGTTCCAGTGTTCAACTATTTTGAATCTAATATTTGTTTGATAAATATTCCGCAGTAAATTTGACAATTATCAACATCTATACTATAGTCATATTTTTTACAAATAATAACTCATGACCCTCACACTACAAGGATAGCATTCATCCAGATTCTCCAGCTTGCTAATTCGGATTCTCCAAGACCATCCCAATTAAAGCTTGGTTTATATACACAAAGATATCTGGGAAAAAAGTGGTCTGTAATACCAGACAAGCAAGTGGGGTATTTGGGCTCTGTGCTCACCGAAATTGAAATTCTCCATTTGAAACTCTGGTAATGTCAACAAATACAGCCTTTGTTAAAGGCGTTATTCCACCTCCAAATTCTTTTATCTGCCGTTTCCATCTTTCCCTACATTATTCTTTAGTGGCTCCTTCTTGTATCTTCCTAATTGTTTTCTACTTCATTCATCTTCCGTTTTTTTCTTCATTTAGCTTTATTATGTTCTGTATTTTCTTCTTTTCTTTTCTTCCATTTCTGTATTTCCTTATGCTGTTCTTTATTTTCTCTGTCTTTCCTTATGTTTTTAGTTATTATCAACTTTGTTCTATCTTCCGGCTAATGTTATTCCTTATTTTTCTCCTCCTTTCAACACATATTTTTTGACTTTCCTAATATATATTTTGTTTAAACCTTCTTTTATCTTCCTTTTCCATCTTTCCTTTGGTTATTTTTTTTTTACATACCTTCTATCTTCCATTTCCATTTTTCTTTTAAAATAATTACTTATTATCACCCATCTTTCCGTATGTTATCCTTTATTTATTTCTTCCTTTATATTATTTTTCTGCATTATCATTTTTTTTGTTTTTCTATCATTTCTATCTTTCCATAAGTTATTCTTTGTTTTAAACCTTCTATTTTCTTCTGTTTCCATCTTTCCTTATTTTATTTTTTGTTTTAAACCTCCTTTCATCATTTTGTAATAACTTTGTTTATGTTATTCTTTATTTTTTGTATCTATCTTTCTCCCATTTTCACAATTAATAACTCATGAACATCACACTAGTACAAGGATAACATTCATCCAGATTCTCCAGCTTGCTAATTCGGATTCTCCAAGACCACCCCAATTAAAGCTTGGTTTATATACACAAAGATATCTGGGAAAAAAGTGGTCTGTAATACCAGACAAGCAAGTGGGGTATTTGGGCTCTGTGCTCACCGAAATTGAAATTCTCCATTTGAAACTCTGGTAATGTCAACAAATACAGCCTTTGTTAAAGGCGTTATTCCACCTCCAAATTCTTTTATCTGCCGTTTCCATCTTTCCCTACATTATTCTTTAGTGGCTCCTTCTTGTATCTTCTTAATTGTTTTCTACTTCATTCATCTTCCGTTTTTTTCCATTTAGCTTTATTATGTTCTGTATTTTCTTCTTTTCTTTTCTTCCATTTCTGTATTTCCTTATGCTGTTCTTTATTTTCTCTGTCTTTCCTTATGTTTTTAGTTATTATCAACTTTGTTCTATCTTCCGGCTAATGTTATTCCTTATTTTTCTCCTCCTTTCAACACATATTTTTTGACTTTCCTAATATATATTTTTGTTTAAACCTTCTTTTATCTTCCTTTTCCATCTTTCCTTTGGTTATTTTTTTTTTACATACCTTCTATCTTCCATTTCCATTTTTCTTTAAAAATAATTACTTATTATCACCCATCTTTCCGTATGTTATCCTTTATTTATTTCTTCCTTTATATTATTTTTCCGCATTATCATTTTTTTTGTTTTTCTATCATTTCTATCTTTCCATAAGTTATTCTTTGTTTTAAACCTTCTATTTTCTTCCGTTTCCATCTTTCCTTATTTTATTTTTTGTTTTAAACCTCCTTTCATCATTTTGTTATAACTTTGTTTATGTTATTCTTTATTTTTTGTATCTATCTTTCTCCCATTTTCACAATTAATAACTCATGAACATCACACTAGTACAAGGATAACATTCATCCGGATTCTGAGATTGCTCATTCTCACGAAGCTTGGTGTACGCGAAGATATCGGGAAAGAAAGCGGTCTGTAATACCAGACACGCAAGTGGGGTATTTCGCTCCCCGTTCACCGAAAAGTGAGATTCTCCATTTGAAAGTCGGGTAAGGTCGACAAATTTAGCCTCTGTTAAAGGCGTTACTCCGCCACCAAATTTATTCGCATAGACGAAATAAACTCGAACGCGTTTAGAAAAATGTAGTAGGCCTAGGCCTATAAGGAAAGGCCGGGAAAACATAAATTTTGTTGGTTTGACCGTTAAATATTTTTGAGGTATTAAAGCAAGAATAGAATGTTGTAAATATTGTTTACGTTACATTTATTCCGTGCGTAATCTGAAGGTCTACTCAACTTTCTTATTGCCTATTTCTTGCCCCCCCCCCCAAACGGCAGATCAAGGATTTGAAAATAGGGAGTGGCCGGGGCTCAGACGTCAAATTTGAATAGGGGGGGGGGGGTGGTTGTTTAGGCAGACGGCACATTTCTTGGAATTCGTTATAAAGACGGTATTTAAAAAAATGATGATTCTGGCAAGATAAGAATTGAATTTCATCAAACTTATATTCGATTTAATATGATCTGTATACGTATAGGATACAATATTTATTTCCCCACAACACATCAAGCCGTGATGATTGAATGTCCATTGCATGTAACACGAAAGAAACAGAAACTCTCAAATCTACAATCCTTTAGAAAGATAATAATTAGCTGAGTGATTAGGGCATTACAAGACATCGAAGGACTTAATCTATTTTACAATAGTTGATGCAACCATAATGGAACATTATGCTTCTTGATACTGAGGATATATTTCAGCACAAGAGTATTTGGTTTCAAAATTTTATAGCAGTTCGTTAAAGAAACATTTCGATGCTCACTTGCATAATAAATCTCTATGACAAGCTCATTTTTATCACGACAGTTAAACCTTTTAACTTTTTATACTAAAGATTGTTGAAGAATTGCCTAATAACTGCTCGGATGATTTTTTACCTTTCTCCGAAACCTCTTGGTTTTTTGCTCATGATTATAGCGCATTATTCTTGTTGTTACTGTATGTACATATCTGCACAACGAACGTCTTTATGATTATGATGTCCTCGTTTCGTTGTATGTTATAAATTCAATATCATGACGAGAAGTGCGTCAAAAATATCTTAACATCGAAATGATTTCTGTTCATGTTTAACTATTTTAATTGAAGCCTTTTTACTTGATCTAATACTTTTATGATGATGACATAGTCCGCAATAAACTTGACAAACATTATCATCCATACTATATGTCGTAGTTTATAACAATAATTACTCATGAACCTCACACTACAAGGACAACATTCATCCAGATTCTGAGATTGCTCATTCTCACGAAGCTTGGTGTACGCGAAGATATCGGGAAAGAAAGCGGTCTGTAATACCAGACACGCAAGTGGGGTATTTCGCTCCCCGTTCACCGAAAAGTGAGATTCTCCATTTGAAAGTCGGGTAAGGTCGACAAATATAGCCTCTGTTAAAGGCGTATACTCCACCACCAAATTTGGAACAGCTTGCCACATGCAGTATCGTGAATGCGCCGGGCACTCTGAGCGGCCGTTTTTCAGTGTATTTACTTTTAGTGTTCTTAAAAATTTGCCGTGTCGTTTGATCCTAATTTTATCTTTTTCATCTTTCTAATTTTCATCTTTCCTTATATGTATTCCTCTATTTTCCTCTCGTTTTATTCTCTCTATCTTTTCTCATGTATTTCTTTTTTCTAACCTTCTTTATCTTCTGTTTCCATCTTTCCTTATGTATTTTTTTTAAAAATTTTTATCTTCCTTTTCTATCTTTCCTTATGCTATTCTTTATTTTCTCTTCCTTCTTTCCCTCCATTTCCATCTTTCCTTATTATCACCCGTCTTTTCCTATTTTATCCTCCATTTATATTTCCTTCTGCATTTTTCCATTGCGAAGCACATCAATGTCCTCTTCTATACGTAAAAGACACTTAAATAGCTAGTACTTGCTAAAAAAACAATAACAAGTGAGACTTTAGACACACTGAATCCAGGCCTATTATCAATATAGGTGTAGGGTCTGCGATGAGAAGACTATGAATCTGGATCGGATATCAGATACCAGCTGGTAATCCCTTTATCAGTAACTAGGCTATGATTGACCGCTGTCTCTCTCCCCATGGACCCTACTGGTAATCCCTTTATCAGTGATCAGTGCTCCTATCAGATTATGGTAGCACCAGGAAAAGTGGTGAACTGGTGAGCAGAGCTCAAATGAGATGTTTTCCTAATGACAGTTCATTTCCCTTTTAACTGATCGTGCAAACACTCCATAATGCATCGGTGGGTTATTAATTGATTCAATTGCGTGAGAATTAAATCGAGGATATGGCTTTAAATCGCCTGCATGGTTTCCAGAATAACCTTGAATGTCACACTTTGTTTCATAGAATACTTGGCAATTATTTACCCCAGTGTCGGTGGATACAGAGAGGAAGGGGCAGGTAGCTGATTCTCGATTCTTTTCCGACAAAAAGAAAAGTGCCACTGTTACGACAAAGTGCCCCATATAGAATGATAAACGATGTTATAACGATGAATAACTTTCCCTTCTATTCATGCCCCGCCCAGGTAAAGTTTCTTAATCTGTTTTGGCTTTAGTAAATATATATTACGGACTTTTAGATTCTGCACGATGAGAACGCGGACTACCCTTTTAAGGCAATGTGACGTCACTGCCAGTGCCTTAAAAGGACGTCACATTGCCTTAAAGGGGGCATCCACGTTCTCGTCGTGCAGAATCTAAAAGTCCTCTTGATAGGCCTATGTATATTTTAATGCTTTATCGAGCTTTGATAGACCGGTTTGCTTACATATTCAAATTTCATGCATACTTTTTCAACAAAGCTCTTGACAACCATGAAGCTTGTACGAGGCTTGTCCTGCATATCAACACGATATATGTGCACAGAGTGGATTCCAAGTAATGTAGTTCATTCATTAATATCAGGTGAATGGATAAACTCGTCACTAGGTCCCCATGAGAGAAACGTCCATCAATTTGAATATGTTAGTAAACCGGTCTTTTAGAATAGGCCATTTTCGTAATGTTATAAAATGTATACTTAAGTGCCTCGATATGAATTCTTTCATTCACCTGTTTCGAGTAATTGTATTTTCAATAATCAGAACGCGAATTGCATGTGTTACGTGTTGTTAGGACGGACAAACCATAATGTTTGTCCTATCTAGCAACAACTAATTTATACAATTTGAATTTTAACTGTTTACATTTATTCGTAACAGGTGGATTAAATAATTCGTCTCGAGGCGCTTCACAAAGGCATATGCATATAACATTGGTTGCATTACGAAAATGGCCTATTGCACCAGCTTAATATCAATAAAACGATGCAAAAGTTTGTGTCTTTCCTATCTAAATTTACAACTAAACGTTCGTATACACCAGTTTACGGTTGTGCGCGCCATTTTAAACAAAGCCAATGACCTAGAGGTCATGTATTTGTGCGTAAATTAAGATTGCGCTCATGCAAATTATGATGATATCACTGCCTACGCGCTGCATTGTGCGCGCACATCATCATTTGCATGGGCGCAATCTTAATACACCAGTTTACGGTTGTGTGCGCCATTTTAAACAAAGCCAATGACCTAGAGGTCATGTATTTATGCGTAAATTAAGATTGCGCCCATGCAAATGATGATGATATCACTGCCTACCTGCTGCATTGTGCGCGCACATCACCATTTGCATGGGCGCAATCTTAATACACCAGTTTACGGTTGTGTGCGCCATTTTAAACAAAGCCAATGACCTAGAGGTCATGTATTTATGCGTAAATTAAGATTGTGCCCATGCAAATTATGATGATATCACTGCCTACGCGCTGCGTTGTGCGCGCAAATCATCATTTGCATGGGCGCAATCTTAATGTACGCATCAATACCACTGGTCAAAGGTCATTGGCCCTGAATTCAGGGCCAATGACCCGAAGTCAACTGTCTGCGCATGCGCACTGATACAACTGTAAACTGGTGTATTTACGCATAAATACCACTGACCTCAGGTCATTGGGTTTGTTTCAGGGCCGATGACCCGAGGTCAACTGTCTGCGCATGCGCACTGATACAACCGTAAACTGGTGTATTGCTGTGAGACTTTATACACATCTGCCATTTACATCTCGCTACAATAGATATATACACAGACGGATCACTTGCTCTTGAAATCAATCAATCGTGTACAGTGATGTATCTAATAAGTGAGAGGATTTACATTTCAACACACTGTATAGGGTAACATGACTGTTTATGTTAATTTCAGTTCAATCTTAAAGCCCCACTGTCCTACTTGTAGCTACTTGCTCCCTCTATATAGAAAACTTCCCCAATCGGTGCCCGTTGGTCCCCCATGATCCTCTTTTTCTTATGTTATGTTAGCCACCTGTCAGTGACCTCGCTGTGTGGTCTCATCCCTCCTGGCCCAGTAGTATTGACGGTCTTTAAGTCCTCCTTTGATTTAAATATTAAACGATTAAAACACTCCAATTAAATCATTAATATATATGAATTAAATACACGTTTATTATTCTGTCAAACATCCCTAAGAGACGTTTTTGTTCTGATGTGATTTTGAGTCAGAGAAACATGCACATTATTCCTCGCTACGCTTACAAAAGATATTCCTCATGTCCTTTCTAAAGCGAGAGTTTACGATGAGGTAAACGAACACATTAATGACGTGGTTGATGAGTCGAATATGATACAAGAGCACCACGGTACAGTCTCCCGCGTACGAACTTCGAAACGATTTCACCAAAGCTAAAGGCAGGTTTTCGAAGATGATCGCCGGCACAGATGTAAAGAAAAAGATAGCGGTCGTGATTAAGAGCATCCGGGTCATTGCGTCTTTACGTGGGCGATGGTTTGTCCCTGTTCGGGAAAGTGCGAGTTTGGAGAACCTTCGCTTTAACGAGGTGGCCTTGTCTACATGTCTCTCTGGTTCGGACATTTCTCCTTGTCCCTGTTTGTCCTTGAAAAGAAGGACCCTGGTATCTTTGGACTTAAATGTACGGTGAGAGTTTTTACGGGGTCCTTCATTTGCAATACCAAGGTTAGATGGGGATGTCTTCTGGTTACCAGGAATTGAGCTAGACGCTGTCACTGTTTCATCTAGGAACGGACCAAAGGGACTGGTGCTATCAGGTTCGGATAGAACTTTCTCTTGTTTGTCCATATTCAATACATCACAGCGGGTTTCACCACTGGGACTGTCTTTGCAGCTGTTAGCAGAATCCTGTTGACCAAAGTTCTTATGGCTTTCAAGTTCACTCATCTGACATATTGGTCCAATTGGCGGTGATGACGTCGTTTCGAAGTAAACTCCGGGGGGCAACGCTTTGGTAATGACTTCCGTTGATGGTTCCTCCACCAAGGTACTGACCGCACGTTCATGCCCACTCAACATATCAGCAGCCGAGCAACTAGGGTAGTTGCTATCCTCAGGAGCAATTCTGTTTCGTGAGAGGACACTTCGTTTAGAATGAGACCACAAAGATCTTGACTTATCATCTCCTTTGGCTTCATCCTGTCCTCGACTGTCACTTCCCACTCTCCTGTGATGCTTGATTTTCAAGTAGATCTTTGAGTACATCAACGTGCATGTCAGGGTTGCAATACCAAGCAAGATGTTATAATGAATTCCGTTTGCCAATCCAAGCCACACTGGTCCCACCAAAGCACATGCGGTTGAATCGGAGACGTCAATGGCCTTTGCAAAGAGCGGATAAGATATTTGGGACACTGCAGTGTAAATGACGCAAACTAAGATCGCCACTATGTAGATATTTAGTGAAGGTCGTTTGCTGAGTGGTTGGCATACGATGAGAAAGCGATCGCATGAGAGTAACGTGGTGAACGCTACTGAAGTCACGGCCCCACATCTACGGATAAACATGACTAACTTACAACCATCGTCAGATCGGAAACCGTCTTCGATCGTCCAAGTGACAACGGCGATTAAACATGCTGACGCTACGAGATCAGCGACCCCAAGCGCTACGATCAGGTAATCAGTCGATATTTTGCGAATCTTTTTAACTCCGTAGATATATATGATGATAACGTTTCCCGATATCCCGGTCAATACATAGGTCACAAGAAGAATCATCTCAACGATAGCCAAGGCATCCATAGTGGTCGCTTTATGATTGAAATTCCTTAAGATAAAGCTGCAATGAGGGAAGCATGGGGTTGATTTTAGGCGCTGTGTTCTTCTTGCACTTATCCAAACCAAGCAATTAATCTGTAAATTCGGGAAGGGGGATTTTCCAGAGGGGTGGGGCTGATCTCAGCCTTTTCTAGGTGGAGAAATAACAAGTAAAGACGGATGTGCGACTAGAATCATGTACAACTGAGCCGATAGTCGCACTATACAGTGATGTTTTTGACCTGTTGAATCCTGAATTTCTCTCATTCTCATAAACTTAATACATAAACCACCAGGTTCCAGGATCCAATGGGTTAAGTGGTGTTGGCCTACATCATCATAAAGTCTGAATGAATGATTGATCTTCTAGCGTTGCAGTCGTTTCAGTTATCTCTCCAACCTTCAGGCACATGGACGATTGCCTCCCAAATAAAGTACCATGACTGCATCATAAACACAGTGCATGCTTCTGATAGTGCTCTCTTCAAGCTACCAAAAGAGTCCCCTGAAAGTAGGTTGGAGTCACTTATTATCACTTCGTAAATAACAAATTGAATTTCCTCTCAAGGAAAGTGCCAATGCAAGCTTCGTAAAAACCTTTATACATTTTGTTGAATACCAGGGTTTGCCATATCAAAATTCTCTAACATGCAAGATTGTTTTCTTCATGCCTTTAATGTCCGAATCCAATTTATAAGATTGAAAATGAAAAGAAAGTTTGATTGCCATCGCTTTATATAGCGTTAAATGCCATTGCGGTTGCCGAAAGTACATTTTGAAATGATTTGTTTCGGCTGAAGTGAACTGACAACGTTAGTTGATGTTTGACAATTCATTATATCGTACTTGCTCAGTGAATCGCATGGTGCTGAAAGAAAGGTAGAATGGCATTTGCATTATTTGATTTTTGATTTATTAGCTCTATGTCAGCATTTCTACAGTACGATCGATGAAATGTCAAATAACGTAACAAAATAATTGCTTACTTAAGATTTATTTTCCAGTTCATTTATTTAGTGATAGATACTTAAATATCGTATTTCTTTTCTGGACTTGCTGGAGGACGGCTTTTTATGAATTTTTTTTCATTTCTAGACTTAGTTTTTTTTTAAATCACCCTTTTAAACAACATTGCTGTTTCGGTGGCAGCACCAATAACGTCTTTGGCTTTCCTAGCTGTCTCCACATTCACTGTTCTTTTGTTGTTGTATTCTATTGTAAATGTTTCTCTTTAACTTGCACGCTATGTTTTGTATTTTATATGTTTGTTATGATGTATTTATGATGAATGCAATAAAGATCAATGACAATTACAATTACTTGACACCTCATAACAAAGACGTCTGATGCAACGTCTTTTTGGAGTCAATTCAGCAGCATTTATTCAAGTGTCAGGAGGACGTTAAACCTGTTATATTAAATAAGTGTGAGCGCCCTCAAGGGACGAAAAGGAGAAAGGGAAACGACATAACGAACAAGAAGAAAAGAACACTTTCAGATGTAACTGAAAATAAAAATGCATTTGGGATTCATTTAGTAAACCAATACTAGGGACAGATAAATGAACACCGTTTCCCAAATTCTTGAAAAGGCATATAATCTTTTTTCCATTTAACTTCGAGCTTTTTCGATAATAAGTGTGAAAGAAATATATAAATTAAAAACGTTGATCTCCCCAAAGGGATTTCAGCATTTTTCGTTACATTTGTAATCGCATAAATGCCTTTTGTCATTCTCAAACCAATGGAAGAAGAATTTGTTGTTATACTGACAAACGAATCGACAAATTCAATACCGTATGCGGCATAAGGCCTGCCACAAAATCGACACAAACAACATCGATAGATGATGGAATTTAGTTGGTTTTCTTTCTTTTCTTTTAAAGCCCGTCTTCAGTGTTGCGAGCCCCAAATTTGCGGGAAAGTTGTTGGCAAAATTTCCCTTAAATTGTATCATAATATGAAAGAGGATGTCACACTCCCCCCCCCCCCCCCCAAAAAAAAAAAGTGTGAAGACAAAATAAAATATTGATTAAAGAATACATAATTTGGGCTTTCTGTTGACCGCAGAAAACCTAAATTTTGTATCTTTCATCAATATTCCACTTCAAACACATTTCTTTTGAAAATCCATACAGAAATGTTTTTAGATTTATTTAATTATTTATTTATTTAAAAATATTTATTCTGGATGACAATATCAGTCAAAGCTGTTTTTCATATTGGTCCTTTATATACATACAATCAGGGTAACATACAAAGTAACAATGAAATACAAAATATATCAATGAAGTATACAAAACATTATTATATTAGGCCTACATGGATATCAAATAATATAACATTTTATAAATGACATCCTCTTTCACATTATGATACAAATTTAAATGAAACTTTGCCATCAAATTGTTGGGGCTCCAAACACTTAAGAGGGGCTTTAAGGGTGGGGTTAATACACACACATCTAGCGCCACATTCAAATCAGACAATGACATTTTGAGTGAATTGTTTTGGGACAGAAGGACAATAAACAATTCATTTCTGCCATGCTTGCTGCTATAGTACGTTTATCGGACCATAACAAATTGAATAGGATTGTGCTTTTCTTGTGAGGCGAAATGTAATGCGTACTGACGGCAAGCTTTCCGCAGCCTTTTAACCATATGCCTAGTAGTCAGTGGCGGGTCCAGGGGAGGGGCCGGGGGGCCCGGCCCCCTCTCCTGAAAAAAACAGGTAAAAACCCGTTAATGTTACCTTTATTTGAAGGCGGGCCCCCTACTCTGGTGCTCAAGGGAGGAGGGGGGGGGTACGATTTTTAAATTTTCTGCAGCTTTTAACCACATGCCTAGTAGTGGCGTAACATGGCTACAATCAATGGAAAAGAGAGGGGCGGTTTCAGCTTGGTCTTTGGACGACTGATACTGATAGATTTAGGGAGAGGGGAGGGAAACAATTGACGCGTTCTCCCCATCAAATCCAAATTGAGTAAATCTTGAATTATACACACACACAAGAATGTCCTTTAATTGTAACTGTTGCAGCCCTTTAAATATTTACAACCAGGATTAAAATAATACTTACAATGTAATAACCTTCATTCCTTTCTGGCTCCCCATATCTTATTCCGAGTGACAGACTTACATGTATGATGTATTACTATCCCTGATTGGGCGGCATATTCCGGATGTGTCTATATTGGACATACTATCTACGATATATTACATCTACTACTACTACTACTACAACTACTACTACTACTACTAAAACAACTACTACTACTACTACTTCTACTACGACTACTACTACTACTACTACTATTACTACTACTACTACTACTCCTTCTACTACAATAACAACTACTACTACTACTACTACTACTATTTATATTCTTCTACTACTACTACTAATACTACTACTACTACTACTACTTCTTCTTCTTCTTCAACTACTACTACTACTACCACCACTACTGCTACTACTATTACTATTACTACTACAACCACCACCACCACCATTACTGCGACTACTACTAATGCATTCTAGTATAACCCACATTACATCGATATATGTATTCAGGTTTTCATTCTAAGACCATCAAGCTCAATATGTAGAGTCTTTTAAATAGCTGTCAATAAAAAATCTGCGAGTATTTTCTGCTCATTGTCCATTTCTTAACCTTTCCTTTCAAATACGGCAAATGTGAGCCCAATTTGCGATGTGAATACGCATCCACAAATTGTATGTATCCCGATTTTTTTTTCATACCACATATCATTTTCTTCGTTGGTTTCTTTCTATATTACGGGTTTTATTCTTTAGCCATCACACGCGTCAATGAATGACCACTTACCTATTTTGGGGTAACTCTTTATTCAGATGAAGAACGTCGTTCTTTTCATGATGTCTTTCATATCCATTATTGACTAACCTAAATAGGAAAAATAAAAATATGTTTGATAGGTACATTAGCGATTTTGTACTCTCTTTTCTCTCTCTCTATCTCTATCTCTTGCTCTCTCCCTCTCACTCTCTCTCCCTAGCCCATCATTTTGTACAACCATTTAACTTTCCCTCTAGGCTTCTAAATGAAAAAGTGCAGGTAGGCAGGAAATGCAATAAAGCATGGAAAACTGTCATGGATTTGAGATGACATACAGTGTTTAGTTCATTTAACATTTATTTGCAAGTTCTTAGTTTTATATTATTTATTTCATGTGGAAATAAGTAAACACCCTTATGGTTAGATGCTGCGTTTAAGTATCGGCTTGCACATGGTGATCATGTGAGAGGGGGAGGATTGGGGAGTCCTGATGAAAAGGACTGTTGGTAATCTGTCTTTCTTGAGTGTGTGTAGTCCTGAAAAGGAATGTTGGTAGTCCTGAGAAGGACTGTTGGTAATCTTTCTTGAGCTTATAGTTCTAAAGAGAACTATAGCGCCGGTTGGAGAGGATGGGTGGTAGGAGGGGCTCAATTACATTTCGAACAGGTTGACTATCCGCCGTCAGGTATTATTGTGTTCACAACCTACCTAAAATCGAGACTCCCCAAAATAAGTTGATGTCTATCGGTAATTTAAAGGTTTATATTATGAACAGTGGAAACCTTGCAAAAACAATCTTGGTACAGAAAGAATTGGTATCACCACTCTTCATTTTGTTATGACGCGTTTATTACTTTTCTCTCAAGTGATCAGATAAACTAATATTTCGATGATTATCTGTCAACGGGGTTTAACTAAAGGGATGTTGGGGCACAGTTTGGAGCTACTAATTTTGTTGTAGTTCCAAATTTGATATAATTTGGAATATGAAATCGCTCGTTGAGAAGCAGAAGCAAAAAGAAAACCTAAATCTCAGTTTCGCGTTAATAGTCACGTATGATACCCTTATCTGACTGTCAGCAGTCGACATGTTTGTTTGTTTATTTTATTTATTCACCATGTAAAATAATTGTTTACATGTAATAAAATCCAGTGGGTTACATCGATATATAATACATAGTAGGAACAGTGCATAAACAAAAAATCTGACATACAGTGCGTCCCCAAAAAACAAATCTTTCGTCTTCGTTATGCTTTGCTGATCGTTAACAAAAAAGTTTTTTCGTCAACTCTTTTTGTTGCTACGACAGGCAGCCAGTGAAAACTAATTCGTTTAATCAAATCATGGAAATGCAAGCCTTACTATAAACAAACGGAACTTTGTTATTCCTGGCTCATTTTTCCTGATTGAGGTGTCATATAAAAGGGCAGAAAATGAATTTTCTAGAAACGTGATTTCCTCTTCGAAATTCAGATACCGTCCGCCAAATGACTTTTTGGTTTCCTCTCTTCAAATTGTTTTTAACAACTCGTGCGTGAAATATACATCATACGAGTAGCATCAGATGAAAGAGGAGGATCTAACCTTTACAAATATGTGTCATGTATTGATTATAATTGTGATTAAGTTATGATGAAACATCGATAATTCTCGCTTTCGTTTTTTCTGGGACGCACTGTATATCAGTAGGTTGCAAACATTGGTACTTACCACACTTTTCGTAGTTCTTGGGGTGGATCCAGGCAAGGAGTGTAGGGGGGGGGGGGGCACATCTTCGATACATTTCTGACATATTCCTGAGGTCTGGTACATTGGTGTTTTTGTCAAGGGGACTGTTATGCCCCTCCATTCGCAACTGCTATAATTGATAATCTACCCGGATCTTGAAGGATAATTACCCTGAAAATGAAACCCTCAAGTAGACAAAATGTATGAAACTAATAGGACGAGCCCTGTTCTCATGTCTCCGGTGCCATATGTTAGGCGAAACATTAATCGATCACCTAAGGAGAACCCATCCAGACAGCCTACTTAAAGTAGAAACACTTTGAAGATTTATTCTCTGACCGCCATCTTGACTGGTTTTGTAATTTAGGAGCTATAAGAGGTAAGCCAATATTCAGGTTGGATTCGGCTAGAAAAAATCTAATTGTATCCAATTGTTCTGGGAGTATCGCTTATCCATTTCGTTCATGTTTGTAGAGAGTTCGGACCAGTGACCTTTATCATTAGGGACTTTTAGATTCGCACGAAGACAATAGGTCCACGCCACGATCGCCGTCCTTTTAATGCACTGCCTTGAATGGACGTCACACGTATCGGTCCACGCAAATCTAAAAGTCCCTAATGTTGGGGGATGACATACTCAACATATCTGTGTTGGTAAATTAAGGGCTTGTGACATACGGTGTATAAACTAGTTAATAATTACAGGTATAACGAAAATGACTGTATCAGCCCTAAACTCGATACAGAAGCCTCACTGGCCTGTATAGGTCAACACCGTAATGACCAAGATCGGTATTCTTCATGTTTAATGAAGGAAAGTTTAGAACTCTTCCTTTGTTATTAAAGCTGAAGCCCATCGTCGAGTTTAGTAGAATACGGGTCTATGTATCTCCTGCTTAGACATATATATTTCATTATTATGAAACCGTTGAAATAATAATAGTTCGTTCTAATGTATAGCACATTTCAGGACCCCAGGCCCTCTCAAAGGGCTTGACAGATAATTAAATTATTACCCAGGTCATAGGATTCAGGCTTACCCGCTCACAATGTATGCACGTTCTCCACTCCCTGGGGAGCAATCCAGCAAGGCGTAATTTAATAAGCGCACACTTGCTCATCTTACCACATTAACTTTCGCATCCTAACGGGTACCCATTTAACACCTGGGTGGAGAGTGGCAAATGTAGATCAATGTCTTGTCAAAGGACATTAGTGCCACGTCGGGACTTGAACCGCATACCTTGTCCGGTCCGGTGACATATCCACTCGACAACGACACCTCTTCCTGAGTGATGATCTATCTTCTCTTCATCTTTATCTCCAGACACCTCGTTGAGACACCTCGATCCTACCCTTTCCTAACGATGAATCTCCACCTCACATCATGGCTCTTCCTCGTGACCGTCATGTCCCACGCCATGGCTGCTCCTATCCTTGAAGACGACGACAGCAAAGGCAAGCATGTCTTAAGAATTTAATCTCATATCAGGGAGTTTACTTCTTCACTATCAAACGTTTTATCTTGTTGTCAAAAGGCTAGAAAAGCCAAATATCAATCCTTTTGATTATAGATTGCTGGCGGCGAGTGGGGTTTATTAAAAACTAAATAAAACCAAAGGACCAAGACAGAAGGAGGAGGAGGTAGAGGGGGAAGAATAAGAAATGGAAAAACAGATTGAAGAGGATAAAGAATAGTAGGAAAAACTTATGCAAGACCAAAAGAAGAAGAAGAAGAAGAAAGTACCATAAGTGGTGTACCATAATTACAAAAAATAATTGGTTTCAGTGACATCTCGATGAGCAAATCGAGGTCTTCATTACATCATGAGATAAACCCATTAAGCCTACCGCACCCTATCCGATCTTCCCGAGTTCCGATTTCCAAAGAAATTGTAATTTTTATATTAGTAACTATTATATATAAATCTAAGCAAACATCATCTAAATGATGAAAAGGGTACTAACTACTGGAATACACCAGTTTACGGTTGTGAGCGCCATTTTAAACAAAGCCAATGACCTAGAGGTCATGCATTTATGCGTACATTGAGATTGCGCCCATGCAAATTATGATGATATCACTGCCTACGCGCTTGACAATGACAATGACAATAACAATGTATTCTCATGTCACCCACATTGGGGTATTGGAGAAATTTAAAATCAGTTTGAATTTGTCAATTTAACACTGTGAAATATACAATACAAATAGAATTAATGTTAATCCATACAAAATAACACTATCGACAATAGTGAGAAAAACTATGATGATAAATATAATAACAATACTGATGATGATAATAATAATAATAATCAAAAACAAAACTATAATATTAATTAAAACGATAATTATAATGACGAAATTAATGGAAGCAATTGAAAAAGAAATTTACTGGCACCAGTAAATTGATATCTGAATTAATGAATTACTGAAAATATTCTTGATATCAATTTAATGAATTGATATAAGACAAAAAAGAGAAACATAAAGTTAATATTGAACTCATAACATGTTTTTGCACATACTTAAATTAATGAAAACGAAGCATTATTTTTGTGCGCACACATCATCATTTGCATGGGCGCAATCATAATTTACGCATAAATACCACTGACCTCAGGTCATTGGCTTTGTTTCAGGGCCAATGACCCGAGGTCAACTGTCTGCGCATGCGCACTGATACAACCGTAATCTGGTGTATTGTAGGGAAGTTGAGCCTGCGAGTCAGAATAACAGCCGAATGGGCTTCACATCGTAGACAGCATCGCACTACTGGTATGACGTCATTCCGATTCTGATCCGATTTTTTTTAATTCCTCCTCCATGAAAGCTTGAAATTCATTGAAATTATAATTTCATTTATCATAAAAACAAACCATTCAAATCATCGATCATTAAGATTGCATAATTTCGAATGTTCATGCCAAATACTATGTTCATGCCAAATTACAACAGTAGGGTAAAACGAGGGCAAGTATTGTAGACATTGTACTATTTTATTGCTATCCTCAATTCCTACGCAAGTAATCAAATTGTATTGTTGGATATAACGCCATTGCTATTACATGTATGTTATTATTATGTTTTATAATCTGTACAATTGAGTACATTGTTTGTAACACACCTGTACCAGTGAACAACAAATTTCCATTTGTTTTGGACAATAAATCAATTCAATTCAATGGCAAATGATTCCTAAGTAGGATCGATGTCAGATGGTATGGTGTGCGGTGAGATAAACAGCGATGCCATTTTGGCGTGTTTTCTGTAACACCTTCGATCGTAACCATGGTAACATCACTGTCTTGGACCGTAATTTAAATAGACCTAATATGAATAAATGTTTAATATGCTCATGTCACAGGATGGCTGGTTGTATGGCACCCATTGCACGATGCTAAACCCAACTGATACAATACAAATAAATGCATCAAAACCAACGGTAAGTAGGGTATAATTTAAATGAACTTCCACAGCAGCAGCTGTTAGGAAATGGAGACGGGTATGAGTGTGAATGATAACTTGTAAGTAAATATTGGCGATCAAAGAATCCGTCGTCATGGGAAACACATTACCATCATGGTTTATAACGTCCTATTTTCTATCGTCCTATTGATGTATAATATTCGATAATATGCGATTGAACGATGTTCATGTGTCATTTTTAATTCATTAAATGCACTGGACATTTTACAACTAATTTTCATAAAGCGCTTCGATTGTTTTATAATCAAAATATTCACTCATTGAAAGTCAGAGGTACATTCACAAAAGGCTATGGACGTATGTTTCGATAAATAGGCGTTTTTGGCAGTTTATCGATGATAATTTTACATTGAACTTTCTAAACGAAATACAGGGTTTTTGAGATATCCTGCATACATTTGAATAAAAAAGAATTACAGGGCCCCCGCTACATCGACTTATTACTGATGGTAACTTTGTCATCAATATTAACGACCATGGCAACATCACTTAGCCAATCAAATCGAGGTTTTTTTATGAAGATTAACATTATTAGCAAAGTTATCATCACTGCTAAATTTAATGATGTAAAACCCACCATGATTTTTCAGCAATCTGCATATTTTATTTATGACATACTCTTACTGTAATGCCCAAACCCATGTTTTTTAGGAATAAAAAAATCAAAACTTTCTTTAATTCCTTACGAATCATTTTCCTTTTTACATTTTTTCTTTCATCGGCAAAGGCAATGAGAAATGCATGAAGTATTATTGCTGTCGATTCGGGGAGACTGCTGAACCAGATTGTGAGGGTAAGTTTCACATAGGCGTGTTTGGGGAGAGAATATTTGTATTAAGCGTTCATTATCAACATTCATATTAGTCTTTATGCTTGCTAACATATTAAAATTACTAGTCATGATGAAATATTATTTCGCAGATAAAAAACATAAATACACACTGGCTGTCTAATATACCTAACCTGTTATTACAAATGAATTTTTCCCGAACGATTTTTATTTGAAAATGTAGAATAACTAATTACATTTAGCTGGGTAGCAAGATTATTAAGATAAAAATATAGAACAAGTCACCAACACTGTTTGCTCAGACTACACAAACGTGATTCCAAGCACGCCTGGGTTATTTGCTGATCCAATGTTTCTTTTTACTGCAATCCGAATCATTCAGAATGACATTAGATTACTTTCTCTTGAATGCCTTGATCTCTAATTGACGATATGCATGCTTCTATATTGTGGTTAAATAATAATAATAATAATAGCTAGTTCTTATATAGCGCTTTTCAGGACCGGAGGCCCTCTCAAAGCGCTTTACAGATGTATATATTATTACCCCGGTCATAGGATTCAGGCTTACCCGCACACAATGTATGCACATTCTCCACTCCCTGGGGAGCATTCCAGCCAGGCGTCTTTTTTACAAGCGCACACTTGCTAATCTAACCACATTAGCTTTCGCATCCTACCGGGTACCCATTTAAGAGTGGCAAATGTAGATCAATGTCTTGCCAAAGGACATTAGTGCCGCGGTGGGACTTGAACCGCGAACCTTGTGATCCACAGTCCGGTGACATATCCACTCGTCCACCACACCTCTGATTGGCTGGTTGGCTGAGATAACATGAAGAACGATTCAAAAGATCAATATCTGTCGCGAAAGTAATTATGTGCGAAGTAAAATTAAGCAGTGGGCTGGAATAATAATAATAATGATAATAATACATAAGATTTATAAGGCGCCAAATCCACTTGATTGCAAATGCTCAAGGCGCAGCTTGTGCAAAAGATGAAATACATGATACATGTATACAAAAGTGCAATAGGAAAGGTACAGATATGAAAGGTAATGGTAATCAATTATAAGCTAAATTTAACAAATCGCATATAGCAACGAAAATTTCGTCATTACCATTTTTTCCCGTTCATAATCTTTATTCGATACCATTGAACATAAATACTATTCCAATTGAATATTTGAATTATAAAATAAGTATACCAAAAACACAAATTAATGGATTAATTCTTAAGCACTGATGCTTTATTAAATTAATACATTAATACATAATAACATTTGCTATTGATAATAATAAAAATCGATGATTAGAGCAAGTGCCTTCTGGGAAACTGAAAGTGTTCAGGCTCTGTGTGATGCGATTGCTTCTGTACATATTTCATTTACTTGTTAAAAGAGCCATCTGATTCGCGGTTAACTCTTATCCTGCCACAGGGCTAATCCCCCCGTGCCAAGCCCCAAATCCCCCTGTGCCATATTTTTTTTGGAGATAATCCTATTAACGCGATGGTTCTATGAATAGCAAAACACTAGGCACAGTCCAGTGGGCATGAACAATAACTGCTATTACATTGGCGTGCAATCATGCAAGAAGCAGAGGAGCAATAGCTTGCTAGCGTGTACATGGCACCTTAACAATAGCGTGCTAGCAGCCTTATGGCAGGCTATGAGTTAAACACACAAACGCACAAGACATACACGCCCACATAATATGCGTTATATACATAAGCGTGGTGGACATGAATAATGCAACGAAGAAAACCATGGAAATAAAAATGGAAATTCACGGGAGTATATGATGAGTGATTGATGAGAGAAACAAGATTGGGACAGGTTGCCATAACGATATTAGACATTATTTAACATAAAGATATTAAACATCAATCACTTATGCCTACTCTATTTCGTCCACATATGACACATGCACAGTCTGGTATCAAATCCTGGAGGAGATAAATTTGAGCCGGTATAATATCTCACGCATCTTAACCCTAATAAGGCCGGGGGGGGGGCCATTATGGCCCCCCCCCCCCTCCACATTTTTTCCGATTGCTCGGGAATGCATATGGATGGCGCCCCGCCGCTCGCTGACTTTTTTCTTTCGAGTCTTGCGCAACTTTTAAAATATTTTTTTTGAAAATCGGACCTACGGTTACAAGGTCACGTGACCTTTTGTCTTCGCATGTCAGCCTGAAAATCGCTCATTTTCGTGATTTGTGTACAAAACATATGGCAAAGTCATTTTTCCTAAAAACAGATCAAACATGGGTTATTGGGTCTTGTTTAAAGTTTAGGTGGTTGTTTTGGGAGTCAAAATAGTTGAATTGTAGTAAAAGATGAAATAAAACAACAAAAACAATGAAATACATAAGTTAAAAAAACAATGAAATACATAAGAAATTATCAAAACAAGGGATAACATAAGAAATAAGCTGGCTCTTCCAATTTTGTTTTCGTATTATTATTCAGAATGGTCTAATGAATATATCTAGTGAAAAAGAATGCTTAAATATGAATAATATATGATTTATTGGTAAAAATGTGATTTTTATGACTTTATTTGCATAAATTACCATAAATATGCAAATGAGTGAATTTTTCAAAAAATTGAAATTATCATATTATTCTTTACACTTCACTTGACATGCGTGCAAATTTTCGCGGCGAACGGCCGCTTCGCGGCCGAGATCTTGAGGGGGGGCCATAATGGCCCCCCCCCGGCCCTACTAAGACTTCAAATAGCCCGGCCTTATTAGGGTTAAAGGTAATACAAAGTTTTGGGAAATTTCGAAAATTGGGTGGATAGTGATTCTTAACAATTTTGATATATTTGGATGCCCATGTGGATGTAACAAGGGCACTAAAAAATTTAGCCCATAAAACACTTCTGCTCTTGAGAAAAAAATTGAATATAAAAATTTACCGGTGCTCCCAATAAATTTTGATAAATTTCAAAGAGCGCCTACGACCGTACAATGGTAGCTGCGACCATGAAAATCACAGAATATGTAGTTCTGATATATAATCGGAAATAGCAAATCGGTCGATTTTAGTCAAGAAACATTGTTTTATAGCTTAATTAATATCTTGACCTTGAGAGGGAGCTATACAGCATAAAGAGTTTATTATTGACAATTTCATAACTTTAGACTCGATTTCAACCGCGACAAAGATCACTGAATATTGTAGGCTCACATATGTTTCAAATATGTCCATTTGAACCAAATTCATGACCCCATACCAAGACTTTGTATTACCTTTAACAAAGGAAATTGTTATGCGTTTGGGATTGAGAGAAAGCAAAGGGCTGTACAAAAAAAATTGTAATTAATAATGCGAATTCCGAATATTCTTCTCTTCAAATTTAGGTTAACTTTATTAAAAGTATTTGCCTTCAGCATGGAACTGTAACTTATTGACAACGTGGTGAACGTAGTCGCCTGCATTGAATGTAACTTTAGCTTAATTTATATAGAATGTACAGAAAGAATACTCTGGAAGTTAAAGATAAACTTGAGTTCTGGTAAAAAAAGAAAATGAATTCTCACAGAATCTAACGAAACTTACGCTGAATGTTCAAGATTACAAATAAATGTCATGTGCCAAACAATTTTGTAAGAAAATGTATACTGGCTGAGTTATGAGCATAGAAAGATAAGGAAATCAGGGTAGTACTAGCCCCGACACCATGTGTGTTGTCCCATATACATCTTTCTGTGTAAGTGATTGTTACTTTACCAAGACTCTGCCAAATTTATGATGATTTTGATGACTCCAGAACCTTGCATTACACACCATTACTTACATGCTATATGAATAACTTTTCTGATCCATTCCACACCTTTTCTTTCACAATGCAATCGCATTACCAGAACTCAAGTTTATCTTTAAGAACAATAAATAATCGTTAGTATTTATTATAATTCACTTTATAACGTCATACACAATATGATAGAGGAGTAACTCTTTAACAAAAAATGTTTCTTGACCCGTACTTCATGAAGTCAAAAAGCGTCTCACTGTGTATGCTGTCCTTATTCCAATACGAAATAATGAGATGTCGAAAATACTCTACTTAGATATTTTTTTTATTCCTTGCACATTTTAGGTGTATTATGCAATCCTTGCATTTCACGATTTATGATCGTTCACTCTTTTCTCCTTTCTACATGCAGCTCGCAAAGGTTAGACGAAAGCTCTTTGAATGAAATTGAGACCAATGGAACGTTAGAAAAGAACAGTTTTTTTTCTTCTTAAAATCTTCTTAAACTGGTCATCTTTACGTCACGCATCCACTATTTTCAGTCAACATGTTGATTTTTTCTCATGGCAAGGTTCCTCCTTCTGTAATTGCATTTATTTCAGAATATGCTATTAAATATTCAATATGAACATGAAATTAACAGGTCAGCAGAGACCCTTATAAACTGACCATGAAATGACCTAATTTTAAAGATATCTAGGTTAATGCATTATTCGACCATGTAATATCAAAAGGGCATTGGAATGTATTTTTCGTAATTGATTGCGACACTGCAACTGTCTACTATATCTTGTTTGGGGTGGAGAAATGTAATATCACTTTTGTAATTTGTACTTTCCTTTATTTTCCCCTCCAGTATGACGTACAGGGATAAAATTTACGTATGTATATGAATACCGAGAAAATGAATCTCTGTCATATAAACCATAGATATAAATTACGGAGAATCATGAAGATAATATTAAAATGGAATTATAATTTATTCTTAATATTTGATTGCAACACTAATTTGAGTAATTTGATGAAAATTAATTACATGGGACAAAATAATAGAAAGGTTATTTAAGAAAGTCATATAACAGGTTTACTTATAATCATTATCACAGTAATCATTTGCTCATAAATATATATTTCAGTACTTTCATTTTCTCGTTTATCAGATTTATTCAGAATATATCTCATTTCAATTTAGAGCTGAATTTTCCATTCGTATAGTCGTACATATTTTGTCAATTTATTAAATGGATAGTTGAGTTCTGTTTTCAGACTGCAAATGCCTTCAAAGTGCATGGTTATTGCTCTTATTGTTATCTATGACATTTATAGTGCCCTTTAAGAACCTAAAATTGCTATGAAGGTAATTTTAGACCCCTAAATGTTTAAAATTTAGCCAATACGATCATACCAATTCAGCTCCACTTTAAAAAAAAAAACACGGTGACCGTTAATTAATTATTTAATTAAAAATAACAATACATGATCCGGCTAATAAGCAATACGAAAATGCCAACAAAAAAGCCAACATCGGCATTAGCTGAAATACGACGTAAAAGGCGTTATTTCGTTTTTTTCAACGGTTTTTTTTTTAATTTAAAAAAAATGTGATATTTGTGGTGGTACACAAGTATTAAAAATCGTTATATTTCAGCCGTCTCTAAACCGATTTTGATCAAACAAAGATGATTTTGTCATTTAGATATTATGTTCTTTCAAATTTGACACTCAGTTTTTCATAATCTTACAACAAAATTATTTTGTGTAGCGCTCTCTGCAACAGAACTCAACTATCCCTTTAATATGCATAATGACAGCTAAATTATGTAATTAAAGAAAAAGAAACAAGTCATTACCAAACGGAAAAAAATAATACAATGCACGATTGTTATTTCGTCATCATCTAAATGTATCCTTGATTGGTAACCTATTTCTGTTACCAATTTTATTTAATTTACATTTGAGCGAAACAAATATCCATGTAAAAAAGAATATTGGAATAATAAATACATTGAATTGAAATGAATTGAATTGAATATTATGACACTAATAGATTGTTTTATATCAATTTGCAGTATAGTATACGAGTGAAAAAGCACACAAAATGATGTCATTACAAAACACACAAGAACATGAAATCAGATCGGACGTTGCGAAGTAAAATTTGATTTAATGGCCTGGCGAGATGGTTTTCTTTAATATATGGCTTATTTTAAATACAGATATACTACAGCATCACCGTCACTATTCACATTGAGTTAAACACACGAAATAACAGAAGGTGAGAACGAAAGAAAAAACATAAATGGAAACTATTAAGCTCCTGCCTAAAATCCTATTATCCTGTTGTATTAGTGTATTATGTTATGTAAACGTATATTTCCAATAAAGAATGAATATATTAGGAGGTGCTAAAGTTGGGCGTAAGAATATAAAACATATTATGTTATCAAGTGCTGAAGTTAGACGTAAGAACATCGCGTCAGTCTGCTCATTTTCCAATATCAGATACCATGACAATAAAGAATAATTACAATTTTCCCTTGTATTTCTTTCCATATCGGTATGTATGGTATTGTTCTTTTGTACGAGATCTCACACTGCGGACATTCCCTATGAAATTTAGCCAATATTTTCCTGTTTAAAAAAAATGCTGATCATAATCTTTATCCACCAGCCCATTATTTGCTACTGAATTGTGAGTTCTGTTACTGAAACAATCAGCTATATAGCAATAATGGGAGAGAAAGTAGAAACATTTACAAGTTGCACATGACTTTTGTATAGGCCAACAGATCACTATTTGGAAAGTTCTATACTACGTATATACAGATTTTGTCTTCTTCTACACAATTCACATGCCTCCAGAAACTGTTGCAGCAGTCACCGAGTTATCCTTGAATTTATTAACACCGCATCGTTTAACCCCGAACAATTTCCTCAAACCCCTCTGAAACTTGTGGTACTTGAAAGTATAAATGAACGGATTTACACACATGTTCATAAAAGCGAGGTAAACAGTAAAGTAGAACAAGTGTCCATCAAAATTGAGCTCTCCTCCTAAATTGAAATAGAGATAGATAAGCGTATTGGGCGTCAAACAGATAGCGTAGGTAATGCTGACCACTAGAAGGGTTTTGATGACATTCTTTCGGGCTTTTATGCGGTAGTTTGTTTGCTGTGTTGGTTGATCTGGGTTGCCCGAGCGGTTAGGGTCCGGGGGACAAGTCGGGATATCCTCCACCCGTTGCCGAAGTGCCTTTGCGATGCTGATATAAACAAAGGCCATGATAGCTAGCGGAATGATGAACTGGATCGTACAGGAGATAACACCTAGGAAAGCTTGTACGAAAAAGCTATCATACTGAATGATGCATTGACCGTCCGAGTACCTATTCACAGCCGCCCAGTAGGTCTCGTATCCGAACCCCAACAGCCAGGGTATGCAGACCATAGCCGAAGCGCGGCTGTAACTGAACATCCTGCGGTAGCTAATGGGGTGCACAACCGCGAAGTACCGCTCTACGGTAACCATGACGAGGTTAAACGTCGAGGTGATCAACGTCCCCCAGAAGACGTATCCCGAGTTCCATACCGAACAGACGAACACCGCGGCCCATTCCTGCGACGGAAGAGATGGACGCGGTGCCACGTACGATGCCAAGAGGAGGACTGAAGTCACCATGTCGATCACGGACTGGTTCACGATGAAAAGGTTGGTGACGGTACGAAGCTCACGTGTCCCAATCATGACTACGAGGACCAGACCATTCCCGATGATCCCTACGGTCCCTAGGAAGCCGTAGATCGTCCTCAGGACCACCTCGGATACTCCTGTATCAACTTCATCAGGAACGTCTCCTGAAGTGTTCTGCATTTTGAGCCTCGGTGTACCAGCGACAAATCCAACAAATTCACTTTCCTAATACTGCAGTGACAATGTTGTATGGCAGATACCTGCTTGTTTATTCGGTGATATTCAGTTTAATTTAGAAGCAAAAAATGCAACAGCATCAACAAAATGTGTTTCCCTCCAGAATTGTTTACGGGGATGATACTACATCGGCTTATTTTCTTTTTGTGAATTAATCGAGATGACAGTATCGGTTCTAGCGTCGACAGCTGAATATAATGCTATGTAAATGGTGAATAACAAGACGAGAGCTATCGTCGTTATTGCTTTGAATGGATACAGCAGCGACTAAAAGGCTTCATCCGCTATGTGTCATGACAGATCACTTTTAACTCGGAACGTAAAGAGTGCAATTAAACAAAATCAAATATGCGATACATTTCTGAGTTAGTATCATTGATGGCTTAACCACTATCACGGTCGATAAGCGGCACGCTATCAAGCACGCTTTCAAATTATCCAATCGTGTAAGATGTCATGAACTCGAGATATTACTAAGGAAGATAGCCGTTAATAACAGTTCAAGGTTTTTACAGTAACAACGAAAGGTAAATGACGGATAAGGTAGGATTGTTTTTCAAAACCTTTCTTTCTAAATTGACGCCAGTTTTAGGCTGGAGATAATGTAGTATCTAGTATTAAGCACCAAAGGCTCAAAACTTTATTTCAATAGGTCAAGCATTCTTTGCTAATCACCAATAACCGCTTAAACACAGTTTTAGTTTATGTATTTCATGATAAAAATAGACGTCGGTACAAATGGATCGTAATTATACAGAGATATATCACAATATATCATACATGGCCCAGGACAATGGATTTGCCAAAGAAGGACATAATTTATAACCATTTAATATGTAGAAATACGATACATAGTCCAATAAGATAATAAATATGCGATGATATTAATTGAATGAAGATAAATCAAATATAAGTGTTCTTTTTATCATATGAGGTGATGTGGTGAGAATTATACATGTAGTATACTGATGACCGAAGGCTTTGGACTAGAGTCAGAGAGAGAGAGAGAGAGGGGGAGAATTGGGAAGAAATTAGAAATAAAATGATAACAAGGAGAGAGAGAGAGAGAGAGAGAGAGATGTTTAAACTGTGGACATGCATATAAAGAACCTTGAGTACACCGGTCAAATAAATTACGTTTCTTAAAGGAGGTATCTCACTGATCGGCGAATGCTTACGAACGATGCGAATTTGGATTCGGAATTTTTTCTGACGAATGTTGGCGAAAATCAGCGACCTGTAGCGATGTTTAGCGACAATTAGCAACTTTTGAGAGAATGTTTGCGAAAGTTTTTGCGAAATTCAGCTGGTGACTATTAGCGACTGTAAGCAAATGTTAGCGTCAGTTTTTTTTTAACGTAGATTAGCAACTATTTGCCAATCCTTTGCCACTATTTGTGAATGTTTGGGACCTTTTGGTAACTTCTGGTACCCAATGGGTCAATTTTGTATAGGAACCATATGGTAACGTGGTCGCTAGCAATGGCGAATCAAAAAAAAAAATTAGCGACACCGTCTTACAACCGTTTGCGACGAGAAAACTGTGTGCGACAATGAAAATTGTTTGCGTACTTTTTTGCAACCTTTTTCGAACCTTCGCAACGTTCGCAAGCTTTCGCCGCTCAGTGAGATACCCCCTTTAGAAACGTATAATGATGCTACACAATGCACGACATCTCTCGAAATGTCATAATGGATTGCGTGACTCGAATCTCCTTTTAGTAATTATCGCTTTAATAATGCACTGAGTTAGAAAGGGGATATTGCCATCTTTAAGTGCTTGGAAGGGCGAATAAAAATGACTTTGACAATACTATATTTATACAATGGGAAGGACAAACTGTAAATATGGTGAATCTTTTGTGTATACACAAAGACTTAGTGAGCTGAAAATGAGTTCAATGTCGGCTTCATGGGCTTAAAAGCTCATAGCAATGACAATGACAAATTTTAAATCACGGTTTTTTTTTACAAAATCCTTAGCTGAAAATTTAGAAAAAAGTTTGACAAACATAATCAAATAGTAGGAAGATATTGGCTAAACAAAAGTGCATCGCAGGTAAGAACAGGTCTAGGATTCTGTAAAATGAGGGGGGGGGGCACATAACTTTGCGAAAACTATACGGCAAGAAAGAACTTCTAAAGAAAGAACACAAACAAAATATAAATGGAAAAGTTATAAAGTGCTTTTCAGTTCTACTAAAATGTGTAACACTAGTGTTACACATTTTTGTTTCTCTACACGGTCACACGATTGCCACTGACAGGCGCAATTGTCCTTAAAATATAGACATCCCTTATTGACGGAAGGGTTGGTACACAACAATGACCCTTTTAAGAATAATTTTTCTGCAGGCACATCTCCTAATTACATTTATTTTCCTCATTGTATGACATTAAATATTTTTATCTCAAAGCATTCGATTAGGTTTCCGTTTATTATTACGGTTTATCATATTTTCTCAGTCTCTCTCACACACACTCTCTCTCTCTCTCATTCTATTCTCTCTCTTTTTCTCTTTCTCTCTCTCTCTCTTTCTCTCTCCCCCTCTAGCCTATCTCTTTTTTCTCTTTTTTTTTCTTTCTCTCTCTCCCTCTCTCTCTCTCTCTCTCTCTATATCCTCTCTCTCTCTCTCTCTCTCTGTCCTCTCTCTCTCTCTCTCTCTATATATATATATATCCTCTCTCTCTCTCTCTCTCTCTCTCTCTCTCTCCTCTCCCTCTCTCTCGGTCTATATCCCCTCTCTCTCTCTCTCTCTCTCTCTCTTTGGGTGTGTGTATGAGTCTGGATGTATGTGTGTTCTAACGAAGTTTGTTGTGCGATTACATGCATTCAGTTATAAAGTTCATTAGGACGCAACACCAAACCACGATTTACAATTCAAGTTTTAATCAAATTTATTGCACTTTCCAAAAAAGCCTTTGTGTCAATCTAAGAAATCTAAACGGCAAGGTTTATTTAGCAAATGACTAAAACATGTAATCAACAACGTTACAGCACGGATATGCTTCTACATATACATGTATACGTCCCAAATAAGCCTTTACGTACTTCAGGGTGTCAGATTATGGTTAAAGGTAAAGACCAGTTATGGTCATGCGATTGCATTGTGAAAGAAACGTTGTGGAATCGATCAGAAAAGTTTGATCATCTAGCATCTAGCATCTGCAAGGTTCTGGAATCATCAAAATGATAAGAAATTTGGCCCATTCTTCGTAAAGTTACAAGCACTATACACAGAAAGATGTATATGGGACTACCCTATATCTCTCATAGACCATGAGAGAAACAAATTTACCAAATATATGAATTAGTAGGCGGTTTCCCTGCAATTTTTTTATCATCATGTATTAGTCAAAACATATTCTTTCACATGATTGGTAATGAGAGCTTCCATTTCATTTTTTGAAATTTTGGCGTTTCCAATACTGGTCTTTACCTTTAACCAAATAAATGTGCTTCATCTTCTAATGGTGGATCATGACTCCAAGTCCAAAAGGAAAGAACAAATCTCTTAAAACTCTCATATGCGAATACCTGCCTGTTCAAGAACACGACTGCGATGATTCATTCTTACCGAAAAATGTATGTTATCCAATGGTGTTAAGGCTGAATTGGTTAGGTTTATATCAATCACACAACCCAAAAAGATTGGTCTTGACCAAATTAAAGGTAATACAAAGTTTTATGGTGTCATGAATTTGGTTCAAGTGAACAAATTTAAAGCATATGCGATCATACAATTATAGTCTAACGTTATGAAAATGTAAATAATAATTTGTTTATGTTGTATAGCTCCCTCACAAGGTCAAGATATTAATCAAGATATAAAACAATATTTCTTGACTAAAATCGACCGATTAACTATTCCCGTTTGGAAATTATATATCACAACTACATATTCTGAGATTTTCATAGTCGCAGCTACCATTGTACGGCCGTAGGTGCTATTTGAAATTTATCAAAATTTACCGGGAGCACCGGTTAATTTTCATATTTTAATTTTTCTCAAAAGCAGAAGTGTTTTAGGGGCTAAATTTTCTAGTGCTTATAAAAAATTCCACAGGGGCATCCAAATATATCAAAAATGTCAAGAATCACTATCCACCCAATTTTCAAAATTCCCAAAACTTTGTATTGCCTTTAACTACTATGAAAACGATTCATGCACATATACAGAAAGTGTACTTTATGATGGATATCATTTGTTTTTTATTGGGAACAAGCTTTTATCTCAAATCGAATTTGCCAACGAATCGCAGTAGCAACAGTAGACACACACGCTAGTCCGAACAATATGTCCTACTCTCCCCGAGCAGACACCTTAATATTTCAGATTAAGTCAGATGCGTAGTAAAATTCCAGTTGTGTACCTCAAATCTAATACACCAGTTTACAGTTGTATCAGTGCGCATGCGCAGACAGTTGACCTCGGGTCATTGGCCCTGAATTCAGGGCCAATGACCTTTGACCAGTGGTATTGATGCGTAAATTAAGATTGCGCCCATGCAAATGATGATTTGCGCGCACAACGCAGCGCGTAGGCAGTGATATCATCATAATTTGCATGGGCGCAATCTTAATTTACGCATAAATACATGACCTCTAGGTCATTGGCTTTGTTTAAAAAGGCGCACACATCCGTAAACTGGTACATGGTGTATTTACTCGGACAGGTTTTAACCCCTCGACTTCTGAATTGCCTGATCCCTACAGGGATGACCCGGTTCCAGTAGGCAATGGGTTAATTAATATTTTTTTACGGGGAAAATAAATAGTTATAGAGCTGCAATAATGATTTTGTATTATTTGTATCCAATAATATCGACTTTATAAATATACATCATAAATGCGATGTTTTAAGTTATTTCCCACATTTGATGTGTCTCTATGGGGTTACATATCCGTAGTTCTACTAGAGATCCAGCCGTTGAACCACTCATGTGCATACATCGGTTGATTTTGGTGTTCCTAACCTGTCCATTTTGCTATAAGGGAAACAATTGAAGAAACAAAATTATGGTTGAAGTATTTCTCAAAATATAGTCCATGAACATGTAAATTTGGTTTATTAATCCCGATGAAAACGTTAAATGATATATGATATGGTGATGATATTATATGTGACGAATGATATTATTTCTTTTATCGGTAAACTAAATCAATAAATCCTCTGTACTATAGGAATGCAGATAATCTAGCCATAACACTAACTCTAAAATATGTTGTCTGAGGACCTGCTTTTTCTTTTTGTTGCCTTAACACATTTTGGATGTTCGCCAACTGTCGGGAGTTTTCCGACAGTAGTAATAATCTTAAAGCGCTATGTTTGGCGATTATAGAAGGTCAACATTAGTCATGATAAGGTAATAATGATGGTTTAGTTCATTGGGGTGTTCGCTTAACATCGAATTGCTTACGCATGACAGTTCATGATTTCGCCAAAAATTTAGTCTTTTTCGGAATTTTGTTCCGAAATTATCTTTGAATGGCGAAATAGGGTTCAGGAGTCGTCATGGGCATTGTCGCATAAAATATACTCACATTCTGTATAATCAGAATAATAGGTGGTGATTCTAAAATCACGCAGCAGTCATGTGTTATCCTTGTGGTACAGAGCAAACACCCCTGAGGAGTGTTTCACAAAGACTAAGCTCGACTTTAAGTAGGATTTAACTATGGCAGGCCATTCATGCCACTGGTTGCTCTCATCATTGGTCTCTCAAGGGACGTCACAAATCTACAGAGTTAACATTTTTGATAGTTCATTGTTCAGGATTTTTGTTTTGGATTTGTGACCACGATTTGAACGTTCTTTGGGAGACCAATACCAGGAATGGTTAGAGGAACTAGTGGCATAAACAGCCTACCATAGTTAAGTCCAACTTAAAGTCCATCTAAGTCTTTGTGAAACACTCCCTTGTGGACTACTTGTTTAATGATTACTTACCTTTACAACCCATTTTTGTCTGTCTGGTGGATCCCCCGTCGGGCTGCATGGGTTGAGGATGACATGTGTGCCGACAGAGTTGGCTTCTAAACACAGCTCATCGTTTCTAATCTCACCAGCCTTTGTCTCCTCGAAGTACTGGACGAAAAGGAAGATGTGCAACGAACCAGAATTATATATAAGCGGTGATCCCTATTAATGACAGAATCTTCTGAAATATGGCAATGATGACTAGCATTAACCATGAAATGAAGATTACAAATCAAATTAAAGCACTTCTTTGTTCACAATAACCATCCTTGCTGATACCACAATCACATCGCTACATAATGTGTGTATGCCGTTTTTTTCCTTTGATTTTGGCAAAGGTTTTCCATTGCTGCCAACCTTTGCCAACCTTTTGTTAGCCGGTGTCAATCGTGTCATTATAAATGATTCTTGATTCAACGTTTATAACGTGTTCTTGAATTTCAGCTGCAAGGCACCATGTCTTCATTGAGTTCTGAGTTAATTGCATATACACAGAGATTATGTAATACTGAGTTCGTAAAAAGTGTGGATTTGATTAAAGCTTTAATTTGTAAAGAAACATATCTAAAAGAAATGTCATAACCTTTTTAATCTAAATAAATTAACATGATTAAACTTTAGAATGTTTAAACCCCAGCCTGGTACGAATGAGTTGTGACATTTGTATACATGTTGGTGTGGTTGTTGTATAACTAGACTACGATGTCGATGGCCAGGAGGGTGGATGTGAAACACAGCATGAAGTGAGATGAGTGAGAATAGGATTCGCATGAATTATATACAATAGTACGAGAAGAATAATACAAGTTTAACGATTATTTATACATAAAAACACATGAAAAGAAGACAATAACGATACCTCATTTCCACCAAGGTTATGGCAATGCCAACCGATAAGATTCTTGCCAGCTTGTCCGTTCTGATCATTGGAATCTATGCACAGCTTCGAACCTTTATTCTGAAACTGGCAAATGCAAAGAGGGACAAGAGAACATAAGCTTTAAAGTGTGATAATGTTTGAATGATAAACTCCTGAACTAAAACTGCAATGCAGCTAAACAATTGTTGCACACTTTGGGATAAGTCAGATAGAAGATAGCCTCATGCATAACAATTCCTTTTGGAAAATAACTCCGTTCTTTTAAAAATTCCTCTTGTTCGATTTCTAAATGTTACTTTCCGGGTATTTTATCAATATTTTTATTCTTGCTGTTTTGTACCCAGTCGACCCGGGATCGCCGTCCCTGCTGCTGCTACTACTACTTCTGCTACTTCTAAGTAGTGTTTTGAATGTCTATTTAGTGAATAAAAAAAATAACCGAAACTTACATTGATAGTTTGGCGAAGAACCGAACTTGATGAAGGAACGTATAGTTCAGGATACACGTTTGTTAAGTACCAGTTGAAGTCGTAACAATTCAAAGACTCTCGAAGTTTCTTCCTCTTAGATACATCTCCAAAGTCACGATTCTTCAGCATGGGAAGTCTATCGTAAAAATGGTGCTTGTGTTCGTCCGTCCATACCTAATGCGAGATATCAAAGATAATATAGTAATCCCATAAAGAACAAGTCGGGCTATGGTAAAGGTGAACAATTACTTGTGAACTTTCTCGATCTTTATGCTTTTTCGATTTTTTTGAAAATGCCAACTGACACAGTAAAGAAATGTTCCATGAAAATAACGGCTCTACAGATGCCCACATTCGAAATAGGACGAGAAAGAGCCACTTGTGTGGAATAAAAAAATGATAATTTTCACTTCTAAAAGTTATAATGATAATAGTAAAAATTAAAGAAATGATACTACTACTACTACTACTACTACTAACATTAATGCTCATGTTATATCCTATTCTATACTAATTTTACCTCTACTTTAAACATTATTCATCTAGACCGCCATTATCTACATTTGCCACACTCGACCCAGGTGAGGTAAATGGGTACCTGGTAGGATTATTCCTTGAAACGCACTGCGCGCTGATTACGGCTGCCGGAGCTAAAGCTAGGGTAATAATTTCCAAAGCTCCTTGGAAGCGCAAAGGGACATTATTATTACGATGTGATATGCGCTATACAAGAACCGAATACTATTAATATGGCTTTATGTTCTATCAAATCACTGGGATTTTTTACCAGTACTGCTGCTGCTGATACTTCTACTACTACTACTACTATACTACTTATTCTGTTACTGCTTATTCCACACTAATTCTACTTCTAACTCAGACGTTAACGATCATTGATGCTATATATACCTGCCACTGAGATGGAAAATCCGCCAAATGTATACACATTCATGGTGCACCATCTATAGTTTAACTTTTTAGATATTGCTATGGGTGAGAAAAACAAGACTTGACTCACCTCAACCACCCTCATAGCGTTATGTTCTACTATATCTAATGGATTCTGGCCCAGGAAGGAATACGGTGACGTATCTCGGTACACGTGACCAACGCGTGAACATGGTATTATCTCGATCGAGCCACCGCACATCCAGATCTGAAAGAATGCAATGAAAATGTCTCTTCGTTAGAGGGAAGATTGACCTCTTTTAAATTGAAAAATATTTAATAACTTTCCTTTTCTGTTTTCTTAAGTCATTTAAACAGAATATTACAGGAAAATTTCATCTTAAGTCAGTAAGCTCTTTAAGAACTCAATTATTACAAATAAGACGGAAAATAGTTAAAAAGTTTGGGCCAAACATTGTAATGCAGTCCAATATACTGATGTCCGTGTGCAGTGCTTGTGACTCTCAGAAAGAAAGAGTCAAGTTATTTTAAAAACCTCACATTATACCAAAATTGATATGGTCACAGAAGGTTAGGTGACCTGCATGAAGACGAGCAATCAACCTATTCGGAACATCGAGCTTCGATCTCTCTTAGCCTGGTTCAACAGTCCTTCTCAGGACTCCTCTCATGAAAGAATGCATCTCTTGACCCCCCCCCCCCCAATATCCATATCATGCAGTATCCAGTACTCTCCCATAGGACGAAAGCGAAATAATACTCCTCTCTCACTATTTATCCTACCCACTTTCATTTCAAGTTCAGGCTTTCATTCTTTGTACAAATCGTCCTACCTTGAGAGACGTTTCTAGGTTCTCTCCTCCCCATACCTCCATACCTAGGTCAAACCCTCCAAGCTCCAAGAAGAATGAACGATCCATTGTGAGAAGTCCTCCCGGCATAGCAGGTGATCTAATATTACAAAGGGAGATAGAGAAATATATATAGAGAGAGAGAGAGAGAGAGAGGGGGGGGAGGGAGAGAGAGAGAGAGAGAGAGAGAGAGAGGAGGGAGAGAGAGAGAGAGACAGACAGAAGGGAGAGGGGAGAAAGAGACAGAGGAAATGAGATAGAGAAGGGATGGGAAGGGGGAGGAGGTAAGGGGAAAAGATAGATAGAAATATAGTACGAGAGAGAGAGAGAGAGAGTTTGTGTACATGTGTGTGTATGTGTGTGTGCGTGTGTGTGTGTGGGGGGTTGGAGATATAAATTGAAATATAATATATAAAACACCATAATTTGAAGGCGTCAATCATATTTTTATCTCACGAAATTGGAGCCAATAATAATCAAGTTGAAATAAACGCTCATGCTCCTTTGGTAAGACATTAAAGATATAGGTGAGTTCTGGTTTTAAAAAAAATAAACCTCATAGAATCAAACGAAAATTACATTAAATGTTCAAGATTACAAATAAATGTCATTGCCAAACAATTTTGGTAGAAAATGTATACTGGCTGAGTAATGAGCATAGACAGATTGGGAAATCAAGGTTAGTAGCCCGACACCATTTGTGTATAGTCAGGTGGCTTAGTAAAATTATCGTTACATGCCGGATAAAAGCACCATTTTTGGTACAGGGCTCCCTTAGGACCTACTAAACGATATTAGACTAGTAGCCCCCGGCAAAAATTTAAATTTAAGGGTGTGGGGGCGGGGGCGTCTTTTGGAGCCCCCAAATAATGTTATAACATCGGGTTGTTGTGTACAAATGCCATTTTTGGGTACAGGGCTTCCTTAGGACCTAGTGAATGATGGTAGGGTAGGAGCCCCCGGCATACATATTCATATATGGGTGATTGGGGGCCCATGGCGTCTGTACAACAACAATTCAATGTTATAATACCTTACAAATTATTTGTGGATTACGAGGCAACGCCCCTGTCACACACCCTTATATGATATTCTTCCCGGGGCTCCTACCGTAATATCGTTTAGTAGGTCCCAAGGAAACCCTGTGCCAAAAATGGCATTTGTACGACAACTAATAAATGTTATATTACCTTCTAAATTATTTGGGGTGCTACGAAGCGATGCCCCAGCCCCACACCCTTATATGATATTTTTGCTGGGGGCTTCCACCCTAATATCGTTTAGTAGGTCCTACGGAAGCCCTGTACCAAAAATGGCATTTGTACAACAACAAATCAATGTTATAAAATTGTTTGGGGCTCCAAAAAGACGCCCCCGCCCCAACACCCTCAAATTAATTTTGTTTGCCGGGGGCCCCTAGCATAATATCGTTAAGTAAATTCTAAGGAATCCCTGTACCAAAAATGGTGCTTTTATCCGACAAGTAACGATAATCAGTCAATTTGACGCTAAGCCACCTGACTAGTAGTCCCATATACATATTTATCTTTAATATTCATTTGCCCGTCTTTAAAGCATTATTTGATATACAAAGTCATAAGTTGGTTCAAACTGTTTTTGTATTTGAATTTTTTTTGGAATAAAATAACCCTCTCTTACTTAATTGGAGCAACTTTGGATGGCCTTTTATCGTAGTTTGGTATTGGCTTCCATCTGTATTCGAATCGCCAGTTGAATCCTCCTCGCTGTAAGGGCTCGGGTACGACATTGTAGTTGAACGTATCTTTGTTGATCTCATCGACCACGGGCATGATCACGATGGTTCTATCTGAGGCCAGACGAGCGAGGAGGGGCTCCAACCAGCCTATCATAACCTGAAAATAAAAGGAGTGAATGACTGTCTGACTTGAAGCAAATTACTACTACTACTACTACTACTACTAATAATGGGATTTATATAGCGCCTTTTCCAAAGGATACAAGGCGCCGTCTCATTAGACTATCTACAATTTAATAGGAGTTGTACAGGTAAGTTTTTTTTTTTGACGAAATCTAGTGGAGTAATGTTTCTTAAAAAACGAGGGGAGTTTGTTCCAGAGACGTGGGGCTAAGGACTGAAAGGATTTGAAACCAGCCTGTTCACGGGATTTCGGAATGACAAAGGTAGGAGCTGATGAAGACCTAAGAGAATAGGATGTTCTCTTGGTTGCTGAAAGAGTGAGGAAAGGTATACAGGAAGGGTGGTCGACATAGATTTGAAAGTTTGAACAAGTATCCGGTATTGTATTCTATCAGCAACTGGCAGCAAGTGTAGTTCATGCAACATTGCAGAGGTTACATGACGACACTGGTTACGTGTATGCCTGTGACGTAGGGGAAATTCTTACTTCATGACATAGCCCTGCACATTGAACAAGATAAACCCAAAATTGTGTCATTTACGGCATTACAAGAAATAAAACAATGGTCATAGGTCATATCAATATCAATTTCTTTGATTTGTGGAAGTATATGACAGATTTAATAGTGTAGTGGTCGAGTGGATATGTCACCAGACTGTGGATCATAAGGACTGTGGTTCGTGTCCCGCTGCGGCACTAATGTCCTTTGGCAAGACTTTAATCTACATTAGCTACACTCGACACAGGTGAGGAAAAATGGTGCCTGGTAGGACTATTCCTTGAAATTCACTGTGCGCTGATAATGGCTTTCGTAGCTAAAGCCAGGGTAATAATTTTCAAAGCTCTTTGGAAGCGCACAATGACGTCATATAATTTGATTTGCGCCATACAAGAACCGAATACAACCAAACCTGTCTATAGCGACCGCCCAAGGGAAACACAAAAAAGCGGCCTTGTAGAGAGGTGGTCTTTGTAGACAGGTTCCTTTAGTACATGTTTCAATGAGAAACCATTTTCAAGGGAAACAAAAATTAATGTGCTTGTTGTAGACAGTTGGTCTTTGTAGACAGGTGGTCACTAAAGCAGGTTCGACTATGTCATTATTACAATTATAATGATATGTAGTATTGGACAAGAAGTCGCAAAGTACTATGAATTAGGGATATTTGTAATGATTGCTTTATTTTCATTTCTATCGATTAGTGGTGTATCTGTAATTCGTGTGGAGAATCTAGTTCACAGATAACCATATTACAAGTTATGATACTTTAAAATCTGGATTTAAATTTTGTATATTTAGAAAAAAAGCAAACTCAATCAAAATTATATATTGTAATGAATTTTCAGAACAACTCGTACACCAAAGAGAATTTTCGACTTTGGTTTAATTTTGTTATGTCTTGTTTTATTGAAAGTAGATCAAATGTTACCTCGACATGAGAATCTAGGAATGTGAACGTTTCGCCCTCTGACGCATCGACCCCCATCATGCGAGCTTTAATTAGGCCGAGTCTTTTCTCAGCTCTCACCATGCGTATCCTAACCGAGTGGATTTGGGAAATGTAGTCCTCAATGGGCTCTTGGAGATGCTCTAAAACAAATCATATAAAATAGCGTTATATTACTACTGTCAAAGCACTGACAACAGAGAGCGCACATTTACCATAGCTTACTAAAAGAGATAGTTGTAACACGCGCATACTCAAACACAAAGTTTCATTACGGAGTTCCCAATAGTCATGAAATGACTTACCAGTCATGTAAAACTTCCATTGCATAACTATTTCTCTCGACTAGCTATGACCTCGTTAGGTAACAGTACATATATTTTCATAATAAAAAAAAGTTTTTTCAAAGTGAAAGATCACCACTATTGGTAGATTATTTTAATTATTGTATAAATAAAATGCTGATGATACAACCTAGCGATGTGAGATCTCTTAAAATTATCTAGTATCAAACATTTCAAAGAAGATTTTACGGTCAATGAAATGATATTTTCCTCTTCTACTTCCCCGACCACTCCCCTTCTTCTACCGACTAATACCCATTACAGGCAAGTATTAAGATTGGAGTTTGGCAGGCATCATGTCTTCTACATCTCACAAGTGCGACTCGTCTTTGCATTTCATTCTCAGCCTTTCCTAGCAGATAATACATCGATCTATACATCTATCTAACGCCTACTGTGAATAAAATTAATTATGATAAACGATGTGAGTTGATCCACGAAAATGCACAGTTCGTGCAATGATTATCCGCAATGATTACCCCGTTTGAACAATAACAACAACAGATACATAAAAAGAACAAAAAGGAGGGGGAAAGGGAATAATTGAAATTGTTTGGAGATGGCATTGATGGATGAAATTCAGCCACGGTGTCGTATCTTTTCGCTCTTTCGATTCATCGGGAAAGGCGTGATGCGAATCAAATTGGATATCAACTTGTTATACCTCGTACTAGGGAAACAGCTCAGTTAGATTATTCATGTATACAATTACGGTATAGGCCTAGATTAGAGGATGCACTGGTCCTGTGTATTTTGTACAGCCCATTATTTTATCATAGGCCTACGCTTCACCATACTCATGATGATTAAGAAAATAATAGTGATAAAGAAAATGATTTTAAAAAATCCATATGGGATGCTAAGGAAATTAAAGAACATCATTACATTTTCTTACTGCGCTCTAAACGGAAGATTTGAAGTCGCTGGAATGATTGTCTATTTTTTTTTATTTATAGAGAATTGATTTATTCAAATACCATCTGAGACTGGTTACCTACATGTTTCTCCAAAAGTTTGTCTGTTTAATCAGAAACCACGCTTACAGACATTCGGTGCAATAATTACATTTTAATCTTTTTCGTAATTCTTTCTTTGATATTCAAAGGTAATGCATGTTTATCACAACTACCCTCGAAGTGAACCAGGCATATCAATAAACGCCCTAAAAAGTGAGCTTTTTGTCTTTAAGAAATTACCATAGAAATCTCAGTTGGGATTTCATCATGGTAATGTGACCTTTACCTGGCACGATATCAATTTTGCTGGATTGATAGATATTACTATCCAGGAATATTAATAACTTATTAATTCATAAGGCGTGTATATCAGTTTATAAAGAAGAAATCGATAGGAATATGAAAAAAAAATATTTTCGAAAGCAATGTCGACTGGCAGCAAAGGATCATGTGATATTGGACGTGGATTAGATGATAAGGAAGAAGAGTAGATATCAATCGCAACGTTGTATATACGAGATAGGAAGCTGCAAACTTGCGATTGATTTTGAATAATCGCAAGTCTTTGTAAGGCGGGGGGCCAGGTCGCATAGATAATTGGGCCTAAACAAATATTTTGTTGGAAATTCTAATTATTACTCTCCAGCCAGTTCTGGCTTATTATTTTCTCTATCAAAACATGCGATTTTCAAAAGTAGATTGGATAACATATGATCCAATCAAAATGGACCAGTTTGTAGATAATTATCACTAGATAATTTTAAATCAAAACTGATAACTCACTTGTTCATATAGTATGTATAGCACAGCATTTACAAGCTCTTGCAGCGCAATAGAATATATCCACATAGTTATTGCGCTTTACAAATGAATATTATTATTATTTATATTATTATTATAGATACAATCTGCGCATGAGCAGATAAAGGTCCCTTGTACAAAATTGTAAAGCCCACCGAGACTAATACTGGATACATGCTGACGAAAGTTATGTAATCATAGTTCATGCATGCACCTGTGATACATTCTATTGAACACAGGTGCAAGTAATCCATACAAGAGGGCAAACAAATAATCCCATTCATGACCAGGCGCGTACGCAGGATTTTTTCAAGTCAGGGGGGGGGGGGGGGGGGGGGGGGGGGGGGGGGGGGGGGGGGGGGGTGGGGGGGGGGGGGGGGGGGGGGAAGACACTTTTTTTTTTTGGGGGGGGGGTCTCGAAATTTGAAAAATTGACATTTTGCTCCGTTGGGAGGGGGGGTAAGGTCAGCTTTTTTAGGTCAACCATGGGATTTTTTAATTTTTTTTTTCATAAAAAAAAAAAAAAAAAAAAAAAAAAAAAATCCAAAAGGGGGGGGGGGGGGTTTAGAGAAATTTAGGGGGGGGGGGTTTACACACAAAAAATTACCAAAGGGGGGGGTTTAACCCCCCAAACACCCCCCCTGTGTACGCGCCTGTTCATGACTTTAGATGTGCTTATCCCAAATGTCAAAAAGTGGGATTTATCTATGTTTAACAGATCTGTGGATATTTGGGGTCATCTGAACCATGTACTAACTACGAACTGGTTTATCAAAGCCGTTTCGTACGAACCCATTGTGCTTGCGTCGTCAAGAAGAATGATTTCCTTGATCAACCGTAGAGGGCTCCTGTCAATGATGCTGTTGAGTGTTCTCAGGAGTGTGGACCATGCCTCGTTGTGGAAGCAGATAATGATGGACGTAGAGGGCAGGTCGTGTGGGTAGCTGATATTCTTACACCTTGATGAAGTAACGTAAACACACACAAAAAAAAATATCATGACATCAACACTCTGACAAAGACTGTTTCCTTATGAGAGTCGAAGGGTGCTAATTCACATCCTTTAACCCGTTGACTACTAAATTCTCTAATTCCAGTCAGGGTTATTACAGAGACTACTCGGTTCCCATAGACAATAGGTCAGTATATAGATAACGTACTTGATACTCTATAAGTGTAACAGGAAGGCGTAAATTATGTTCATATATTATTCATTTTCTTCTTTAGTTCTGCAAAAAGGCCCTGCTTGCTAATTACAATATAAACAGTATATCTTTTCAAAATGAACGAATTTTTGTTCATTTTTCCTCAAAATTTCATCAAACTGATTCCTTGATTTTTATTTTACATCTCCACACACTACCACCCACATATCTGACTTATCGATCTCTGTTCTATATACACACGCTCTCCAGTCTCTTCATTCAATGAGGATAAATTTATCCTCAAAAACTGCGTTAACGAAGATAAATTTATCCTCATTTAGCTGCTAAATGAAGATAAATTTATCCTCATTTAGCTGCTAAATGAAGATAAATTTATCCTCATTCAGCTGTTAAATGAAGATAAATTTATCTTCATTTAACAGCTAAATGAAGATAAATTTATCTTCGTTAACACAGCTAAATGAGGATGAATTTATCTTCGTTAACGCAGTTTTTGAGGATAAATTTATCCTCATTGAATGAAGAGACTGGAGAGCGTGTGTAGAACAGAGATCGATAAGTCAGATATGTGGGTGGTAGTGTGTGGAGATGTGAAAAAAAAATCAAGGAATCAGTTTGATGAAATTTTGAGGAAAAATGAACAAAAATTCGTTCATTTTGAAAAGATATACTGTTCATATTGGATAAACTGATGTCAGAAACTATTAAAAAAAACAAATAAATAAACCACTTAATATTGTTTTCACCAGCTCTTTACAATCTGACAATAATTAATTTTCTGCGAGCGAGGAAGAATACCGTTCTATAGGACTTGTGTATAATTTTTTTTTGTGTGTGTGCAATATTGCACCAATGACACATTAAACGTTAAGAAGATATTGAACCAAAAGTAATATTGTCGTTTACTAATGAAAGGTCGGAATTATTTCGACCTGGACTGCAGAGTACGACTGTTACCTCTATTGAATAAGTAATATATTCTTACTCCTCATAACGGCCGTCAATCAATGTCCGATGAAGGGATATCTTGCTGCTGACCAGTTCGTTAAAGGAATGTTTCTTGTATCGTGTCTCCTCCACTCTCTTCCCTTCGACGGTGAGGGCGAGCTTCACTCCCGAACCTCTGTCACCTAATTTCTTCACATCAGCATTCGGTTTGTTATCAAACGTTGGGGGTGGAGTTGTTTTACGATGTTTATCAGCATCACTTGTTTCCTCTTTGGCATGTTCATCACCTGCATGGGTATGATTTCAAAATGATGGTGACGATGATGATTACGATGACGATGATGATTATGATAATAATAATGATTGTTATCATTCTAACTTCAATTCATTACAGTAATGGTAGCAATAAATGAAAAAGTAAATATTACGAGATGCGAACCTGCAGAAAGCAGGTGCGTCGTCTAAAAGAAGACCAGTACAATATTAAGGTACCATGTTTTAAAATTCTCCCGTTTTTAAACACTCTTTCCTTAATGATAGAAAGACAGAAAATTTGTTTACACGGACGTTGTAGGACGGGTCTGATTAAGCTATATGTCTGACATTATAACGAGCGGAACGTGAAGATCATTAAGAATGAATTCATTGCATGAATGCAGTAATCGACGTTAATATATGTTATGTTCTTGGCATTTGACACATGGTTCAAAATGAATGAATGATCGTGTACAGACAAGGCCATCTGTTTTACAAATAATGCCTCCTGGAATTGTATTACCGCAAACACTTTTGAAAAAATAACTGAATAGTAAATTAAAACAGAAAATTGTCATCTTTATATGAATTCATACTTAACCTACATACATTATGATGGTGTATAATGGGTTTATCATTCGAGATCTTCGATCTATTTATTTTTTTAAAAAAAATTGAGGATTGCCTCTGGGAATTGTGTCCACAATTAAAAAAAGGACTGCATGATTTCACACATTCCTTTTTCCATGTCTGAGAGAGAGAAAGAGAGAGAGAGAGAGAGAGAGAGCGAGAGAGAGAGAGAGAGAGAGGAGGGAGAGAGGGGGTGCCCCTGAATCCGATCAACTCACCTACTATTCCATTTCGCATGTTTTCCATCATCTCCTCTGCAGGTATTCTGAACTTCGACGCCTCGTCATTATCAACGGAATCGGAAGGCTTACGACGACCGTCATCGTCATGGAAGTCAGCGACCTTACCGTGCGGACGCAGAATTTTTTTACGATGTCGGATCTTTTCTTCGTTATTCTTAACCTCGAAATTGTTGTCGTCCATCGATGTGAATCTAAAGTTACGATCGTTGACATGAAAAGAGATGATCAATAGTATTGACACGATCTGACATGTAACAGGTTCAACTCGATAAGGCAAATATCTACGGCGTTGCAATACATTCATTGGAATGAATTTATACGGAAAAAGGCGTTAAAAAGAAAGATTTTGCCATGTCCCCTTTTCCCTGAATAATTAACACTGGTTGCCATGAGCTATGTACATGTAGCTATGAAATCAACAATTACATATATGGTACATCTACCAGCCAGCCGGTGAATAAGGAGCTCTATTTTTTTTCCTTCACAATTCGTGAGAAAATATTTAGCGCCGAATCAACACCACCCCCCCCCCCCCTCTTGCACAAGGGGGAGGGACCCGTCTTCTTTTTTTATCTTAACAAAAGGTTTAATATACCTGTTTTTTGGCCAGGGGAGGGGCCCGGGACCCCCGGTCCCCCTGTATCAGCCACTGACTTCTTCTGCCACTACCACTCATACCGTACGTCCACCACCACCACCCCACCACAACTTCTACTACTACTACTACTACTACTACTACTACTACTACTACTACTACTACTACTTAAAGCCTCCTCATGCTCCTCGTCGAATTACTTACACGAGATGGTCGAGTGTTTCTCTCTTGTTTCCGACTGTTGCATGGTGGCTCTCATCGTGGTTTAAGTGGTATACAACAAATAAGATATTGGCAAGAAGACAGGCCCCTGCAGAAGCCACTAGGAAGTAGACGCCGCAGTTTCTCTTTAAATGTTTGCTTCTCATCTTGGTCTTTTTCGCCCAACTCCTCGTCTCCTATTCTGACTTGCTAGTATCTGTTACAGTCAATTTGGCGTGGAAGACCAAACAGTATGGTGGAAATAGCAGTCACTTAGACATTGTCATGTTAATGTCACTTGACGAAAACGTTCACCCGATAAGAAAGACAAATTGTTAGCATCTCTTTCTCGTCCTCGTTTCCCAGTTCTGACTAGCTGTAACTGGTTTAAAGCCAGTTAACATGAAAGTGGGAAAAGTTGATATTGTGGTTGATACTGCTTGGATTGATTTTGCCTTTGTTTGAAGGTACTGATGGATCGTAGGCACGGTAGATGTAGCTAGCCAAAGCTAATTGAATCACATTCAACACCACCTTTAAATATCAATATGGATCATATAGATAGACTAGGTCAGCTCCTTTTGTTGTCCAGCTTCCTGCTGTAGCTAGTATCATGAAGTAAGGCTGAGTAAAGTGTAAAGACTGGTTAAACTAGTTTTATGTTTCAAGTCAGATTAATTTCAGTAAGACGATGTAACAGAGTATAGTCCATTTTCACACAATTTCCTTCGCTTATCCTATCTTCTTGTCAGCCTTCCGTCCTATATCCTGGTTAGCTAGACACTGGTTCAGTCAAACTGACGTGACGATCTAAAACGTTGTAAAGCGGATGTTGCTTGCTGTTAAGGACTCCTCGCCTATCGCTGTGATTTAAAGAAGGAAAGGCAAGAAATTGTAAATAAGTGCTTCAATTTATTTTTGCAAGGGTATGTTTTCGTTGTTTTTGAGACAATATGATCAAATAAACGTGAAATGGCGTCAGTTTTTTTTTCCTTTACGAGAGGGAACAGAAAACACGTTTACAAGCTGATATCAAAATACATATTACCAGTAAGGCTACGCTCCTTTCGGGTGGAACAAGGTGTCTGCGGTAAAATAGGGAAAGAGAAGACATTGAGGGAACAATGATTTGAGAGAGAGAGAGAGAGAGAGAGAGAGAGAGAGAGAGAGAGAGAGAGAGAGAGAGAGGGGAGAGAGAGAGAGAGGAAGAGAGAGACAGAGAGAGAGAGACAGAGAGAAGAAGAGAGAGAGAGAGAGAGAGAGGGGGGGAGAGAGGGAGGGGGAGAGAGAGGGAGGGGGAGATGCATTGATGGGAAAAGAGGGAGTACAGTGGAGGGGGGAGAAGAGACGAAAAAGAGCGGGATAAAGAGAAAAAGTGAGAATAATTATAGTCTTGAAGGGAAAGAAAGCTGAGCGAGAGAGGGGTGGGGAGAGGTAAACTGAGAGAGAGAGAGAGAGAGAGAGAGAGAGAGAGAGAGAGAGAGAGAGAGAGAGAGAGAGGGGTGGGGAGGGGGGGGGGTACAGTCCATTATACAAGATCGAAATGGTACGTGTAGCCAGGGAGGTGAGACTTTAACTCACATACCCTGGTGTAGCCGACGTACTACGCCCGAGTGTGAAACTCTCTGGTAAACCTCCATACTCCAGGCAGCTGTGGAGTTTCACAGCTGTTATATTTCCACCATGAGTAAATTAGCAGTACTCCTATTTTACTGCTCGACTAGACTGGTGAATTTTATATAAGATTTAGTCACCAAATAAGTTATGCTACGAAATGAGGTTACAACGTGAATATGACTGGTGGACAAACTTTAAGCCATTAGCACCCACCGCATCATGACTCATGAGTGGCACAATTTGGATTACAAACAAGAATAGGTTTTAAAAATCTTTACATAAAAACAACGTGGGGGTATCTATGTACCCGACCTAGCTCTGAGCAGTGATATTCCTTTCTCAGGTAATATTTTTTCTTCTGAAATCGAAGTATAAAGTGATCTTGAAATTTCCCAAAACTGCCTAATAATTATTTTGTGGGGTAGACTATAATCTTTATCATCGGGAATTTGTTTTCTCCCAGCTAGCAGTCCTTTTCATTGATATCATTCTAAAAATGAAAATAAATCATGCTCATAGATTCTCCCCTAGCTCCCCCTCACTCTTACCATAATTTAACTGTTTGTTTAACTGCTGCATACACTTTGAGTAGCTTTATACCTAATCCTAGTTAAAGTTCATAGTTTCACAATCAAAAAGGTTGTTCTACCTCTTCAACGACCTAATCCTATATGGTATTACTATTCCCACTTATTTATTTATCCTATTCTCTTATATTATTCCACTGTGTAAAGACGATTTATATCCGTGTTTCCATATGAATATGTCATTTGCTACTTTTTATTATGTATTTGTGTATATTATTCTATATTTTATATTGTTCGTGTGCTTTATGTATTAAATGCCAACAACTGAATTTCCAAATGGACCAATAAAATTTATCTGAATCTGAATCTGAAACTGCACTTTAGTGTGCGTCAAATAAAAGTCTCGATCTCAGTCTTTTCGAACCACTAGAATCACATCACAATCACTAATGACTTTAACTTCATTCTTATACGTCACCATCCTAAATGTCACCACCCCTGTTCGCAATTCCGATGATTTTTATAGACACGGCCTCATTATAATCTCATCATTATGGGCACATGTTCTAACCACAGCAAACGACAGAACCGAATGAGCCTGGTTTTCTCATGACCATTCTGTTAAAGGTAATACAAAGGTTTGGTAATATTTCAACAGGATTGGATTATGAAATTTAAAATTTGCATTGCCATTGTGAAACCTAGTGTTAAAATAATCAACTTTGAAAAAATTGGGTTTTAAAACGCTAAGGATATCGAGAAATTCAAATATTAAATTTGTCGGTGCTCCCGATAAATTTCAAATAGCGCCTACGGCCATACAATGGTAGCTGCGACCATGAAAATCTCGGAACCTGCAGTTCTGATATATAATTTCCATACGGGAATACAAATCGGTCGATTGTTGTCAAGAAACACTGTTTTGAAGCTAAAGTAATTAAAACCTGTAAAGGGAGCTATACAACATAAAGAGTTTATTATTCACAATTTCATCACTGTAGACTCGATTTCAACCACGACAATGATCATTGAATATTGTATGATCGCATATGCTTCAAATATGTTCATCTGAACCAAGTTCATGACCCCATACCGAAACTTTGTATTACCTTTATTAAGGGTAGATCTCTGCGCTATGCTAGCCTAAACATACCCACTATCCATCCCCAGCATACTTTATTTGAGGTTGATTTCAGGCCATGATCTTGCACTCCCTAAAAGTCTTTTCTTGACCACTTTCGTTATGCTCATTGCATTGCTCGTTGCATAAGGCGACATTTCGATTTTTTATCCAACAGTGACCACACTTTTTCAATTCTGTACGATGAAGAAAATGAGTAATATACGCAAATAATTCAAAGCCATGTTCAGTTTATTTATTGGGCATTTATTTTATGTTGGAAATACCGCTTACATGCAATATGCGCCAAGGAGCACGGTAGTCGCTGACGCACTGCTCCGTCAGACAAATGATGCTTTGTGTGCAATGGACATTGCAATAGCCCCTTTATGTGTTGAGTGGACTGTCACTACCTCAAGCTCTATTCTCTAACGGATACCTCCCCAAGTAGTCATTTCTGAGATAATTACATCTGTGCGTCACCAATTAACACATCGCATAGATTGAGTTTAATTTCTTATTTTGGGGCCCATTTCCAGTGCATTGAATAACTTATAATCCTTGTTTTTAAATCTAGTGTGAAGGCTATGAATCATGGTCTTAGAACAAGTGTGTAGCGCAGATGTTGATGTTTTCCAGGTAAAAAGGTGTGATACCCGTAGATGTGATATTTTTCATGCTGTGATAAACGCGGCATGGGAGCTGCATAGGGGCTCGCTTATACATGTATAAAGAGGTGGAGAAATAGAGTTAGGCATTAGAGAATAACGAGAAAGGGGGAGAGTGAGAAAGAGAAACAAAGGGGGAAGAGAGAATGGGAGAGAGAGAGAGAGAGAGAGAGGCAGAGAAGGGGGAGGGAGAGAGATGGGGTGGGGAAGGGGGCATGGGAAAGTATAGAAGGTAGACGGATTCAATTTACTTAATAATGGAATTCTATTCTCCATTTACACACCACTTTTAAACACAGAGGAAGATATGATTTCAAACAAACTGAGGGTAATTACACTTTTTTTGTTAGATGTAGTTCCCTCCCCCCCCCCCCCCCCAATCACAATACCTATCAACACATCAACCTCAGTATCAATACAAAGATTTCTTCCGCTCAAATTGTTAATGTTCCCTAGAAACATCCGGTATTCTATTACAAATAAAACTAAAAGTTAAGAGTGGAAACAAAAATCGAACAATGTTATTTTTCTAAACCCCATTGTGGGATTCTTCTATATTTCCCCGACTTTTTGTGATATGTTATGACCTAAACTTCGTTGCTATTGTAGCCATTATACCTCCCCCCCCCCCCAAAAAAAAAAAAAAAAAAAAAAAAATGTTCTCTCGCATGAGGAGAATGAACAGAAGAGTGTTAAAGGGTGGCAGAAAGCAACGCTTCGATAATGCCAATATCTGAACTATTTCGTTTTAAAGGTAATTAATGGGAAACACGGATATTAACGGCATGCTCAATAGAATAATGCCACGTTTTAAATGAACCCTTATTCAAGGAGGCCATATATGGGCAGGTCTCACAGGACGCAGAAGGTGTAAGTGTTGCGTGTTGTACAATGTAGATATCATAAATAAGCTTGAGTTCTGGCTGGTAATGATAGAAAATAAAGACTCACCGAATCTAATAAAACTTACACTGAATGTTCAAGATTATACAATTAAATGACAAGTGCCAAACGATTTTGGTAGAAAATATAGGAGCTGAGAAATGAGCATAGAAAGATAAGGAAATCAAGAAAAAAATAAAATAGGCCCGACACCTGTTGCTTTTTAAAAAAAAATTATAGTACAAGCTTAGTTCAAGCTTAGTTTATTTCAACATGTGGTTAAAACAAAATTATGCTTAAGCCCTATGTGCAAATGAGAGTTTTGGTTTTTATTTAAGATGATTCACAGAACGTTTTTGTGAGGTTGCTTTTATTTTACTGCAGGATAATCAATACAGAATGAATTATAGCCATAATATCTCTCGACATTCGATGGCCATGCCAGAGCTCAAGATTGGCTTTAATGATTTAAAACAAAAGGCATAAGAGCTGCCCATGTTTTAAACATGTTGTAAATACAATCAACCCTGAGCCTGCATACAGGCATATGAAATATACCATACCTGACATTATTATTAGGTTGGATCAGCAAACAATAACAACTTTTGTTATACATGTAGTTCTTTAGTTCTATAGTTCCATTAAATCGGTGAGGTCGCTTCCATTATTCAAGAGAAAATTATAAAATGATTTTTCCATGAAATCCCGATGTAATATCACCAGCTGCCAAGATCATCATTAACGATAATTGAAGCCAATTTATACAGTTTCATGCTTAAGAACATAGTGATAGATCTAGGCACTACACAGAAAACACTAATATAGTTTCGGTGGAAATCGAAAGAAATATATATATATGCATTTTATTACATTACCTGGGTAACAGAGACCGTTGTGTATAAACGTGAATGATCTAAACAGACGATGATAAGAGATCTCTAATGTATAGAGTTCTGATGATCAGGGTGAAAGTTCACTTCGAAAGCAATGATCACTACTAATTCCCTGACACACCAGTAATTAAAAACGAGAACATATGGCATTCAAAGTATCCAGTTACTATTTAAATGGCTAGCATCGTGAGAGTGAGACAGCGCACTGCTGCACTATTATATTACCAGCAGTGGTATGAAGCCAAAATTGTTCGTGGAAATCTGGTCTGCTAATGATCTACAGGTTAATAATAATTTTCTTGGCATATCATACAGTGAAGAGTAGCGCGCGCTCTCTCTCTCTCTGCCTGTCTCTCTTGCTCTCTCTCTCTCTCTCTCTCTCTCTTTCTCTCTTGCTCTCTCTCTCTTTATCTCCCTCTCCTCTCTCTTCCTTTGATTATCTATGTCTGCCTCTATGCGTGTGTGTGTGTGTGTGTGTGTGTGTGTGAGAGAGAGAGAGAGAGAGAGAGAGAGAGAGATAGAGAGTGTGTGTGTGTGTTTCTCCCCCTTCTCTCTCCCCTCTCTCTCTAACGCTCTCCCTTCCATCCATCCACCATTCCCTCTCTCCCTCCCCCTCCACCCCTCTACCCCTCTCCCTCTCCACCCCTCCTCACCTCCTCCCCTCCCCTCCTCCTCCCCCTCCCCCGCCCTCCCTTCTCCTCCTCACCTCTCCCGCCCTGTGGATAAACATGAACATGACAACAATAGACAACGTGTAAGGTTAACACGCTTGTGGTTATAACAGCATCGATCTTCTTCATAAATAGTGAGCTCATCGTTCTGGCGCTCCACAATTTTTTTGTTGAATATTTAATCAGCGGTAAACAGGTGTTTGTGCCAATTTACTCGTTAAAGCCTTGTCCGTGGGTTAGAACTTCATGCATGACAAATCCGTCTACAATATATCACATACAGTTTAATAACATTACAGGTAAATCGACTGTACAATTAAGATTTGCCATGAAATGAAATCTACGGCGTACGTAGGGTTGGATGGGAAGGGGGGGGGGGTGTACGTTACATGGCTTTTACAAAAAATACATGAATACATATTTAATACTTCTAGAGGGATTCGGTTTTGTCGGTTGAGTATGGGAGGAAGAAGCAGACAAAAACAAACTCTTTAATAAGTAGTTCTCATAGCAATAGCATGCTGTACTGAGTTTTTGGTAGGGAATATAAAATGATCATGTAAACGATTTCTTATAGTCCCAATATAGTAATGAAATATATATTATATTAACATTGGCAGTTGTTAACATCAAAATAGAATTACAGTGTATTATGAATATACTAAATAAACAGTAATTTTACAATCATCTCACCCTCCCGATGCAGTGAATACTCGTATATGTTTTTTCTTCTTCATGCCATTATACTTTGGAAGGAAACCCAGCCATAAATAATCATTAGTTGCTAAAATTTTTACAAAATGCCTTTTTTTTAATGTGAATATAGACTGAATATTTATGTGAATTGAATTGTTTTTGTATGAGTTTTCTATTTTGCAGGTACACCCTTGTTATGATACCTCACTGGTTTGACATCAATCACGTCACTGGCAACTGTTGTGTCTCAGCACATGATGCCATTAGCACGATGACACATCTAGTTATGTTTCACAAATACCAGAAGAGAATATGACGCGGAGAGGAATATGACGAGAGGACATTGGATTGGGAGGGGAGGGGAGGGGGGAGGGGTGTGGAGGGATTGGAGAGGAGGCTACATACTTGATTTACATAACATGATATCGTTAAAATGAGAGTCAATGGAAAGAGAGACATGGAGAGGAAGACAGGAAGGGAGGAAGAGGGAGAGAGAGAGAATGAGAGAGAGAGAGAGAGAGATAGAGAGAGAGAGAGAGAGGGTGAAAGAGAGAGAGAGTGAAAGAGAGAGAGAGAGAGAGATAGAGAGAGAGAGGGTGAAAGAGAGAGAGAGAGAGAGTGAAGAGAGAGAGAGAGAGAGAGATAGAGAGAGAGGGTGAAAGAGAGGGTGAAAGAGAGAGAGAAAGAGAGAGTGAAAGAGAGAGAGAGAGAGAGAGCGAGAGAAAAATACTGCGTGTAAAGTAATAAAATAATTTGTTTTACCTTTGTACTTCCTCCTTCTAAAATATTAGTTGATGTAATTTTGCTCTTTCTTATATCAGAGGTGATTTGTACAGGAACATTAAAGAATTAGCTTTAAACAGAGATATGTTTAAGCTTTTCTAATGATGTCTAAATCTGTAGCAAATTAGATCCATTCTACCAGATGTTTTCAATTTATCATAAACTAATGGCTGCCTAGTTTGATCGACTGCACCATTTCTATCAACTTCAATTTCTTCTGATTTGTGCTGGTACCGCTTCACCACGAGTTCTTGGGGGTATTTTCACAAAGATCCTAAGTTGAACTCTTCTCTAGGTTGGACTTAACAGTTATGGAAAGCTGTTAGCATATATGAAAATAAATTTGTTAAAGTTGTTTTAAAAGGCATAAAATGTTGATTCAAATCATTCATATTTTGTATTATCAAGGAGATGTCATGTTCTTGATGTGGAATTTATAAAGAGTCCAAAAAAATTGAATTTTTGCTTTTGAATATCTTTTATTTTGAGGCTACAAATGGCTCTCCATAATGTTTAAGTCCAACTTAGAGTTAAGTTTGACTTTAAGATCTTTGTGAAATACCCCCCCCCCCCCCCCTGGTCATGCGATTGCATTGTCAGAGAAACGGTGTGGAATCAATCAGAAAAGGTTGATCAAGTAGCATATATATATATATATAAGTATTGGTGTGTACTGCAAGGTCCTGGAATCATCAAAATGATAAGATATTTGTCCTAGTCTTAGTAACAGTAACAGGCACTGTGCACAGAAAGATGTATACGGGACTACACAAACATGTGGCATAAAAATGAGGCCCTCATTTTTAAGCTGTTTCATGCCATATTTAGAATATGAAGGAATTTGTAGTGCCATGCTTTCAGGGACCATTTTTTCTCTGATGTTCATCCACACTTGTATAATAACAATGATAACGCTCACAAATTATTTTCACCTCTCCCTAGGACCCAACCTTCTCTTTGAGCTTGTAATACACTTGCGATATTTCCTATATGAATTTCAAACTTCGAAGTCCAGCATGAGTTTGGTAAATAATTTCCAAATACATCTGTAGTATCATAACAAAAAGGTGTAACAATTAAAGTGAGAAATGCGCTTTGGTATAATTGTTGTCGAACATACATGTATAGGGATTTTGACAGGTATAATGCATTCGATGCAAATAATGTTAATGCTCGGTTCGTCGTGTCCTACGATCAGAGGGGAAGCTTCAAGGGGTGGGGAGGGGAACGTGCCCCTGAAAGATCTCGAATGGTGAAGGACAAAATAATGAAAAGGATGGAAAAGAATAATGCAAGAAATAGAAGATGCAAAGGAAGAGAACAAAAATGACAGGACAACGCAAAGGAATCAAATCAGTACCACACTTAATTTGTTTATCTTGTTCATTTTCTTTATATAAATAACTGATTTTCATTATCTTGATTCCATTTTTCTACGACTTCAAACATGCAGAAATTCTCATTAAAAACACGTTTCCTGAATCTCCTCCCCCATACGCTTAATTCCATAAAGGATTACGAAACCTCTCACACTAATACTTACGTCTGCCCCTTGTAAATCAGGCATTAGCATATATAATCGTCTCATCAGGCTAGTTTGAATAGTTACATACCTACTCGATTACCACGCTCTGCACCTGCTGCTAGCGGGATAGAGCGAATAAGGCTTGAATCAACAGAAAGAAATCAAAGAATACACGGAAGTTTGTTTACTCGTACTGATTTTTCTCTGACAGCAGCAATATTTAGTATTTAAGAACCAAGTTGTTATTAAGTCCTAATTTGCTAAACACCTACATCCATCAGTAGCGGTTGTAGATGGGGAGGGGTTAGGGGCTAAAGCCCCCACCCTGCAAAGCCCTTACCCGCAAAATATTGATTATAAATGAAGTTAAACGAGGCACATGTAAAAAGTTAATTTTAGGATCCCAAGTCCCTGATGTCCCCCATATCCCCTTAGCCCCCCCCCCCCCCAAAAAAGGGGGGGAGAATACTCTTCCTGAAATGGGCCCGACACCCACCACAATATTTAACAACAAATGTATCAATCGACATATATACTCTGAAATGAAATATTAATCAAATCGGACGGTAACTTTACGGTGCGGCAGGTCCGAGAATCCCGGGGGACTTGCAACATTTGTAATGATCATGAAAACTTGTAATCAATAATTGTAGGTGTTATTTATACCACGTTTTTGTCTTTATACTTCTATCCGTTATATGTATTTTTCCTCTGGCTTTTACTGCATTATGATATTTCCATTGCCATACATCCATCGCTCTCTTTTCCATTATTCCCACTCTTTCATTTTCACTTCCACTCTCTCCTTGTTCACTCTTCTTTCCTTCTCTCTCTCTCTTTCTCTCTCTCTCTCTTTCTCTCTCTCTCATCATCCTTTGTTCCTCTCCCGCTCGTTCATTCTCACACCCGTTATCTATTTTCTCCCTTTCACTCTCCTTATATCTCAACATGCCAGAACAATTTAATTAATTTTAACATTCTCCACGACCTCCTTTTTCATTTTATCCTCCCTTTCATGATATTTTTTCCAATTTTGTTGTATTACTGTACTTGGTTAACGTTGTCCTTTTTCAGGAGGGAAAGAAAAATTCTCCCCCCCCCCTACTATATGACTCGGACATGTAGAGGGCCGCTGGAACTGGCATATCTCTTCCTTAAGGTAACATTTAGGGAAACTTCATGTTGAAGGAACATCCACGGGGTGAAAAAGTAAGGAAAGCATTTGACAAAACTACAATCGATTTACCAAGTTTAGAGTGAAATCAAATTTCACTTTTAATTTGTAATCCATCAGTGGAAGTGTCCATCAATTATATCCAAACAAATCTCTTTTTTGCAAAATAAATACAATAAAATGACACTTGATTTTAGTCATAAAAATAATTACTGAAATCTAACATAAAGCTAACACAGAATGATGTGATACAATCATAGCAACTAACATGATATAGGCCTATGATGGCATACGTAGACTGGTGCCAAACAAGGAATTTTCTTTTATTTCAAAAGTTAAAAACTATAACCTTTAAATTTTATTTGTATTCAAGTTCAAGTAATTTCAAACCATTGAGTGCAATTGATATTTTTTAAATATATAATTTTGCAGGTTTATTTCGTCTGATTAATATTAATTAACTAAATAAAAATGAAGTTACAATGTATAGTGCTAATACTGAAATAATTTGGCATTGTCTTATATTTTGATTGGATGTGTACAAATCATTTAGGTTGTTGCCAGGCGTGCCATATGTTGCTGTGGTTGCTTGAATCAAAATAGCTCATCCTTTTGATAGGTCATTATTTTATTTATGTTTTCTCAAATTCTCTGAAGCTCAATACCGTTCTTCATATTATTTGGATGATTTGAAGCTTACAATATAAATTTATTTCCAATAGTTTATATCTTTTTAATATTGGCAAAAAACCCACAGAAAACGTCTTTTAAGGTCAGGCAATGTATGGATCTTAGGGCCCAACGTCCTGTGATTCGTATGGTCAGACATCCTGTGTTTTGAAGGTTGGACGTCTTGTGGTTATTAAGGTCGGGCATTATGCGTTTCGTAAGGCCTGACGTCTTGTGGTTCGTACGGTCTGACTTCTTGTGGTTCGTAAGGTCGGACATCTTGTGGTTCGTACGGTCGGACATTTTGTGGTTCGGGCGGTCGGACATCTTGCGGTTCGTACGGTCGGACATTTTGTGGTTCGGGCGGTCGGACGTCTTGTGGTTCGTACGGTCGGACATTTTGTGGTTCGGGCGGTCGGACGTCTTGTGGTTCGTACGGTCGGACATTTTGTGGTTCGGGCGGTCGGACATCTTGCGGTTCGTACGGCCGGACATTTTGTGGTTCGTACGGTCGGACATTTTGTGGTTCGGGCGGTCGGACATCTTGCGGTTCGTACGGTCGGACATTTTGTGGTTCGGGCGGTCGGACATCTTGCGGTTCGTATGGTCGGACATTTTGTGGTTCGGGCGGTCGGACGTCTTGTGGTTCGTACGGTCGGACATTTTGTGGTTCGGGCGGTCGGACATCTTGTGGTTCGTACGGTCGGACATTTTGTGGTTCGGGCGGTCGGACATCTTGCGGTTCGTACGGTCGGACATTTTGTGGTTCGGGCGGTCGGACATCTTGCGGTTCATACGGTCGGACATTTTGTGGTTCGGGCGGTCGAACATCTTGCGGTTCGTACGGTCGGACATTTTGTGGTTCGTACGGCCTGACATCTTGGGGTTCGTACGGTTGAACAGCTTCTGGTTCATATGGTTGGACTTCTTGCGGTGCGTAAGGTTGAACAGCTTCTGGTTCATATGGTTGGACTTCTTGCGGTGCGTAAGGTTGAACAGCTTCTGGTTCATATGGTTGGACTTCTTGCGGTGCGTAAGGTTGGTTGTTTTCATTTGCTTGTTGTTTGAGGATATCCACATCTTGTCTCAGTAGTTGTGAATCTGTTTCAAGGGCTCCTAATCTTGTTTCTATACCGCCTACATCGTCTGCAAGGATCGCAACTACAAAAACAAAGATGGAATAAAGTGAATTAAATGGTGATAATAAATACTATCGTAATATCAAACAGAATTATGTCCTTAAAACTGCAGACGTTTACTATAATAAATTTGACTTACAATTTCTCCAAATTTGTAAAAGTTGGCACAGAATGAAATTTGCTACACCTCCAATATAAGTTACATATTTTTGTTCAGTACTTTTTTCACACTTGTTGGCATATATGAAAGCTTCGATGTCAGGATCAATTGTTGTAGTAGCAAGACACACGCTCAGGCATCAAATGCTCCGCGGTTAATTTCCTACACTAACCGAACAAATTCCTAAGTTGGACCTTTCACTACACTTACTTTAACTTGAAACGGAATCGCAAACATTACCCTCTACTTTTGAAAAAAAGAGGCGGAAGAATTGTCGCAGCGGGATATTTAGGATCACCACCATAATATATGTTTCAAATATGTTATCATAGGTGATTTAAAAAAAAATATTCACCTTCATTATTGATGATATTTAGATCGTCCTGAAGGATCTCAATTAAGTTCGTTAGTTCCGTCAGCCCTGGATCAAAGAATTGAAAGACGTAAATAAGTTATTCATAAACAATGCATGTTTCAAATTATGTAAAGGAAAAGTGCATCGACAGTGTAAAACCAAAAATGATTATCCACGCCATGACTGCATGTAATCAAACATTTTTGTAAACATAATGTACATAGAAATTAAATGGCATTGCATTGTTTAATAATGATTACTATATACCGATGTTTTAAATATTAAGTTTTTGTTATATATGAATACACAACCAAGTGGCTGCGACCTCCCAAGAAAAGCCTGGGTCAACCTAAACCGTATCAGAACTGGAGTTGGCCGTACACAACATTTCCTACATAAAATTGGAGCTGAATCATCACCAAACTGCGCATGTGGAGAGATCCAAACTATGGATCATGTCATTGATGTTTGTCCGACCTACAAATCCCCCACGGCGCTTCCGGACATCGCGAGCTCGATGATGAGACAATATGTTGGCTTAATAAGGATCTTCCTATCTAGATGATGTACTCCCTGATATTCTTTGCACGAACGAACGAATACATCGTCATGTATTTGCCACCATTTTTTAGAGTAAGTACTGTAGACCCTGTAACATTCCACAAACCAGACTCTCATACATGTAGATATGCTTATCGTAACCAAAGCAAACCCAATGTTTCATTGGTGGACAATGGGGGAGAGGGCCGGGGAAAATATCAAATGCCTTTTCTTAGGTGGAACACAAATCCCGGATCTGCCAATAACTGTATAAGTTGAATCAACAAAATACCTGTAAGTGGATTAGCCGGAAGGAACACCTGTGTGCATGTTAGACCGCACTCAGAGGGCGCTGCACAGCATTTCATAGGTTCTGGACAGTCAGTATCCTGGAAGCAATTGTCTACGCACACACCGGGGTCGTTGTTTCCTCCGTACGCAGTATTAGACTGGGGAGGGCATATACCGGGTCTAGTATCTTATCAAATGAGAGATTGGGAAGAAAAAACAGATTGTTTATTGATAGAAAATTATGATAATATTAACATTTATATTGCGCAAGTATTCAACCAAAGGGAAGCTCAAGGCACCTACAAAGTGGTACTAACGTTACCTTGGCTATAGCCGAGTTGCACTAAGGAATGTTGACGTACAAGTTGAACTAGACGATGTAGGAAAATTGTAGTTATAAAACAGCGAATATAAATCGAACCAGAATCTAAAACTTACAGCTTCACGGTCAAACAACATAGGACTGTTAGTATTCAAAATGCTTTGGTATCTCCTCCAAAAACTCCTGATGCTGTTATGTATATAGGATTGCATATAACATGTCACTTTGTAAACATTTTCGATTTGGGGACATGTGAGTCGGACGTTGCTCCCTTTTCCAAGACCCCAAAGCAAGATCATTCTCATTTTTATATAATAATATTGGATAAACGGGTAAACTGGTCTACCCCTACGAAAGACTACTTCATCTGGATAATTATTTAAAATTAAACAAGTAACAATCTTCAAAGCTCCGTGTATATCTCCCTTCTCCCTTCTCCCTTCTTCCTTCTTCCTTCTTCCTTCTTCCTTCTCCCTTCTCTCTCCCCTCTCTCTCCCCTATCTATCTTTCCCTCTCTTTTTAAGTTTCTATCCTTCGATTTTTCTCTCTATACTTTTGCTGCTTTCAACTTACAAGTGGAAACGCAATTATCTTCATCCTCCCCATTTGAGCAATCGAGCACGTCATTACAGACTTGATACAGTGGTATACAGCTTCCATCCTGGCACCTAAACCCGTCCTCAGAGTTACACAAATCTGAAAATTTGAGAATTTGAATAATGAGGACAAAATAAATTCATTGTTGTTGTACCTGAATGGATTGAAAGAGCACAATGTTAATTAATTTGGGGGAAATGTTTTTAAAATCAACGGCACTCGAAACGATGAAGTGCATCTCTTATTAAATTCACATAGTTGTGATGAAAAGGATTAGCTATACATTACAATAATCAGTGCTTGACAATGATCTAGTTCACAGTTGTTGCAGTATGAGCATGAGCAGATAAAGGTCATTGCAGACCAAATTATGAAATACACGGAGATGTGTCCTACGTAAACTGCTATGTCAGGCAGATTCCCGCGCCCATATACAAGGACCTATCACAATTGTACTAACAAAATATCCTTCCTCTTCTTGCTATTGTTTTACAAACACCTTTTTAATTAAGTAAAAATTAGTTATTCCACATTATATGCCATCTTATTCCTTTTTTTTTACATAGACTCGCAATATAACAATTCTTCCTCAAGATAACAAAACAAACTTTTAAATCGAGGAACTACATTTGGTTCACCGTATTTTTAACGAAAGTTTTATGCAAATGTTACAAAGTCACTTGCATAAGAAAAAATACGTATAAATCCAATTTCCTACATAATTCTTGCTCATGAAAATTTTGTAATCATTATTAATTTATGCACAAACAGTGCACTCCATGATACACATGTGGAAGTATTCTTTGAAAAGGGAAACAAAGGCTTTTTATGTAGCACCTCCATCGGCATCGCAGTTGGAGTGATTATTTCAAAATGTACAAATCAAAGTGGGACCTCTTCATGTTTTGAAGATATATGGATATTCGGGTCATTTAGGACATGTGCTTACCGTGAACTGATCTATTGCAAGACCTTTTGACGATTGTTGTTAATTTTCATCCACCCCTCCCTCCTATACTTGAATATTGGATACATTACTATAATCGTATACTCACTAAATCCGCATCGTTCGACGGCTTCATCGGATTGGTCCGGGCAGTCATCTCGGTCATTGCAGACAAGCCCCGAGTAAATACAGCTTCCATCATCACACTGTGGACAAAGGACATAGATATGGTAAACCTAGTGCGTTTATTGCTTTGTAGCTCAATTTCTTCGATTGCTTTAAGAACTGTGAATCATCTTATTACAAACTGAAAATGTTACATTTGATGCGATACAAGGACATCAATAACAGACTGAAAGAGAAACACGTTATAGTTGTACCTTGATTTTCGATGTTGGAAATTTATTCTCTGTTTTGTTCAAAAATGACAAAACGGAACAAGTGAATCGGACATATCATTATCTTCGATGGATTATCATGTAAAGGTATAAACGAAATCCACCACAATTACTCATCTGAAAACGTATTCATACGTGACGAGCGTATGGCAAGCTGTTTTAACATTTATTCCTATTTCTTGACATCAAGAATTACCATTGCTTTGCAACAGAAAATCATTTCTTGATATCAAGAACTGTTATAGTGATTGATTTTAAACGCAAAAGTATTGCTTGAATTCATCCTGAGCGCGCCGTTTTAACATTTATTCCTATTATTTATTTCGAACGCATGAGTTGTGCAGAAATTCATCTTGAACGCGCTGTTTTAACTTTTATTCCCTTTTCTTGATATCAAGAAATAATTTTCTGTTGTAAAGCAACGGTAAATCTTGATATTTAGGAAAAAATATTAAAACGGTTTGTAAATTTGTTACCATGATTTGTACGTTTTTTGAGAGACAAATGCCAGTAAATGACGAGAGCAAACAATGGTATGAACAGCCTGCCATCGTTAAAGGAAACCAAGACCTTCATACTAAGTTACTTTTATTGTAAAGTTTAAGATATTTGAAAAAAATATCAGTGAAAATTTGCACAAAATCGGGCAAGGAATAATGAAGTAAGAGTGTGTGTGTGTGTGTGTGTGTATTGGGTTTTTACAGACGTGTATCAATCAGATATGATTATTTACGTCTGGGACCGACCTTTAAACGTCACCATCCGAAAGACGTGACTCAGTTTCGAACCTGCGTCCTCGGCTGAATCAGTTTGTAACTTCCACTTTTTAGCTGGATTACAGGCGCACGCTTTTTTAAATGACTAGTCACTAGAGGGCGGTATTCAATTTGATGACATCATCTGTGGACAACTCTCCATGCCTTTTGTACATCAAATTTCATGTTTTTCCTTCTTTCTTGTGATTGAGATAATGTACTCCCCTGAAAGCAAGATATAGCATACAAAATGATATTCTACTTCACATGTTATGAAGTCGGATCAAGAACACAAATAAATACGGAGAAAACAAAAAAATTGTGAAATTTTATGTACAAAAGGCATGGAGAGTTGTTCACAGATGATGTCATCAAATTGAATACCGCCCTCTAGTGACTAGTCATTTCAAAATGCTCTAACTTTCTTATTCCTTGCCCGATTTTGTTCAAATTTTCACTGACTTTATTCAAATCTTTTAAACTTTACAATAAAAGTAACTTAGTATAAAGGTTTTGGTTTCCTTTAAGTCCAACTTAAAGTCGATCTTAGTCTTTGTGAAACACCCCCTGGGTTAGGTTTCTACTCACCTCGAACTGATTAGGGGAACATGCAGAAATGATCCGGCAGTTACCAGGCTGTTCGTCCGCATCACTGTATGGACAATCAGGCTGAAAATTGAAGAAGAACAAAATAATTTTATCAGAATGAAAGTTTAATCAACCCGGGGAAGAGGCTCATGCTTATTCAATTATGTGTTAAACTACATATGTACACAACATTAGTTGGCAGTTCTGACTACAGAGGGTTCTTAAATCAATATTAGTGTTGAAATAGAACTCCTAAAGTCAAAACGCAATTTCTAAAATAAGCAATCTTGTGCAAAAAGGACAAACATCAAAGTTAAACTTTCTGATCTGTAGGTATTGTGCAACACTTTATACGAAAGCTTTTCTCTCCATATTGCCATATAACAAGGATGGTTCATTTTTCTCTCCATCAATAGGGTTTAGATTTGATTATAATTCGAATAAATTGAAATATATGGTTTGCATTGAGGAGGCGCGATAGCTCAGTCGGTAGAGCAGTGGTCTCGTGATCCGGTGACCCGGGTTCGAAACCAAGTCGATGCTCTAGTGCCATTTGGTAAAGCATTAGTCCTCATTTCCAGGTCCCTCGGAGAGGACCTAAATCCGTCAGCCGTCTGGTTGCTTACTTACAAGCATTTATGCTTTCTTAGCAGTCAGGTAAAATAACCACCACCACATTCATTCGTGTTACATGAAATACAATATATTATGGCGCCATAGTTCTGTTTGTATCCATACCTGTCCGTTACATAGTAGGTCAGACGATATACAAGTCCTATCCGGGCATTCAAAGGTCAAAGGTGGTCCACATTCAACCGGCGACGTGTTTGACAGGGAACAATCCGTTTCGTCTTCCCCGCCGGAGCAATGCGGATACCCGTCACATTTATCCGAAGCGGGTATACACTTGCCGTCTTTGCATTCAAACTCGGATGGCTGGCAGTTCGTCAGCTGACATCCGATTTCATCTTCCCCACCAGTACAATGCGGGTAGCCGTCACACTTATCCGATGCTGGTAGGCATTGTCCGTTTGCGCATTCAAACTCGGATGGCTGGCAGTTGGACAGCTGACATCCGATTTCGTCTTCCCCGCCGGAACAATGGGGGTAGCCGTCACATTTATCCGATGCTGGTAGGCATTGTCCGTTTCCACATTCAAACTCGGATGGCTGGCAGTTGGTTAGCTGACATCCGATTTCGTCTTCCCCGCCGGAACAACGCGGGTAGCCGTCACACTTATCCGATGCTGGTAGGCATTGTCCGTTTGTGCATTCAAACTCGGATGGCTGGCAGTTGGACAGCTGACATCCGATTTCGTCTTCCCCGCCGGAACAACGCGGGTAGCCGTCACACTTATCCGATGCTGGTAGGCATTGTCCGTTTGTGCATTCAAACTCGGATGGCTGGCAGTTGGTGAGCGGACATCCGATTTCGTCTTCACCTGTGTTCAAATATTTTCACCACAATTAGACACAATACGAAGGGGAAAGGGGGGGGGGCATAAATACGGTGATAGAAGTAGTAATAGTAAGGGTGGAAGAAGTAGTGGTTGTGGTGGTGGTGGTGATGGTGGTAGTGGCAGTGTTAATAGTAGTAGTGGGAGCAGTAATAGTAATTCTTATTTTTGTTGATGGTGTTGTCGTTTATTGATTAGGGACTTTTATATTTACATGACGAGAACGTGGACCGCCACGTGTGACATCCTTTGAAGGTAATGTGACGTCCTTTTAAGGCCCTGCCGGGCACGGCCCAGTGCCTTAACACAATGTCACACGCGGTAGTCCACGCTCTCGTCGTGGAAATTTAAAAGTCCCTAATAGCTACTCATAAACACGATAAACTTATACTGCTTTCAAATGCACAACTCAAATAAAATATATCGATGGGTCAGTGATACAAAGACATAACTCCATTTTGGCCATTTTTAATAAAAGTGGTTTATGTCTCACTGAGCACTTGGGTATTAAGTATATGTTTCACTAGCCATTGACTTCAATGTGTTGTTGGGTGGAGTTAAGTCTTTGGTTTCCTGGAAAGCCCACATTTTTCTGAACATTCTGATATCAAATACTCATTTTGGCAAATATAGAGTTACGTCTTTGTGTCACTAAACCATCGATAAGTGCTCCGGTATATGGTACTGTTCAGTCTGCTCACCATTGACAGGGCACTCCCGGACACCATTGCAGAGTACAGCACACACATGTCCATACGTACACTGGACAGTACCAACCGTTATACATACACGATCAATGATAGGACAACTTGCTTCATCAGATCCGTCATCACAGTCAATCTATAAATAGGAGAGAGAATGAAAGATTTACTATGGTAAAAGTAAGAAATTATAAACAAGACAGTGATAAAGATTTTCAACTTCTTCAACTGTTTGAAAAAGATGTTTTGAGAAGGCCAGACAATGATCTAGGTAAGAAATATTTAACATCCTTTAATATCAGTCTGTCTTTGTTGTCGTTGTCGTTGTTTTGGGGTTTTTTTTTTTTGGGGGGGGGGGGGTTGGGGTGTATGTTTCTTTAAGTTTTCGAGGAATTGCTTCTCCCTTTTTTCCTTCATAAAGTTGGAACCATGTTTGTGAAACTGCCGTCCCCAGCTCCTTTATCACCAATCCACGTACCCTCTCCATTCTGTAGCCACAAAAAGGGGGTCGGCGGAATTCCTAAAAGTGATTCCTCGAAGAGAATATCCACCTTTCTGAGCGATCTTAGTTGACCCTTGGCTACCCAATGATTCGAAGAAGAAACAAAATAGGTATTGTTTCAGGAAAAGGGGCTCAATTTTTCGGTTCACCTGATTATTGCAGCGCTGGATATCTGGAATACATGTCCCAGTGTCACACTGGAATTCGTTCGCCCCGCATCCGCAGTCCTCATCCTCACCAGCCGGACAGTCCCGGATAAGTCCATCGCAACGATACTGTTCAGGGATACACTGCCCGGTCTGGCAGCGGAATTCGTCAGCGTTGCAGCATTCTTGTTGCTCGTCGTCACCTGTTAACGAAACATAGGATGGTTGTTTATCTATACTGTCTTTACTGTTACTTGACATAATACAATACAATTGCCATATCATATCATGCTCGTAATAGACGTCTTTCCAAATAAGCGTAGGGACCAACACACATCCTTGTTTTACACCGTTATTTACAAGGAAGCTATCGGATGTTTCGCCTGCCTCCTTTAAGTTATTCATCATAACCGTGTGTAGTGACTCTATCAGACCTATGAACTGCTTAGGGCATCCGTACTTTCCGAGTGGTGTATATCAAAATAAAAATATACATATATATTTATTAGGGAGGGATGGTAAAAAGTGATCTATGTCTCTTTTAAAACCCATTTTGCATACATTGAATACACAACCACACACCCCACTCCCCCTCCCCCTCTTTCAAATTTTAGACTAAAGGTGACTGAAAGTGTGCAACCACTTTATTTTGTTATCTGTCATAATTGTTTTAGTACATTAATACCGACAAATATATTACCTGTACTTATTTCATTCTCCTTTTTTCTCTTGTCATAAAATCCTAGGAATTATGCCCCCTCGTTTACAAAATACATAATGGATTGGTAGTGCTAGGTCGGACAAACTTATGTGCGAGGTCTCAAAAATCTAGCGTATAAAAAAACACATACAATTCAAATACATAACACTTTTATTTTTGTCAACATTCCAGTGTTATTGATTTTACCCGACTATGACTTTTAGGAGGTATTATTGTGATTTGCCATACCCATACCTGCAGGACAATTTGTATTGCCATCGCAGACCAGATAGTCAGGTATACAGGACTGGTCTCCACACTGGAAGAGCCCTTCATCACAGACGACAGCAGGTACCAAGTTACAACCAACCGTCTCATCCTCTGCATTCGGGCAATCATTCTGAAAAAATAAAAACATCGATTAAACGGCGATTCTCTCTCGAGATACGAAAACAACATCAGTATTTTCATCGCAGATGAGGTGTACGGTAAGTTGCAAAAGCCGATATTCTTGAAAAAGGGTTCATTTAATCTGACTAACTAGCTGTCTATCAAACTATCCTTAATCTTTTAATTCATTAATCTTTTTGTTTTTCTGATTATGTTTTTTAAAGCCCCACTGTACTACTTGTATCTATTTGCTTTCTCTATATAGATAACTTCCCCAGTCGGTGCCTGTTGGTCCCCCGTGACCCTTTTTTCATATGTTTATTGAGAGCTCAGTTGATAAGATAGCCGCCTGTCAGTGACCTCGCTGGGTGGTCTAATCCCTTCTGGTCGAACTAGTACAGATGGCCTTTAAATTCATCCTGTACCTACCTGTCCGTCGCACACCCAAATGCGGATGACACAAGCCCCTGTGTCACAGCGGAACTCGTCCCCTTGGCATTGATTGTGTTCGCATTCTAACTCGTCCTCCCCTGCTTGGCAGTCCTCGAGCATGTCACACCGCCAGAAGTGAGGTATACATCGTCCGCTTCGGCACTGAAACTGATCATCAGCACTGCACTGGTTCAGGTTACATTCCATCTCATCCTAGTATAGATAGTGAATGATGCAATGAGGAAAATGATGATAGGAGGAAAATTATGTTTTCGTCCTTTTATGAAATATCCAACAAACTTCTGTTTTCTTTCTCACAGAAAATGATTTTCAAGAATCACACCGGTCTTTCAAAAGCGTTCTGTGAAGAGGGGATCGGGTGAAGGCTAGCCGCAGAATATTATTTCAGACATGAACATTACGGTGGAAAAAATATTGTTTTTAGGGGGGGGGAGAGGTTCCATGCAGGAAAATAACACTTTTAAAGTCCAATCTATACTATTTATTTTTTTATCAGGGGCTTAATATACCCACGATTAGTCTTTACCTTTATCTCCACTGAAATACCAATACTCATTTTGCATTAAACTGTTTTAATTGTGCAAAAGACTAGACACAAGAGGCTTTAAAGTATAAAGAGAAATGATATAGAGCCTTTTTATTTAATGTGAAAAATGAGATTGTGATAAATTATGTCATCCTTCAATATAACATGTATATTGTTTTTTAGATGTCGCATACCTTACAAAGTATTATGGAATTGTAAGCACTAACTTACATCCATTGTGTCATTACACTTTATTTGGTCTCGGGGAAAGCATTAATAGATCTATCAATACAATATTAAAGCCAGTTTGTAAATAGCTTCAGAACGCATGACCTCAAAATATCCACAGATCTTTTACACGATGGATACGTCCCACTTGTTCATTTTAGAATGCCTCTTGAGAAGAATTCTTCCACATGTGACCTGTGTATCAGATAAGTGTACTGTCTATGCATAAATGAATACTGATAACGTAACTTTCATGAGCACGATACCAGTATTCGTCTCGATGGGTTTTACAATTTAGTTACAAATAACCTTTATCTGCCCATGCGCATAGTATTTACGAACGGGCTTATTACTAAATTCTGAGTTGTGTTCGGTAACGTTTGGGACAATATAGCTTGAGCTTGCTCTTTTATGAAATATCGGAGCCGAGATTCATGCTTACCATCCCGTCTCTGCAATCATAGGTGCCGTCACACACGAACTCGGTCAGAAGACACGCCCCATCACGGCAGAGAAACCCGTCGCATTGGACTACCTTACATGATTCCTCGGTCTCATCGTAGGCGTCGTAGTCGCAATCATTGACGCCATCACACACCAGACTCAAAGGGATGCACTCCTGACTGGTTGCACAGCGGAACCCTGGGACGTCAGTGCCAGGTGGTATGCAATCTGAATGAATGATTACAAGATTGAATAGAATTATGCACTTGCACCTTGTATGGAATACCAACGGGGAAAATCCAAACCAGGGGTGTTTCACAAAGATTCCAAGTCGAACGTTACTCTTAGTTGGACTTAAATATTATGGAGAGCCATTTGCAGCTTTATAATGAAATATATTTATTTTAGACTTTTCATAAATTCCACATCAAGAACATGAAATTTCCCATGATAATAGAAAATATGAATGATTTGAATCAACATGTTATGCCTTTTAAAGTAACTTTTGCAAAGATGCTAACGCCTTTCCATCATTGTTAAGTCCAATTTAGGATCTTTGTGAAATACCCCCAGCTTCCATAACATATTTCAATTTGGTCATGTTGCTAGATGGTAGGGGATTTATTTATGCTGTAACAGTTAAGTGGGGAAAATGTTAACAGAAAATCCAATGTTGAAATAGCAAAAAACTCTTGAGGAAAGATCTTAAAAATCAGAAAAGGACACGGGCTAAATTTTGGATGAAATTTGACAAAAATTGAGAGAAAGTTATGAATTTGTTGCAGTTCCCCAATTTTCCCAACACAAAAAAATTACTAGAATTTTCAAATGTTCAACAGTGATGACTCGGGATGGTCTATTCTGATTAGAGTACCAATACTGTTATGTTGTAAATAATATGTTTTGAGTAGAGCCCCAAGGGAGAATGCAATTAGGGGAAAACAGGAACTAACGATATTTTGTGTAAAGGACAAACAGAAGAGTTATGATTGACTTCGTCATAATCCACCAAACTGCCAATTTGAGATTAACATACAATTTATAGTAATCTGATTTTTCAAACTTTCATAAAAAACTTTCTTATTTCTATATTAGTCCGATTATTTCAAACTGTCGCTATTCTTATTATCTAATTTGTTTACTTTAATACATAGGGACTTATCAAATCATATGAACTTCTGGAAACTGTAAATGCAAATTATCTATCAAAAATAAATTAATGATACAAAATATCTATACAAAGTCCACTCCAAAAATAACTTACTTTCAATAGAAGCAAATAAAGCGGACAAACCAATCAAAAAAAGTTTTAACCAAATCTGATAACTAATAAGAGAGGTTTGAATTTTTAATGACATGAAAAACTTTGAAAATTACAAGACCGTAAATTGGCAACTCACTCATGAGTCTGTGACGTCATTGCCTCACTATCTACTTATTGTTTTCTTTACATTGATAATACAAATTTCCCATTCCCCCCTAAGAATCTTAGTTATATTGATAGTAATATATTTGTGAGTGGATGCACTAATAAAGAGTAATTTGTGTAAGTTAAATCATGAAAAATGTGAATTTCGATAAATGATTTATATAAAAATCAAAGATTATGAATATTCAGAAAAAAGTATAAATTCTTCAAATTTTATAAAAGATGTTGTGAAATGTCATGCACGCTAAATAATATCATATAACCTGGGCAAAGGCGTGGGAAAATTAAGATTTGGGGGGTGCGGGAAATTAATGGGATAAAATATATAAAGCAATTGAAAAATAGTGAGGCAATGACGTCACAAAAGGATAAACAAATTGGCAATACATGTAGTGATTTCCATTGTTCCATACTTTTTCAAAAAATCATAATTTCTTTATTAGTCATCAGATTTTACTCAAATCTGTTTTGCTCTGTTTCTATCGTTTTTCTGCATCTTTTAAAAGCAAATTCAGCATTTTTGGAGTGGACTTGGACTTTAAGTAATATAAGTCTTAATTAATTTCATTTAATTTCGGGGTGGTGTTTAATGTGAAAGTATTATGATATAGCGGGCGTCAAAAGCAACTTGTTTTAAAATAGTCCGGGAAACATCAAAAATGGAGACAGAAACTTACTTCCAAATGCATTCCTTTTGCTCACGTAAATCTCATCCCTAAAGTCCATCGGCCGAGCTTGTAAAATCTGATGAAATATTAAAAATGGGTGATACAAACCTATTAGTTATTACCGATTTCCATCTCAATCGGTCCTATCAATTTCATTCTATTTTCTACAACTTTATCTATCAACATTGTTGATTTCAGCATTCATAAAATCGTTTTCAGTTATTTCCTTACTATTGAAATACATTTTATAATACATATTATATTACTCTACTTCAATCACTTGATTACGCGGTTACATTGAAAAAATAAAGACAACCTCGCGGTATGACCCTTTTTCACCCGGCATATTTGATGGTGAAGTACTATCAAATCAGACCGAATGTAATTAATGTGGATGTTCACACAGGTTTATCGACAAATTTAATTCGTTCACTCTTGAAAACAGTTTTTACATATACAAACACATCAGGCCATACCATCATATAAATGTAATAATGATAACTTTGAAAGTACTTTTTCAAGTCCGTTAGCTTACCGTCTGTTTCTTTGGTGACCCTTTCCAGTTCTCTTCCACTTCCACAGGCTTGCAGTGAACCAGAGAAAATGAACATAGTAACATGGTCACTAACTGTATAAGGACCTCCATCTTTCTTCCAAGATCAGAGGAAAAAAATATTTAGAACGGAATAGGCACAGCTGATGCCTATATTGGGATTTATAGTACTCTTACATGGAGTACTCTACGTGACAGTCTACACCACGCTACTCACGAACCACACCCAATGATTATATCTCAATCACAGCAAGAAGTTTAAAGAGCTGGAGTCATATCAAGCTCATTCCCTTTGTACCATCTTCGATACCACTAGTAGAAGATATGTCAGACATGTGCTTAATAACTGGAGCAGGTACGTAGACAAAAGATTCTTGCCTAGCTGCAAACTAGCTAACCGGCCACTTTCAAAGGGAAATATGCCTTTGTAATGATAATTACTTTTCGCTACCACTCGTCTGAACACTACACAGTGATTACCTTTTTAGGAGGCAAGCGAAAGGAAATTGAGCAAAATTTCCTGAAATATTAATCTAAATTACTCCAATGGGCATGTGTGGGCACTAATCTGACATATTTCAAAACCATAAAAAAAAAACTGTATACTTGAACAAATTCACTTTTTATTTAGTGTGCAAGAATTAATCGAAAAAGTGTCAAATTGCAGGTTTTTGAATTGTACAATTTTAGAGTTTTTCACAAATTAAATGTAAGCAAACTTCTTGACACAATGAGGCTTTTGTATTCATATTTATCATTTGTTCGATCTCATTTGTATTATTATTATATGCATGATTTATTGACAAAAGAACAGATACATGATTTATGTGTTCATTATGGCCCGAATTCACAAAGGAGGTTTGTCGACAAACCGAGGTTTATGTACGTCATATGACGCGTTCTGACGCGTTTTTTTTTTTTTTACAAACCTGGTTTGTAAAAACGCGTCGAAACGCGTCATATTAAGCACGAAAACCAAGGTTTATCGACAAACCTCTTTTGTGAATTCGGGCCATTAAGTTTTGGTGGATAGCTGAATTTTGTAGACAGACAATGGTGCGCTTAGCCTTAGAAACAACCGTATTAAGCGCCTAATAAATGTTGTGTATCATTATTATTATTATCTGTTCAATTTGCCCCTCATTAGTTTAAATAAAAAGTGAAATATTAACAATATTTCTTCGTTAAAATAAAATCACTACTCAAGCTTTCCAACGACGTTGGCGGCATCGAACCTCAGATATCAAAGACCTGTAAATTCTATTGTGCAACCTTAGAAAACGGCAGCTGCTTGGAATAATTTGTTTGGACTCCAGCTCTTAAAACGCCTAGGTCACACCGACTTGATAGACCCTATACCGACGAATAACCGAGCACACAGATTACATTACCCTCACATGGCACGGAGTCGGTCGATACAGAGTCGGTCTGGCGGTGTGGCAGGAGAAGGGTTCAACCAACACCAAGACCAGCCCGCGTTCCTAACTTTATTGTGTGCGAGACCTTTCCCCGATTAAAAGATGTCAAACTGACATAGCATCATCTGCATATTCCATTGTTTTCTTTTATGCGCACAGTGCGTGAAGTCATTGATACGGAACGTTCAAATGCTAAACATTCCGTACAAATCATTGCTTCATCATCGCCATACATAATCGTGTAGTTTTGAACTGGGAACTTGGCTTACTTTACTGTGAATGAATGCATTTCACTATATGCATATGCCACGCCTGTACTCGACTTATTGCAGGCCTGTTCGGAAGGGGGAAAGTCCACCCAGAATAGTTACACGAAAAAAAACTTGCTAAATAGGCAAGAAAATCCAAAGTTCGGGCCAACATGAAGAATCAAATATTGATATTTGGTTTGCTGATTTTAATCATTCTTTGCAGCGGTTCAGAGGACGGCAAGTTGGAGAGGGCAAGACGATTTTTGAGGCGTGGTGTTTCGGTATGCATCTCTAAATGTCTTTTCAAGTACCATTAATGTAGTCACATGTTTATTCTAGTCATAGTGTCATTGGGCTTAATCGGGGTGAATAAGAACACACATAATGATAAGGAATACAAATTGAAAAAGTGTTTTGGTATTTTTTCTCAAAGCCTGCTGCAATTCTTTTTTTAATGTATTTTATTTATGACAATGCCCTATCTAGGATATTCAAATGGTAAAACTTGGTTGTTACTTTACCCTTAAACTTGAAAGAAAAATGGAATAATTACCATCTGATTTAAATTGACATATAATGTTTAATGTCTCGGCCAGTGTCAAGTAAGACAGTAGAAAGGCAAATAAACTGTATATTCTTTCATGTTTGGTCCTTTTTGTAGTTGGAAAACGAACGATCGACCAAATTACGGGTACTCCGCCATCTAGATAACGGTGAGTCTATTGGGAATGAACTAATGCAAGCCTGAATTTAAAAAAAAAGAGGAATGAACTGAAATAAGCCAGTTCGTAAAAAGCTTCGGAACGCATGACCCCAAGATATCCACAGACATTTAACACGATGGATACGTCTTATTTGTGCGTTTATGTTGGAATAATCACTGCCGAGGTAATGGAGGTACTTTTTGTTTGCCTCTTGAGAAGAATACCCCCTACTTCCACCTGTGTATTTGATAAATGTACTGTCGTTGCAAACGAATACAGATTTACATAACTTTCAAGAGCACGATAACAGTATTCGTCTCGATAGATTTTACAATTTGGGAACAAATTACATGTACCTTTATCTGCCCATGCGCAGATAGTATATACGAACTGGCTAATAAGATTATATGAAATTATGAAAAATTAAAAAGAAATTATGCAAATTTAAAAAGAATGGAATAAAATTAATGAGTGTTGATGAAAAATACATGAATGTATCGATAGAGAGTACGTATATAGATAGTGGAAACGCAGCCAACGTATTCACTAATCCTCAAAATTAGGGGGAAGGTGATGGTAGGGGTGCGAAGTCCGACGGGGTCAAAGATGGACGCCTGGGCGTAAATACCAACATAAAAATCATCGAAATTGCTACACTTCTTCGCATCTGAAAGAATATATATTTATTGTTCACGATCTCAACTTTATTTTTAGTTTCATGTTTTACTGCAATTTGAAACATATTATTGGCAATGGCTAGTTCTATAATATAGAAATACCATTTTTTTTTTATTGCATTATTTATGTAACCATATTTATCAAAACAATATCCCGGCCCACTTTCTCGGTAATGCTATATTTTGTTGATTTCTAAGCTTGTTTGTAAAGGATAATTATATATTTGATCTAATGATTTCCCTTTTCACATTTCAGTTCGATCGACAAACTTTACAAAGCTACATCTAAAGGAGAGGCAACTGGTAAGGTTATTTTCTAAAGTTTACTATTCTTTTGAAAACAACGAAGTTTTGCGAGTTATTCTTCTTATAATTTTGTATCAAGACTTAAATTAAACGACCAATTTGTTACAGCTTTTACGAGTCAGATAATTGGGCGCATTTTGATGAAATTAAGTTATTATCGAAATTAAATGATATAAAATTGAAAGTTTGTATAGTCTTACAGTGTTAACGTTATTGAAAGCATAACATTATCATTTACAATACTTTTCACTTTGAACAATGAAAGTGGAGTGAGTATGTAGGACTATAAATTGTTCTTTTTCCTTCCCTTTTTGTGTCAGCACTAAACAAAATACCAAAAGAGTTAGGCGCACCCCTGCATTCCTAGTCGACCCTGTTTTCAGTTTGAATCTATTTCATATTTTCTCCAGGCGCCATCCTACCCTTACCGATGTCCGACGGCGTCCTTCCAATGTGAGAGTGGTAAATGTATCCCATCTCATCAGGTTTGTGATGGACGGCTGTATGATTGCCCAGGCGGAGAGGTAAGAAATGGTTTCAGTCTCTGATATTATGAGAGTATATATATTCAACTTTAAATATATAGAAGGGAGTCAGGTAATAAAAGTAAATAACAGGTTGTCTTTATTGGTATTCAAAGGGTAACGTAGTAATACACATTCCTCTTGTCCTGAAATGAAAAGATTAGAAATTAAAATGTGTTTTCTGTGAAATGAAGCTGAAATAAATGTACAAATATGTGATTTTTTACATGAAAGAGGAAAATAAAACTCAGCCATTTAAAGTCTCATAATCCTGTACAGAGTAATATAAAAACATGTTTGATAAAAAAAACTCTCTCATTCGAGCCTTCAGAGGTAGTTTTATTAACTATATGACAAGCGTCGACTGGTCGTGTACCACATAGGGAGTCGCCATTTTCACAGCCTAAGCCTGTACCCCTGCCGAGTTGTGACGTGTCAGCGGGTAACTGCATTTGGAATTGTGTATGCATGTGTGTACTAATCGCAAAGAAGATAGTGTACTGCCAATCGTTTCTTGGGTGTAAACTTAAAATGCCTCCGGGAAAGGACTCGAAAAGTCCTTTCACTCGATTCATACGTCACACATTCACGATTGGCGGTGGCATTTTCTAAACAATGGCTACGTACACATATACCAATTCGGTTACTCAGGCCCTCCAATTTTACGAATTTTCTCTTTTTTTGTGAATCTTTCATAATTATGTGGCTCCTACTGTACAATGTTTAACATTATCTTTTCAAAGGACGAACAAAGTTGCTCGATAAGCACATGCCCTCCTGACCAGACACGGTGCCAGAGCGGCGAATGCATCCCGGACTACTGGCTATGTGATCAGATCGATGACTGCTCCAACGGGGAAGATGAGATTGGATGCTCCAGAACACAATGCGACAAGGATGAATTCAAATGCAGTACAGGTAACACCAATCATGATTTCATCCATAATAATAATAATAATAATAATAGGCTTTTTTTATAGCGCCATCTATCTAGAAATTCTATTTCGAGGCGCATTTAGCATTTAGCTTTTAGCCTACATGTATAGCTGCCATTTATATAGCGCTCTTGCATTTCAAGGAATTAATTCCTGCCATAATACTTGGTAGGCAAAATGTAAATGTGTACTGGCATAGTTTTGTTTGGGGAGAGTTGGACCTCTTTTGCCTAAGTATCAACTTTTCATTAAGAAAACGCAGAGCTATCAAATCGAACGAGCAAACTTTAGAATATACCGTATAGTATAAAATTACTTTTGTCATGTAGGTAATCTTAAGAGTCCTAAATTGCGGGCTGCAGCTGTATTTTGGACCTGGCTGCCATTCAACTCTTTGTCTGTATGTATATATTCAGGTATCTAATGGTTTTGTTTTCCTACCTCCTTTTTTCTTCTTCGTCGATCCGCCCTCTCTCTCCCTCTCACTCCCTCTCTCTCTCTCACTCTCTCTCTCTCTCTCTCTCACACTCTTTCAATCTCTCTCTCTCTCTCTCACTCTCTCTCACTCTCTCTCTCTCTCTCTCTCTCTCTCCATATATCTGCATGTATCATGGTGTTGTATCCCAGGATCCTGCGTAACTCAAGACTGGCTCTGCGATGGTCATGTTGATTGCCTAGAAGGAGAAGACGAACAGGCTTGCCTTACTCAGACATGTCCGCCTGGTCAATTCAAGTGCAACAACGATGCCTGCGTAGACAATGTGAGACATCATATACGTCATTATGATCTGATAATATGATGATATGATTCTACTTTTGTTTAAATCGAGTTTTACAACAATAAATTATAGAATTATATGGGTTATACATCAACGCGTCCACCCTTTACCCCTCCCCCTCCTTTGAAAAATCAACTTGGCTAGGTTGTACACCTATATATTGCATATTATATCAAAATAAATTATGTTGAAGAAATTAAACTTTGCATTCGCAAATTTTGTTTTAAACACTCTATATTGCTATTTTGCTAGAATATTTCAGAGCTTAGCCCATTCTATACATTACAGTAGCAAATTAATGTTACATGTTTAAATTGGATCTACAAAGCAAATTACAAAGATCCAATTCTTTACATTTGTACTTGTGGCCTGCCCCATGAACACTTTTTGTTGTTGAAAAAATAAATATTCCCATCAGGAAACTCGGTTGATACATTGGCGCTTTACATGATTACACAAAAATGTTTAAGTTTCCTTTTGGATTAATTGGATAAATATTGACTTACAGATAGTTAATCTTAATTTAAGTTGCACACTATTTTATATTCTCATCTTTTAATATATCCTACCAGCAATATGTCTGTGATGGAGTCCACGATTGCTACTTTGGAGAGGACGAGCTAGACTGTGGTGGAATACCAATCACTGAGCCGTGCTCAGGCAGGTACCAGTGTGATGACGGGCGGTGTATCCAACTCGAGACGATCTGCGACGGGACTTACGATTGCTCGTATGGAGAAGATGAACAAGACTGCTTCTCATGCCGTAAGTTCCTTTGATCAAATGATAATATAATAATACTTAGCTTTTATATAGCGCGTAATATAATGTCTCTAAGCGCTTTACAAATATACTATTACCCCGGTCATTGGATTTAGTGTTTGCCCGCACAATCTCCACTCCCTGGGGAGCATTCCAGCCAGGTGTTACTTGACGCTCAAAAACTGTTTGACCAACAATGACGGTCGCATCCTACCGGGTACCCATCAAACTTGTATCCGTAATACTACCTCCAGAGAACTACCCAATTCAATTCAATTTATTTTATTTCGCGCATTTGATATCACAATAACAAACATTAACAATACAAAGTCAATTTCAACAAATAACTCAACAGAACAGAAGTATCAAAATGTGGGGGGACAAACAAAGTCGAAAGGCCTATCAAAGGTTTGTTCCATAACTATATAAATAATTAAATATAAATTACAACAGAAAGACAGAGAAAAACAAGGCAAACTACCCGCCGACAACTACCCTCGAACTACCACCCAGGACTACTACTCCCGGCTACTACCCCGTACTACACACCTACCCACCTACGCACCCACCCTCGAACTACCACCCTGAACATTTACATCTTGACACTTGATACCCTGACAATATTTTTTGACAATTACCCTCGAGCGGAAAACAATATCCGGAAAATGATTCCCGGACACCCCCTTGTAATACCATCAATGAAGACGACCCCTACATGTACAACAATTCTCTCACCAATAAACCCCCCCCCCCTAGGATAGCAAAGCCCTTTATGCGCAGTTACCTCTGACAGTTATGCCCTTCGATGTAAAATAACTTACTCCATTTTCATTATGTATCCATCCATGAATCATGCATTATTACATTTAATACTAAACCAAGGAGAAATAATTAGCTTCCTGAAGACATTAAGGGAATAATGTCTCCTTTTCCATCATTGCTATTGTTGTCATTATTATTGTTAGAAGTAGAGGTATTATTGTAATCATTATTATGATCATGTTTATCATCATCATCATCATCATCATCTATATCGTCATCGTTATCGTTTTGTTATCGTTCTATTATCGACGGATTTTGGTCCCTCGGGGAGGACCTAAAGCCGTCGGCCGTCTGGTTGCTTACTTATTACAAGCATTTATGCTTTCTAAAAATAAAATAACCACCACCATAAGTGAGAATCCCGAAAGATTCCGGGTACCGGGAAAATATTTTATTTGGCTCAACAACTTTTTTTTTTATACAGGAAATGATCAGTTTGAGTGTGCAGAAGGACTATGCTTGCCTCGATCAGCTCTTTGTGATTCTGAACAAGACTGCCGATATGGTGAGATATTAGGGAACAGATCTTTTCATATCTATTCTGAATATCGACAAGCCTTTAAGTATTGTTGTTTCACTTGTAAAATATGATAAGTGAGTGTTCGTTATCATAGTTAAGGTCATTTTACTTAAAAGGGAAAGCTGAGTTTGGGTATAAAGGGCGCTACACAAAATATTTTGTTGTGAAATAATGAAAAACTGAGTGTCAAATTTAAATGAGCATACAATTAAAAGGATAATATCGATTCAGACACGGTTGAAATATCTATAACATTACCATTTCTAATATGTTGTGGGGCCCCAAAAATATTTGATAATATTGAACAAGCCGTTGAAAAAACGAGATCGCGCCTCATACGTATTTTTCCAGCCAATGCAAATGTTGGCTATTTGTTTACCGGCCCGTGTTTAGTTATTATTAAATTATTAGATTAACGGCTACCTTTTATTTTTGGAAAGTGGAGCTGAATTGGTATGATCGGATTTAATCTAAATTTCACACATTTTGTGGTCTAAAACTACCTTCATAGCAATTTTAGGTCCTAAAAGGGCACTATAAATGTCATAAATAAGGATAAGAGTAATAACCATACACTTTGAAGGCACTCGCGGTCTTAAACAAGAACTCAAACATTCCTTTGACTTATGTAAATTATGCTTACACCACGAAGTAGCTCTCTTTGTATATTATTCATGAAAGATAAATTAATTATGAAGATAATACGGTTTTGGGTTAAGCTATTAAGACCTGATAATAGCAAGTATTTGAAGGATTACAATTTATATCGAATTGTTGATACTTCACAGCTGATTTGTTGTATTCGTTGATTCCTTTAGCATTATATTGCATGCTAATACATGTATTTGCAGGCCAAAATCATATCTGTATTAAATTAATATAATACGTATAAAGTAGTACATTTCAACTAGTGTGTTAAACAAAGTTATCATAGTTATATCTATTGGTTATCGTTTTTTTTTTTTTTTCTTCCCTCGACTCTCTTCCCCTATACTACTGCTACAGGAGAAGACGAAGAGAACTGTGCAGTCGTAGCAGCATGTCCGGGTAAATTCGAGTGTTCATCCGATGGCCGGTGTCTATCTTATGGCTTTGTGTGTAACGGGAGAGTAGATTGTTTTGGAGGAGAGGATGAACGTGGATGCATCAGCCAACCAACGCAACCAACGCAACCAACGCATCCAACGCGTCCAACACAACCAACGCAACCAACGTGTCGCCAAAATGAGATACGTTGCAACGTCGGCAGTAGAGTAGGATGCCTCGCAGAAGCGAAAGTATGTGACGGAAGGAATGACTGCTTAAGAGGGGAAGACGAGCGTAACTGCCCTTTGGTTGTGCCACATGACTGTGGGGGTGACTTCCGGTGTGACGAAGGCAAGTGTATCTCTAGGAGTCGGCTATGTGATCGGTTCATTGATTGTAGCGAGGGTGAAGATGAGGAGGACTGCGTGATGACGCAATGTGGCGGTGATTTCCAGTGCATGGATGGGACGTGTGTCCCGGCGTCCTTGATCTGTGACGGTCAAGTTGACTGCGCTGATGGTGAAGACGAGGTATCCTGCAGGGAACTTCCACAATGTGATGTAGACGCTGATCTTAAAATGTGCAGTACAGGACAGTGTGTCCCAGGCGAGGCCTTCTGCGATGGATGGGTTGATTGCTACGGGGCTGTTGACGAAGCAGGATGCCCAGAGTCACCTAGCTGTCGGGGATTGTTCTTATGCCGCACTGACTACTGCCTTGAATCTACAAGAATCTGCGATGGTAGTTTCGACTGTATTGATGGCAGAGATGAAACGGAAGTGTCTTGCTTCACAGCACCTGATTGTATCGATGGTTTCGAGTGCAACAACGGGGAATGTACCGATATCAGCTCGGTGTGCAACGGAGCGCGAGACTGCTCCGAGGGAGAAGATGAGGAAAATTGTCTGCCAGGGTGCACTGCCTTTGAATGCGCTGATGGCACATGTATACCAATATCAAGCCTTTGCGATGGCAATGCTGATTGCCGCGCAGCAGAAGACGAAATTAATTGCCCAGAGGAATGTTCCGGGTTCACATGCTCCGATGGTTCGTGTATAGACACTAGAGATGTCTGCAATGGGCGACCAGATTGCTCACGAGGTGACGATGAAATCAACTGCCCGGAGCAGTGTTCTGGGTTTAGATGCAACGATGGGATATGCATTGATACGGCCAGTGTATGCAACGGTCGACCGGATTGTTTGAGAGGCGAGGATGAAGTAAGGTGTCCAGAAGAGTGCAGGGGATTCAAATGTAGAGATGGTTTGTGTATTCCTGATTCTGCTGTTTGCAATGGTCGGAGAGACTGTTCTGGAGGAGATGACGAAGTTGGTTGTCCAGATGACAGATGTTCGACAGGATTTCGTTGCGGAAATGGTAATTGCATCGACTCCAATCGCGTTTGTAACCGTTATAACGATTGTGGTGATAATTCAGACGAGGAAACTTACGCCTGTGACGGTACTCCGTGTTCTGATGGATTCGTGTGTTCTGATAACTCCTGCATATCGCAAAACAAAGTTTGTGATGGGAATCGTGATTGTTACAGTGGAGAAGATGAAAATAACTGCAACACTGTTTGTGAATTTCAGTGCGGCAATGGAAACTGTATTCCTAACTCAGCTGTCTGTAATGGAGTTCGAGATTGCTATGATGGTGAAGATGAATCAAGTTGCCCCTTAACGAACCCTTGCAATGGCTTTAGATGTGACGATGGAACCTGTATAGAGTCTAGTAGAGTTTGTGACACTTACAAAGACTGTCCAGATCGTACAGATGAGCAGAACTGTGAATCAGATGAAATCTGCCCTGGTAAATTCAATTGTCAGACAGGGTTCTGTATTGAATTACGGTACATCTGTGATGGACGTCAGGACTGTTCAAATGGCCTGGACGAGAGTTCCTGTCCTATCAACGAAGGATGTGATAGTACCGAGTTTACCTGCTATAATGGTCATTGTATTGGTGGTGATAATGTTTGTGATGGAATACCTGACTGCTCTGCCGGGGAAGACGAGGAAAAATGCCCAGCAGGATGTGGAAATGAATTTGAATGCGGCAGAGGGAACTGTATCCCAAGAGGTTATGTCTGCAACGGCAGGTTGGATTGTTCCGATGGCGAAGATGAAGTTGGTTGCAATCGTTGCGAATTTGAATGTGATGACGGTAGCTGCATTGAAGCTGCCAGAATCTGCGATAACACCCAAGACTGCTCACGAGGAGAGGATGAATTGAATTGTCCTATTATAGGAGACCAGTGTCCGGGTGAATTCACATGTCCTCCTGGATACTGCATACCAAGAATCGCTGTTTGTGATGGTGTTCGAGATTGCTTTGGCAACGAAGATGAAGATGGCTGTCCGATAGTGGACAACTGTGCGGGTCAGTTCAGATGCAATTCAGGAGAATGCATTCCTCTAACGGCTAGATGTAATGGCATCTCCGATTGCTATGGCAGGGATGATGAGGATGGTTGTCCCATCATTGAAGATTGTCCAGGACAATATAAATGTAGCGACGGACAGTGTATCCCTCTAAGAGCTAGATGCAATGGAATACGTGATTGTTATCAAGGAGAAGACGAAGCAGGTGGATGCCAGATTAGTAGTCCGTGTTCTGATGGATTTGTGTGTGATGCTGGAAACTGTATACCTAATTCAGCTGTCTGTAATGGAGTTCGAGATTGCTATGATGGTGAAGATGAATCAAGTTGCCCCTTCACGAACCCTTGCAATGGCTTTAGATGTGACGATGGAACCTGTATAGAGTCTAGTAGAGTTTGTGACACTTACAAAGACTGTCCAGATCGTACAGATGAGCAGAACTGTGAATCAGAAGAAATCTGCCCTGGTAAATTCAATTGTCAGACAGGTTTCTGTATTGAAATACGGTACATCTGTGATGGACGTCAGGACTGTTCAAATGGCCTGGACGAGAGTTCCTGTCCTATCAACGAAGGATGTGACAGTACCGAATTTACCTGCTATAATGATCATTGTATTGGTAGTAATAATGTTTGTGATGGCATACCTGACTGCTCTGCCGGGGAAGACGAGGAAAAATGCCCAGCAGGATGTGGAAATGAATTTGAATGCGGCAGAGGGAACTGTATCCCAAGAGGTTATGTTTGCAACGGCAGGTTGGATTGTTCCGATGGCGAAGATGAAGTTGGTTGCAATCGTTGTGAATTTGAATGCGATGACGGAAGCTGCATTGAAGCTACCAAGATCTGCGATAGCACCCAAGATTGCTCACGAGGAGAGGATGAATTGAATTGTCCCATTGTAGAAGACCAGTGTCCGGGTGAATTTACTTGTTCTCCTGGGTACTGCATCTCAAGAATTGCCGTTTGTGATGGTGTTCGAGATTGCTCAGGCAACGAAGATGAAGATGGCTGTCCGGTAGTGGCCGACTGTTCGGGTCAGTTTAGATGCAATTCAGGAGAATGCATTCCTCTAACGGCTAGATGTAATGGCATCTCCGATTGCTATGGCAGGGATGATGAGGATGGTTGTCCCGTCATTGGAGATTGTCCAGGACAATTTAAATGTAGCGATAGACAGTGTATCCCTTTAAGAGCTAAATGCAATGGAATACGTGATTGTTATCAAGGAGAAGATGAAAATAACTGCAACACAGTTTGTGAATTTCAGTGCGGCACTGAAAACTGTATACCTAACTCAGCTGTCTGTAATGGAGTTCGAGATTGCTATGATGGTGAAGATGAATCAAGTTGCCCCTTAACAAACCCTTGCAATGGCTTTAGATGTGACGATGGAACCTGTATAGAGTCTAGTAGAGTTTGTGACACCTACAAAGACTGTCCAGATCGTACAGATGAGCAGAACTGTGAATCAGAAGAAATCTGCCCTGGTAAATTCAATTGTCAGACAGGATTCTGTATTGAATTACGGTACATCTGTGATGGACGTCAGGACTGTTCAAATGGCCTGGACGAGAGTTCCTGTCCTATCAATGAAGGATGTGACAGTACCGAATTTACCTGCTATAATGATCATTGTATTGGTGGTGATAATGTTTGTGATGGCATACCCGACTGTTCTGCCGGGGAAGACGAGGAAGGCTGCCGACCAGAATGTGGACATGAATTTGAATGCAACAGAGGGAACTGTATCCCAAGGAGTTATGTCTGCAACGGCAGGGAAGAGTGTTTCGATGGCGAAGATGAAGTTGGTTGCAATCGTTGTGAATTTGAATGCGATGACGGAAGCTGCATTGAAGCTACCAAGATCTGCGATAGCACCCAAGATTGCTCACGAGGAGAGGATGAATTGAATTGTCCTATTATAGGAGACCAGTGTCCGGGTGAGTTTACCTGTCCTCCTGGTTACTGCATCCCAAGAACTGCTGTTTGTGATGGTGTTCGAGATTGCTTTGGCAACGAAGATGAAGATGGCTGTCCGGTAGTTGCCGACTGTTCGGGTCAGTTTAGATGCAATTCAGGAGAATGCATTCCTCTAACGGCTAGATGTAATGGCATCTCTGACTGCTATGGCAGGGATGATGAGGTTGGTTGTCCTATCATTGGAGATTGTCCAGGACAATATAAATGTAGTGACGGACAGTGTATCCCTCTAAGAGCTAGATGCGACGGAATACGTGATTGTTATCAAGGAGAAGATGAAGCAGGTGGATGCCAGATTAGTAGTCCGTGTTCTGATGGATTTTTGTGTGACGTTGGAAACTGTATACCTAATTCAGCTGTCTGTAATGGAGTTCGTGATTGCTATGATGGTAAAGATGAATCAAGTTGCCCATTAACAAACCCTTGCAATGGCTTTAGATGTGGCGATGGAACCTGTATAGAGTCTAGCAAAGTTTGTGACACCTACAAAGACTGTCCAGATCGTACAGATGAGCAGAACTGTGAATCAGAAGATATCTGCCCTGGTAAATTCAATTGTCAGACAGGATTCTGTATTGAATTACGGTACATCTGTGATGGTCGTCGAGACTGTTCAAATGGCCTGGACGAGAGTTCCTGTCCTATCAACGAAAGATGTGACAGTACTGAGTTTACCTGCTATAATGGCCATTGTATTGGTGGTGATAATGTTTGTGATGGCATACCTGACTGCTCTTCCGGGGAAGACGAGGAAAGTTGCCCAGCAGGATGTGGAAATGAATTTGAATGCGGCAGAGGGAACTGTATTCCAAGGAGTTATATCTGCAACGGCAGGGAAGAGTGTTTCGATGGCGAAGATGAATTGAATTGTCCCATTAGAGGAGACCAGTGTCCTGGTGAGTTTACCTGTCCTCCTGGGTACTGCATCCCAAGAACTGCTGTTTGTGATGGTGTTCGAGATTGCTTTGGCAACGAAGATGAAGATGGCTGTCCGGTAGTGGCCGACTGTTCGGGTCAGTTTAGATGCAATTCAGGAGAATGCATTCCTCTAACGGCTAGGTGTAATGGCATCTCTGACTGCTATGGCAGGGATGATGAGGTTGGTTGCCCTATCATTGGAGATTGTCCAGGACAATATAAATGTAGCGACGGACAATGTATCCCTTTCGGAGGTAGATGCAGAGCAGTACGTGATTGTGTTCAGGGAGAAGACGAATCAGGTGGATGCCAGATGAGAAGTCTGTGTTCTGATGGATTCGTGTGTGATGATGGCCCCTGCATATCGCAAAGCAAAGTCTGTGATGGGAATCGAGATTGTTACAATGGAGAAGATGAAAATGACTGCAACACTGTTTGTGAATTTGCATGTGACCGAGGGAACTGTATCCCAAGGAGTTATGTCTGCAACGGCAGGTTGGATTGTTTTGAAGGCGAAGATGAAGTCGATTGCAATCGGTGTGAATTTGAATGTGATGACGGTAGCTGCATTGGAGCTACCAGAATCTGCGATAACACCCAAGACTGCTTGAAAGGAGAGGATGAATTTAATTGTCCTATTCTCGGAGACCAGTGTCCGGGTGAGTTCACCTGTTCTCCAGGAAAATGCATCTCAAGAATTGCTGTTTGTGATGGTATTCGAGATTGCGTGGGCAACCAAGATGAATATGGCTGTCCGGTGGTAGAAGACTGTGCGGGTCAGTTTAGATGCAATTCAGGAGAATGCATTCCTCTAACGGCTCAATGTAATGGCATCTCCGATTGCTATGGCAAGGACGATGAGGATGGTTGTCCCATCATTGAAGATTGTACAGGACAATTTAAATGCAGCAACGGAGAATGTTTTCCTCTTGATGCCCGCTGTGATGGTCATCAAGACTGTTATCACGGTGAGGATGAGGAGGCCTGCCCGATCAGTGGATGCAACAGCAACGAGTTCCAATGCATCGATGGTTCATGCCTTCCTGCCAGTTACCGATGCGACGGGTTGTACGAAGACTGTTCTCTCGGTGAGGATGAGACAGACTGCGGACCACATAGTGTATGCGACCGGGACCAGTTTCAGGTAAATGTAGAACTTTTTATAAGAATCCTGCATCTTCCACATTGATAATCAAGTTGCCAATTCACTAACTGATCTTAGAATGGGTTTGGTTTAAAAATCGCTTATGATTTTCATAATATCGTTCCCTTTGTCTATATCCGAATAGTAAAAGCACTATTGCCCAGCTTAAACTTCTTATTTATTTTATTCTTCTATTTATGTTATATCAGACCCACATAATGTCACCAAAAATATTACCAACAAAAATGAGCCATAAGTGAAAATTGTCACCAAACACTTGTTTGCTTTGGTCATGATAGTTGTTTTGAAGTGCGTTTGTTCAACTTTAAGTGTGTGTGTGTCTGGGGGGGGGGGGGGCAACGAAGTCTAGAAATACTAAACAATAGTACTTTTCTTTGAAGAAAACAAAATCAATTATTTTATTATTTGAATATAACTTGACAGATAATGATGACAAATGCTTGCACAATTCAATACGATAGGTCAAAGTTTTTTCCATCCATATCTCAACTATGGGTTTCGTCAATAAACTCTTCCTTTTCATCAAGAATAACAAAATAAACTCTCCTTTTTTCCATTCGTTCTGATCAAAACCTAGTGCGCCAATGGAGTCTGCATATCCTCCACATGGCGATGCGACGGACAATACACGGACTGCATGAACGGAGAGGATGAGGAGAACTGCGGAGGTAACAACGTTGTCGACTGCGGAAAATCAGAGTTCAGGTGTAACGACGGGTCTTGCATTCCAAAGGTACATTTGCAGTGATCTGTCCAAATTTTGTTTTCTACAGTTTGTATTAAAAAATGAAACACCTTTTTTCAAGATAGCAAGGATCATTTGTTTTGTGAACACGGAGCAACATTTCAACGTCAAGCCGGATGTAGCCTCTTGTCGATGGCCCTCGCGTTGTTGGGAGTCCGTATATTCTGACCAGCGAGCCAGAATTTACGGACTCCAACAGCGCGAGGGCCATCGACAGGAGGCTATGCCGGATGGCCCTATATGATATACCCCCCCCCCCCTCACCCTCAATGGATCCCGCGTTTGGACAAGTCAAATGTTTTTGGAAATTTTGTGTCCCAGACGTTAAGTAATTTTATGGACTGGTGCATATTAATTGACATCAGCAAAACGCTTTCATTTAGGTCAGCATGATCTAGCAGGGCTATGAAATGAATAAAATAATAAGATGTAGGCTGAAACACTAAAATCCTCTACGTCATCGCTATGATACGGGACAAAGTAAGACGGTTTCTGACCCGTTTACAAACTGTATTTCTGTTTGACTGCAGGATTACGTGTGTGACGGTCGTTATCGGGACTGTGAAGATGGTGAGGATGAGAACAGCTGCCCGAGTGCGTGTAACGCGTATGAGTATGAGGTAAGTCATACAAAGATCATGTGCAAGAAATGAAATTAGATAAAGTGAATATAAAAAAATATGAAAAAATAGACCAAACACACCCGTAAATTTATCAAGATGTACATTGGTTATTGCCAACTCTTTGATTATCTTGGCTTCTCTTGTTTGAAGTTTTATTTTGCTGGGCGTGTTCACTGTCTTTGATTGTTTCATTGGACTTAAACATTTGTCCTCTTGTTTTCAGTGCGAGTCTGGTACCTGTGTTCCAATTCAGGGTATGTGTGACGGCAAGAATGACTGCCCCACAGGATCTGACGAAATACCCTTAAACTGTAATGACTTCCAAAACCTAGGTAAGAGACAAGAGACCTTTGGGTGGCACAGATGGACCGCCCCTATCACTGGCACCAAGCCATTCTGATAGGGGCGGGTATCTGTTCCAAAGCCCCCCCCCCCCCCATCCCTCCTTCCTCCCCAGTGTAAACCTTTGCGATTTGCTGACAATACAGTTTAAACTAACGATATAAACTATAAACACGTTACTCAATGAAACACGAAATGGCTTTAAAGAGTTGTCTGGGGTTGGCAGGCAAAGTTTGCAAAGGGGAGAGACATGCAGTGCTACTCCGTATTATGATCTGTTGGTATTGTCAAATTAAAGTTTAAGTGGGAAATACATGGAAAAGGGTGGGTCGACATTTTCAACTGGATGAAACTTTTCCAGGTTAAACTTGAACTGCTTTGAAGAATACGGACATCTGCCATTTTGTCTAGCATTTACGCTGCTCTTTTATAAACCCTGAATTTGTTTTGCAGGAGATTGTGATCCCCACTACCAGTTCCAATGTTATGAAGGAAACTGCATCTCTGTACATGCTGTGTGTGATGATTATAATGACTGTCTGGGAGGAGAAGATGAAGCATTATGTCCAGCACAACAAGGTATGGATGGGAAACTCGTTATTAAAACTGCATCTCTGTACATTCTGAGAGAGAGAGAGAGAGAGAGAGCGCGCAAGGGGGAATGAGAGAAAAAGAAATGGAGTAAGAAAGAAGGGGGAAGGGGGTAAGTAGATAGAGACAGAGAGTGAATGAAAAAAAAGATAGATAGAGAGAGAGAGAGAGAGAGAGAGAGAGAGAAAGGGGGAAAGAGAGAAAAAGAAATGGAGTAAGAAAGAGTAAGAAAGAAGGGGGAGGGGGTAAGTAGATAGAGACAGAGATTGAATGAAAAAAAAGAGAGATAGAGAGAGAGAGAGAGACGGGTTGTAAATGAGATAGATAGAAAGAGAGTGAGTGATCTCGAGAGAGAGAGAAAAAGAGACAAACGAACATACAAATAGACGCGATTACAAAGGAGAAGAGAGAGCTTCTACAACTTCAAATAATCATCTAATTAATCATTTCATTAATCATTTCATTAAACGTTATCATCTAAAATACAATGCCAACAAATAACAATAATTGTGGAAGAGTTTATCGAATTCATTTCGCATTAAGCTTCAATCTTAGGTACTTTGTATTTCCATTTCCATCTTTCAGGAACCAATGATGGTCTCTCGTATGTGTTGACTGAACTGAATAACGACTTGGAGGATCTTAATGGTATTCTTGAAAATGGTATGTATGCACAGCTAAATTGCACGAAATTATTTTAACAGGCCTACACATGTTACATTTCCCCTTTCCCCAGGTAATCCATAATTGGGAAAACTGAAATCGGGATCTACATAGCTTTGTTAAAGAAGTGCATAAAAATCGATGAAATACATTTTTACAACAGTAAAAATAAAATGTCATTTTTATAAACACAATTCTTTCAACATATCAAAGACATTCGAAAATATAATAGTAAAAACTTGAAGGTATATAAAGAGCGTGTTTTTCTATCACCTTTAAGTCTGGTTTGGTATTGATAATTTTTGACATTGATTTAAAATGAAATTAAATATATTATCAAAAGAAGGGCAGAGACCTGATGTCTGTTATTATTTCTTTCATCCTCAAGTGAGAAGATAAGGAAATTAAATTTTACTTGTGTCTGCAATAGTTAAAATCCTTGTACTTTAATAAAAAAAATAAAACAAAAATATTTTTGAAAAGTAAAAGGCTTAATCTCATTTTATTTTGTTTGAAGGTAACAATGATGATACGACTTACAATACAGAGGATGTAGCTGACACGCTGTATAACATTGAGCAAACATTGCACCGTGCAGGTACGTATATTCGATATGGATCATTGCTGACAACTTACACACAAAGGCCCGAATTCACAAAGGAGGTTTGTCGACAAACCGAGGTTTATATACGTCATATGACGCGTTTTGACGCGTTTTTTACAAACCTGGTTTGTAAATAACAAAAGGAGGTTTGTCGAAACAAAAGGAGGTTTGTCGACAAACCTCCTTTGTGAATTCGGGCCAACAGGTCAAGCTCGCTATCCCTAAAGACCGCTATTCATAAGGAATATTATTCAAAAGACCCGGTATCCATAATGCGGGACAAAATGAATAGCGTTCCTTTATGAGTAGCGAGCAAACCAGAGACAATTTACCTCGGTATTCATAAGGACCGCCGTTCATAAGCACCAGTATTCATAGGGACCGCTATCCATAACGCGAGACTAAATGAATAGCGGTCTTTTATAAATAGCTGTCCTTATGAATAGCGCACAGACCCCCACACTTACAGGGGGAAGTTTCATCAACATTTGTCCGCCGACAACTGTCAATGCTGACTAAATTTGACCAATCAGAGGCCTGGAAAATAGTCGGTGAGAATGACATTAGTCGGTGACTAATTGTTTCGTGAAACGCCCCCCCCCCCCCAGGCACACGTTTACATTGTATTACGTAACCCAGTGAAGTTGATCCTCATTGGGTTCATTAAGCGGGCGGTACCTGGATTTGGTTGAAAAATTCACATTTCTACAAAGATCAGTTTCTGCCCCTCAATCAGGAAAAATGAGCAAGGAATAACAAAGTTCTGTAAAGTGATGCTTGCATTTCCATAATTTGATTTTAAAAGTTCGTTTTCACTGCCTGCCTGCCGTAGCAACAAGCATAATTGACAAAAGACTTAACTCCGTTTCATTGACAATCAGCCATGCATGAAGTATTTCGTCTATGTCTGATCGTCAACGAAACGAACTTAAGTCCTTTTTTCAATTCCGTTTGTTGCTACGGCAGGCAGCCAGTGAAAACGAATTCGCTTAATCAAATTATTGAAATGCAAGCATCACTTTAAACATACAGAACGTTGTTATTCCTGATTTGAGGTGTCATATGTAAGAGCAGAAAATGAACTTTCTAGAAATGTGAATTTTTCTTCGAAATTCAGATACCGCCCGCCAAATTACTTTTTGGTTTCCTCCCTTTAAATTGCTTTTAATTACTAATATGCATCATGTGAGTTGCATCAAATGAAAAAGGAGGAATTAAGCTTTACAAATATGTGTCATTTATTAATTATAATTGTGATTAAGTTATGATAAAACATCGATAATTCACCATTAACAGGCGCGGATCTACGGGGGGGTTTAGGGGGTTTAAACCCCCCCCCCCTTGGGCGGCCCAAAAAAAAAAAAAAAAAAAAAAAAAAAAGGAAAAAAAAAGAAAAAAGGAGAGAAAAAAAGAAAGAAAAAAGAACGCACGCTGGAGAAAAACCCTTTCAAGTGCAAATATTGTGAGAAGATATTCAACTCATCTGGTAACTTAACCAAACACATGATAACTCTGGATATAACTGTGTATTAAACTGTTACTTGATTTAAAAAGACGTTATCATGCACTGCTTTTTATGGTCTCCATTGCGTTAATAGATGCCAGGAAAACATCACTTACGGGGTTTAATAAACACCCCCAAAAAAAATCGGCTCGCCGCTTTGCGGCTCGTGGACGATGCTCCGCATCGTCATTATTTTGGTCAACCCCCCCCCCCTTAGCAAAAAGCTAGATCCGCCCCTGATTAAGCACTAGTACATTCCTTTGTCTTTACTCACAATTGAGGGGGGGGGGCACATAGAGGGATATCACCCACCCCTCCCCTATCCACACACACACGCTATTATTAGATATACGTAACGCCACTCATGGATTGTGAACTTTTCAAAATGTTCAAATATTTGCCAGACCCCTGTCTAAAAAAATAGGACCATCCTTTGATAACGTATCATATTTTTTAATCTATTGCAGAATATCTCACAGAACAAGAGGAGGTTGACAATGTGACAAGCTCAACAACCGAAGAACCAAGTCCTCTCGCTGATCGTGACCAAAATCTTCCAAAAGAGCTCTCGAACAAGAAGCTTTTCCAAACTGCCAAGAAAATTATGAGCGACTCGATCGTCAATGATCTGGAGGAAGCTATAACAGCCGCGCGCAAGACTCGCAAACCTGAAGAAAACGAGTCTAATGATGTAGTCGACGGCGTGAATGACCAGGATACCAGAGGCAACGATGTCGAAAGTGATGCCGAGACGGGAGCGACCGGACCTGGAACATATCGACGTCGTAAAATCGTTCTGTCTGAGGATGCCCGAAAGAAACTCGACCTCATTGGCAGCTTGAAGAATGAACTGTCCTTGAAATTGAAGGAAAGGCGATCTAAGAGGATTGACAAAGATGGCGCAGTTCAAGCCGACACTGAACAGGGTGGTATGGAAGGAAAGCATGATGCGTTGCTTAGTAAGGGGATGTTGACACGCCTCGTGACACTGGAGAATGCTTTACTCAATAGAAAGAAGAAAGCGTTGCAAAAACGCTGAGCGTCGTTTCTCCTTAGGTATATATCACAACGTTTCTCCTTAAGTATATATCACAATAAATATAGAGCGAGATTTACCTACATGTAACATAAAACGGTTCGAGACGAAAATAAGATGGACATACAAAAACAAATATATATCTATCTTCCGGATGCATATTTGCAGTAATAAAATAAGTTGCACAAAACGAAATTCGAATACAGTCATCTTTAAGTGGCGATCGAGCGAACTAGTTTTTAATGGTGTTAGCTCGAATACACTCCTTTGTTATCATCTGCAATCAAAGAATAGGAAGCCATTCGTTATAAGGATCGTATGTGGACATTTATAATATTTCAATTATTTCATAGAATACAATTCAATCAGCAGGCTATTAAAAGTCAAGTTTTTAAGGGATTTGGAAAAGACAAATTCGCTTTTTTATTTCTTTGTCCTTGAAGGACTCATTCTAATTTACAGGTGCATTTGTAATAACATATGGTGAGATGAATTTTATGAATCTGTTTTTATTCATTGCTTTTGATTTTAGTTCAAAACTATGTTTCATTAGCTAGTGCATGGTGGATCAATGCCAAATAATTATAATTCATTAAATGAATCAATTTCATGATTATAATGATAACAATGAAGAAAACTTTGTCATTTTTGTATTTCCTGTTAAAACAATAAATATTGTTCTGTTCAAAAATTGGAAGAAATTTGCGAGTAACTTGTATTTCTTTAGCTGTTGATGTTGGCTGGAATTAACAGATATTTTCTAAAAATACAGCACTTGATGTAATGTCAACATAAAAACTTGTGGAAACCATATGTAAAATAATTTCACTTTATTATCATGTCTGGAATTTCAAATTAGAAAACACATGCTACATAGTATATAAAATTTGTCTGTATAGGCAAGTTGAAACATAGGCAATGTTTATTGTATGAATTATCACATACATGTACAGTATTCATTTTTTAGAATTGATATTTTCACCCCTTCAATTATCGATCTAAATGGAAGCATATACAAAGCTATTCCTCCTACATTTAGGTAGTGACACAATTGCCACTTCTGTTTAAGTTGCCCCAATTTTCCTGTTGAAAAGAGATTTATTATGAGCAGTAGATTTAGGATCATAAGGGGGGGGGGCACATAAGTTTGAAAACATTTGAACAGCAATTGCAGTTCATAAGTGAACAAATTATCCATTCATCCAACTATTTCAGGAAGGTTAAAAGACAACACATAGTTCATACATAATTCTCATTTTCTTAAAATCGTTTATTTGTTTGTATTTTTCCATTACATTTTTTCCTTCCAAGAAATGATAACAAACCAACAAGTTTGCCAAAATACCAATCAAATGACATTTCTTCACATGATTAAATCCATTTCAGTATTGTAAACAAGTTATACATGTAATTATGAAGGCACTTCACTTAATCAATGTGAAAACTTCATTGACAAAAATTACATTGACATATTGTTATAACCATTACATTGTGCAGTCTCTTCTCCACTGCCTATCACAATAATGACCAATAAAATACGATGTATAGAAACATATCAGCTGATGTACTTCTGTTACATAAATTGGCCATCTTTCTTGTTTTTGATTTTAACAAAATAATGGTACAGTAGAGCCTCCTTATAAAAACTGGTTTGCTATAAAATCTTTGTATTTGAGTATTGTGTATTATACCTGATAGGGCAAGCATTCAATATATTAGGCAATTTGTTCTTCAAAAAAAAAAATACTAACGATGGATAAATAAAACATTTATCTAATATTTTGGGATTTCATTTCTATACTGGATACACATTACATGTAGGACTTCATCAGTCACATTGCAGCTGTATTTCCTTTTACATTTTACTTTTGCACAGAATCCATATTTTAGGGCAAAATAGAATACATACTTGGCATATTAGCTAATCCATATGATCACATGTATGCAAAAAGACATATACCAACCGCATTTTATAAAAATAATTGAATTATTAAAGAATAAGAAGTAATATTATCAAATTAATAACTTGAGTTGCCATTATCTCGGTAAGCTATTAACTAATACTATAGTCAAACCAGCATGGCTGACACTATATTTGTCAACACACAGAACGAAAGACAGAAGAATGACCAAGTCGGTTGGCTTAGCGGTGGGACTCGGGTAGAAAAATAGATCTGCAATGAATAATCTATCATCTTTGGTCTTTTGGAGCTTCATTTATAAAGATTTTGGAATTCAGATATCTGGAATGATCTGTACATCCTAAATCAAACACTGTTGATTAATCACTGAAGAGGTTCATCTGATTGGTGATGTTACTTGAATTAGAGTTCTTTCTTCACAATCAGTGGACAAAATTCCTGTTTTGGTATTAAGCTTTCACTTGCATCCTGCAAGCTTCCTCAGACCTATGTCGTAGCTGGCGCTATTGCGGATGCAGTATGATGAAATGGAACTTCATAGAATGCAAGCTTAGCTTATTGAAACAGGTCATTTCAATGAATTGTGAAAATTTGATTATGAAGTCACTTCCAATGTGGCTTCTGTATGAAGAATTTACTGGCTTGCTACAGTTTGCTGGCGTGTGGGTGCTCCTCTGATACTCTGTCTATGAGTAGCTGGCTAGGCTTCCAGTATGGACTGTTAGCTGTATGGGGAAACAATTCAAAGAGAAACGGTTAAAAAGATAGACAACAGACTCCACATGAAATTGAGATGGTGAAGTAGTAAATATCTTGGAATACCGGTACCATAATTGGAACATCTATAATAGATGTAAGGCTTATAATTGTGCCTCAACAGTAATCACAGGCCTGTCTTGGTACATGTATGATATTAGATCAACCAAATACTTGTACAGATAGCTTTTGAAATTTGATTAAGTGTTTATGTTCAGGCTAAAAATTTGAAACTTAATAATAAAGCAAAATGAACCACCCTCACCCTCTGAATACCTTTCATATTTTAAGTGAACTTGTCTTGTTTAAAAGTGACAACTCAACATTTGGAACACATAATAACAAAATATATTTTTCTCTATCTCACACAAAAAAGCACTTAACCCCTCAATGCCCCCCCCCCCTTCCATTTTGTGCAATATTTCAATCTGGATCAGGAGAGGAGTATGACTGGACACATATTCCATACATGATGAGAGAAGCAGAGTCTGGAGTGGCTCAAGACAGAGTTACATGGAGAATGGAATCAAGAAGACCATGTAATAATGTTTTCATGTATATGCATGTCTTTATATGTATGTTTATGTTATGCAGGGCCCCAAAGCATAACAGTATCTTAACTACTGGTGGGGCTACTATGTTGAAATGAATAAATAAATACAAAATCAAATAAGACAGGAACCCTCAATTAAGGATCGATGGGTTTACATACAAATTATGTTCCTCTGATAGGATGCCAAATGGAGTCCCTGTGAAGAGGAGAGTCTACTCCGGGTTTACGAACCCACTGCACTATTCATATAAGAGTAGGGGAAAACCCATGTAGTAGTGGTCAAGCTATGCACCCCCAATCAGTTATACCGGGAGGAGAGACCCGAGGGTTACAGTGATTCAGTTCACTTTTTCACCTCCTATGCACAGGTGACACCATATAATAATAACATGTATGATGAAATAAACTACTGGTAATTCCACTTACGATGTTCGAAGTGGTAAAACATTATTCTCTCCAGAACTTTAGGCAGGCCAACGATATTCTTAGCGTAGTACATGGGTCCTCCTGTATGTCTCGGCCAACCATAACCATACAACCTAAAAGATATTTGCAGGAGAGAGGAAAGGCATGACATTTATAGCCACTTAAGAATAAGAAATTTAAAAAATGCATTTGATGATACATTTTTTTTTAAAGATTGATACTTTTGCTCGGCCAACCATAAAATGATATCTACTATGGAGAAAAGAAAGGAAATTTATGAGCTATTCAACCATTCATAGATGAGCAAATGAATGTCTTAGTTTGCAAGTGATAATGTACATTGTACAGTGTACCAGTATGTCTTAGTTTTCCATGGATCTTAGACAGCTTAATAATAATGCACAATTGGCCACTTTTCGTTAGAAGCATGATAACGTGAGAAAGCACAACAAAACTGTTCTGTCCAGTCTTATAAGCAGTTTGCACAGATAAAATTATTCATATTTCTCTTTGAAATCATAGTTGCATATTACAGTTTATTATAAGATATGAAATACTGCTCATATAAAACAAATTAGGGCATGTTATTTCAAGAATAGCCATGAAACTTCCACATATAAAATAATCCACACTTTCAGCACTACATTTAAGCAAGTTCAGCTTCAAGGATTAGTAACTTTTGAATTATCATCAGGCAACAAAATTATAGTCACACAACGCACACTCTGTAGACAATTACTCGAGTGTTTTTCCTACGAAGACTGAATTCCCAATTTCAATCCAAACCAGACACTGTACCTAACCCGAACCCTAAATCTAACCTAAAACCCATTCCCAACTGCATCCCTAACCCTATTCCTTTGATGAAATACAGCCTGCAGAACATGTTGCTGAGCAAATAAGCTTGCTTTTAAACCTAGTATGAAGCAGTAGAAAGTTGTCTTCTTACCAGACCATATCTATATCTTCATCCGATGATGCTATCTGCTCTTCTAAGCACTTGAAACCTTCGTTGATAAGACCATACAGACACCGCTCAAGAATCTCCTATTAAAAGAAAAGGTATCAAGATTAGTTTAACCCTTTACATGCTGTATGCAATTTGATCTGCCCACATTTCTAATTAATTCTCATTTATTTGAACAAAGGAAATTATTTTCTTCTTGAAGTTACACAGAGGAAGGGGTGTTAGTGTAAAAAGTAATGAGGAAAAATAACAATTGCCTAACTTGACTCAGCACAAATGATTTGTGATACATGCCTGCAAATGAGGTAGCACTAGGATACCATAGTAATGGGAAAGTTTTACGGGCATAAAAAAGGGAAATACGCAATACCCTCCAATCTTAATTTCAGTTTGTCATAGCACACACCTGAATTGTAGGAATATACAACATTGCACAAAGAATCTTGTCAAACATCTTTCCTGTCCATTATCTACATGTACTGCATGCAATATTTTCAACAATGAGCTTTGCCTGCATAATATTTAGAAATTGTAACCAGTTGGATACAATATGATCTTGGCATAATGCAGATAATCCATATGTTCCAGGTAGAGTCCTTAGACATAACATACACTGAGCTAGAGACTGAAACTTCACCTGTGCTGGGATGTGTCGTCTAGTGATACCAGCCTTCTCTGAGACCTCCATGATCATCTGAGTGACCTCAGGATCGACTGCTGGCTTGCGACCGCCTGGCTTGCCATAGTTGTAGAAACCCTTGCCTGGACGAGAAAAAAAAACATTGATGACATATTATTCACACAGTCAATACATTCTATGCATTCCACGAATATGGAATGACAATTTGGACGACTGTGGACAACAATCTGAACCCCACATGGTCAGATTGGATTTTTTTGTTTTCATCTTTGTTGGTAAATTGAAAACCAAAGAGAGTTAAACATTCCAAATAACCCCCCCCCCCCCACCCCTATTTCCGAATCATGTCTAGCAATGCCCCGACTTCCAGTTTTCTTTCTCATGTTTTCTCTTGTGTACCATTACCATCTCTAAATCCCTCCCAATCTGTCTCTATCTCTCCCACTTGGTTGATTTGTCACTGCTCTCCTTTGTTCCTCTATCCCGAATGTTCTTGATAGTCCTTGAATTGATTTATTGATCCCATTAAAATTACCACTTTCATTTTTTTTCTGTCAATTATTCTTTCTTTCTGTCAATTATTCTTTCCTTCTGTCAATCAATTATTTCTTCTCTCAGTTCTTCTATCCTTTGATCAATCATTCTTACCTGCTTTCTGTCCAAGTCTTCCATTCTCCACCATCCAATCAGACAGAGGACTGTAGCGCTCTCCTTTCCTGATGAAATCATCTTGTCCTTCTCTCTGAATGTAACCATATTCCTTACGACTCTTATACCCGACATCAAGACCTACAAAACACACCAGGAAAATATGCATCAGCCAGGGAATACATATGTAGAAGTATGCTAAATGACTGCTATGTGGCTAAAAGGGTTGGTTGTTGAGGTAGTATAAACTTGCACATAGATAATCAATGATTAATTGGTGGGTTACAGCCAAAAGGATGAAGTGAACCTAAATGTAAGAAAGGGATCAGTATGATGATGATAAGGAGGAGGAGGAGGAGGAGGAGGAGGAGGAGGAGGAGGAGGAGGAGGAGGAGGAGGAGAATGGTGATGGTGGTGGTGATGATGATAACAGTGTGGGGTAGTGGTTTTGTTGATGATGATGATGATGATGATGATAATGGTGATGATGATGATAATGGTGATGATGAAGATAGTGAAAATGATGCTGGCGATGATGACGACAATGACAATGACAATGATGATGATAGTGATGATGATGATGATGATGATGATGATGATGATGGAGATGATGTTGCTGATAAAGATTTTGCTGCTGATGATGAGGACGATAATGGTGATGATGGTGATTGGGGTGGTTGCGGCATTGATAACCATGATAATGAGCATAATAACAGTGCTTTTGATAGTGACAGGAGTGTGCTCCTAGACCCAATTCTAAATCAAGGGAGCTTCACCCATTGACTACTGAATTCTGTTATGAGAAACAGGCTTAGTGCACAAACTACATGGTTCCTGTAGGCAATGGAGTGGGATGTCCAAAATGTGCTTCTTTTTACCGATTCTTATTTAGAGGCCAGGGACTCGTTTCACAAATCCTTTTTTCAATGACAAATATCAGTGATAAATCTGTCGATAAGCAATCAGAAGCAAGGATTTCAGTAGCTTATAACAAAAACTGTCATTTGTCACTGATGAAATTTTGTGAAACACCACCCAGGTCGAGACTCACCTGCCAAGTCTCCCATCCTACAGAGACCCATAGCTAGACCAAAGTCCTCCAAGACCTGGTCTACCTCGTTGGGAAGAGCACCCTCTTCCAGGAGGAAGATGGCCTCTCTAGAATATGGCCCAAGCATTCTGTTTCCAACAAAGGCAGGGCAGTTGCCAACCAAGACTGAGATCTAATAAAAGAAAATGTATTAATGTATCTATATTGTTCTCTATAGTCGCTCTGTATATGAACTATTTAATTTCCTTTTATGTATAAAATCAAGGAGAAAAAGCAAAAATGTCCTAGATCATTGCAGGAATCATTGACATTACCCACTATAAAGATTTCACTCTTCTTTTTTCTTTTTTATTTACTACAGTGTAAGTGTGTTTGATACACAGAATTTAACTACTGGTACATGTACTTAAATATTTTTTTAAAAAATCAATTTTTTTTTTAACAGAGACAATGATTTGAATTTAGCATCAACCATAATGCAATATTTCTTTATTATAATTTTTGTATAATAATCATTGAACACTAATATTCTACATCTTCTGGGGGGTGTTTCACAAAAATCCTAAGCTGAACTTATTACATGTATATGTAAGTTGGACGTAAAGATTATGGAAAGCTGTTAGCATCTTTGAAAATATGTTGTAAAAGTTATTTCAAAGTTAAATCAGGGAGATTTCATGTCCTTGATGTGGAATTTATGAAAAGTTTAAAATACTTGAATTTTTGCTTTTGAATATATTTTATTTTAAGGCTACAAATGTTTAAGTCCAACTTAGAGTTAAGTTTGGGATCTTTGTGAAACACCCCAGACATCATATTTAATGATAGAGGAGTGTTTTATTATATTAACAATGGGTTGTGAACAGCACTTACCTTTTTCAAGCGTTTCCCAAGATCCATAGCTGTTGCCATGGTTTCTGGTGAGGTATCTTTACCTCTGACATTCTCCAGGAGTTTCATGATGTGAGCAGGAGAGAAGAAATGCATCCCCATCACCTTATCAGGACGAGTGGTGGCTGAAGCCATCTGAAATGTGTGGAAAACAAATAGATAAGGCCTAAAACAAAAGATGTTGTATTGCTCTTTGCAACCGACCCAAAAATCTTGAAATCTACTGTTGGCTTTTTTAATTTTTTTTTTTTTTACTGTTTTTTAGAAGAAAAAAGTTTAATGAATTAAAAAAAATGTGTATAAAAACTTTCAAAACTAAGGAATATTAGCCCAAAGAGGAAGCAAAAACTATAAAAAAGACTTTAAAAAAAGAAAAAGATTTCCGACCGACCGACCCATGTTTTGGCACCTAAAGGGCAATACATCTTATATTTTGTTTAGGCCTAATGAACCCATTTCACAGAAAATCAGTCAAGGACATGGAAGGGTTTGGTACTGCACCTGTGTAACTTGCTTGAATAAAGGTAGATTTTAGTTTTACGTTAAGACACATTTTCCCCAGAGCTCAGCCTCAAATGTCTTGGGCGCTGTAATAAATTTACCCCTTGCCTACGGGAAATGGGTGCTTCTTGTATTGAGCGTATGGGGAGTACAGAAATCAGTAGTTAATGGGTTTATACGCCACTGATGCACTAGCTGTTATGACACACTATGCTTTCAATTCCTTAGAGCAATTTTTTGTTGAGATAACACAATTGGAGTATAATCAAACATACTGTAATGAACTTGTACATGAGGAATTGAATTTATCCAAATTATGTGAACATACATGTACATCTATTAAAGGTAAGAGTACATGTATTAGCTTTGTGATACAGAAGCTTGTAAAGTTTCATGGAATATACAAGTTACCTCATCAATATCCAGTGTGGATGTATTACTAGCAAGGATGGCACTGGGCTTGCAGACACCATCAAGTGTCTTCAAGATCTCCTTCTTCAAGGCCATGTTCTCAAAGACCGCTTCGACCACCACATCAACGTCCTTCAGGTCATTGTAGGTCAGGGTCGGACGGACCAAGGAGAAGATCTGCTGGGCTTTGGACTCGCTCATACGACCCTGCTTGACCCCATGAGCTAGGATACCCTGCACCATCTTCAGACCTTTGTCAAGGTACTGCATGTAAATAATCAAACAATCAAAGAAAGCAGAGCAAGGTTATGTCGGTTCAGAGTAGTACTAGAGTTGTCCCACAGCAGTCCCAAATTCAGAGCTGAATAGGCTTTTTCTCTTACCTGACTACCTAAAACACAATTAACAGTATCTCAGACAGTAATATTTCATATTTCTCAATTTGTATTCATGTTATTATACACAAATTTTAAAAATCTCAAAAATGTGGGATGGTATACTAAAAATCACTTATTTCATTGAAATTGAAAAACATTGAAATTTCAATTTTCACAGTACAGTGCAGCAGCGTGTATGAGCTGTGGCCAGGTGGGGTTCCACTATTTCTTAGGGGGGGGGAGCCAAATTCGAAATCAATTTGAAATTTAGTGTGCTGAAATTTGAAAGATCGTGCTGGCCAAAATTTCGCTCAGTAGGGGGGGGGGGGGGGGGGGGGGGGTATTGGGCACTATTCTTTTTTTTTTTTTTTGCTCCTGAAAATTTAAAAGTCGAATCCACCCCCTTGGGCCATCTAAAAAAAAAAGGTAAAATTAATGCGTTTTTACACATTTTTTTCCCAGGGGGGGGGGGGCCCTAGATCGTATCAAACCCTCACCTGTTGGTTCTGCTCTGTGAGATAGGTCGGTATACCAGCCATGACCATTGACATCGTGATGCCGACACCCATGGTACCTGCACCAATCACAGCAGCTGATTTGACCTCTTGACCCTTGGCTGTCTTGTAGCTGGCCGACCCATCAGGGACATGCCACTGGAACAATTAGAGAGAGAGAGAGAGAGAGAGAGAGAGAGAGAGAGATGGAGAATGGGGTTTAGGCAGGGATGTTTGTGAGAGATTAACCTGATATAGCACCAAAAGGAACAGAATTGATACCAATGGGACAGACCTACAAATGTATCTTAATTCCTCCAGTAAATCTTAATAACTTTACTATGCTCACACAATACATAGTAGAGGGCTAGCAGTGCCCAGTAATCTTCAACATATTCCATAGTATCAAACATAACAAATTAGAAACTTGTTTGAAGTTCAAGAGGATAGATGAGCCTTTTTGATGAATTATTTCCCAGGCAAAGTTGTCATTTTAAGGCGCCTGAGGCACTCACAGCTTTAACAAGAAATGGAATGACAGGACATTAAAATAGAATTATATAAATGGAATGAAATGAAATTAAATGCCAATGTACCTTTGAGACAGCTCTCTCTGCAAAGAAAGCATATTGGAGTGCCTGGGTTTGATCCGAGATGGCAAGGAAAGTCTGAATATTTTTCTCCCTGAATGTTTGAAACCAAAATAAATTGATGAAAATTATATGATGATGTTCCCACTTATTACCTTGGATACGGCTCGTTCGGAAAAGAAGGCGTATTGGAGAGCTCCGGACTGTTCTCCGAGGCCAAGGAATTCTGAAATGTGTCTCTCCCTGGGAATTAAATGTCAACAAATTGGAAGTGTCAACAACAACAAATGAATGAGCGAAATATATGCACACATGATGCTTACAGAAACAGGATTGTCAAGCAGAATTCGCATCTCTCATTGGAATGACAAAATAAAATAAAAGGAGATCCATGCCTCCATTTCTCATCTTCATGGTTCCTCTCACACAAATTCAATGTTCATGTATATACAGGCTAAGCATGCATTGGTGACTTAGTTACAATTAACTATTACTGGTGAAAGCCTGCCCCCCACTTGCTATAACTCCAAAATGAAAATAGGTGAAATATTATAGTTTGTCGGCCAAATATAGCCTTTTGCTATACACAACAAACTGCTAGTTTTATACCGGTACTTCTGTATTTCAATCAAGTTCAATTTGACTTGATTCAAATTCATTGGTCATGCACACAATTATAGGTAAAATTTGTATAAAAATTATACGGTGGCTGTTTCTATACAAATATAAAAGATATCAAATAAACATATCTGTATAATATTTACATGGTATCTCAAACACAGTACATACACATATGTGTAAATAATTGTATTGAATTAACAAATAATATGTCATATTTTCTTACATCTTGAGGCCTTCCTCAAAGGAGCTTGCCTTTGTTGCAGCCTCTATAGCCTTAACACAGAAGAGAGGAGAGTACATGCCTCTGGCTTTGGCTGCAACCTTCTCATAAGCCACTGAAAAAGAACAAAAAACAAGTTACAAAAGAAATAACTACATGTACACAAGAGCGGTGAGCGATTTGCTCTTAGAAGTTGTGAAAGACCTCTAAAAATTAAAAAAGGGGAAAGAAAGAGGTTACTATTAACTCGTTGACTACTTAATTTATTCATTGCCATTGGTTTAATACAGGGGCTACCAGGTCTCAGTAGGCAATGCGTTAAAACCAGTGGGATGAGAACAGAGTGCATATTTCCATAAATACTTGTATCTGTCCAAGATCCCTTAATCTGAAGTAATGAAAGATTATGTCCAACTGACAAGACTCCCTAAATATTCAAACTTCATAATCATATATACAAATGTATGCTAAAAACTGACTCCTTGGTTCCTTGTTTTCCTTTTAGGGATCATTTCTATAGTATGTACCGTTCTCTTACGACACACTAGTGTCCTCCCAAAGGAAAACAAGGAATCAAGGAGTCAGTTTTGAGCAAAAATGGTCAGATACCCTTATTTTTGAGGGATCAGTGTATTTCCCCACTTTGCCTTCTCAGGCCTTTCTCAGGAAAGATATCCAAAAGAGAATTAAAAAAAACTACTTTCTTTTTTCTCTAGGAACAGGTATTATACACCAATGAAACAACACTTTCACTCATGATACCCGATAATACAAATTCATTGGTACATTAAACTGCACATACTTTTGAAGACCATGGGTGTGGTCTCATCAACCTTGACCGGCATCTGACTGACACGCCTTGGTCCTACTGGATCACCGGCAATGCTCTCTGCGAAGGCCACGCCCTGCTCCATGTAATCGTCTTCCAGTACCTAAAGTAATAAGATTGACGCAAAGACATAATAATAATAATCTTCTTCTTCTTATCGAGTCACTACACAAGTCCCGTCCAGTGGTCCACACAGGCTTTGGCACGGCAATAATAATAATAATACTTAGTTTTTATATAGCGCATATTGCAATCACTAAGCGCTTCCAAACTTGGAGATTATTACCCCGGCTTTAGCTGTGCTGCCATTACAGCGCTCTAGCATTTCAAATAATTAATTCCTATCAGGTACCCATTTACATCACCTGGGTTGAGTGTGGCAAATTATGTAGATCAATGTCTTGCCAAAGAACATAAGTGCCGCGGCGGGTCTCAAACCGTGAACATGGGTGTTCAATTGTGATATCAATTACGGTAATACATACTTTCCAGCTTTATGTAGTAGTCTGTAATTAAGTGGTTTGACGTTATTAAAAAAGGGATGCAAAGTCTGTGGCTTTGAGCTAAGGATTAAAGGTGCTCAGTTACAGTATAAGGCGTTGTGGTACATGGCTTCTCTCAACCTATTTGTACATGTAGGTGTATCTAGAAGGATGAATATCAAATCAAATTATCATGCTTCCAACTGACTCATAAATTTACATTTTCATACACACTGTACAATGTATAAAACACATCATGTGACTGCAACATTAATTTCTCTTGAGAAATACATATTTTTTCAGTACAGATTGAACATGTAATCTTTGTTTTTATTGGTATATTCAATTATTGAGGGCTACAATACTTCACTTAGCTTCCATCCTCCACTTGTATACGTAAACTGGAACATAAAATAGTGGAGAGTATCATACCACGAGTGTTTGATGGTGAGTTTGATAGCTAGTTGCCCAACCTTGTCAATAATGCCCATCTTGTGAGCCTCCTTGGCCGATATATGGCGTCCTGAGGTTATCATATCAATGGCATTAGGGATTGACATGACCCGAGGGACCTTCTGAGTTCCTGTCGCTCCAGGGACTAGACCAATGTGCACTTCTGGAAGACCAATCCTAGAGATAGAAGAAAGAAATGAGTTCCTTTAAATAGGTTCTTCTGGCTATTAAATTATACGTAGGTGGCCTTTACCCCAGATTACTTTACCCCCTACCTTGTTGTTAAAAGAAATACGGCATGAGATTGTTTCTGCTAATTTACCTTTTTTCTCTTCTTTTATCCCCTAAACAGCAATATGTTTAATATTTGATGGGATTTTTATCCTACGGAAGACAGTTACAGCTAAATCTAAAAATACTGTATAACAATAGCATCAAATTTTTGACACTTCTCATCGGCTACATTCTTGAACCCATTTTATAATTGTAAATAATGTTCCAGTGGCAGAGGACATATATACATGTACAGTATAATTGCTTTACATGGGCCACAAATGAGAATTGTACCAACACTGTGAATTTCCCTTCCATAACTCCCACACGTACAATTGTGATCTCAATTATAGTAATACTTACTTTCCAGCTTTATGTATGAGTCTGTAATGGCATCCTAGTGCAAGCTCTACCCCACCTCCTAGTGATGTACCATGCATGACTGCTACAACGGGTTTGCTACATGCTTCTACCGCTTTGGTCACATCTATCAAGTGTGGTTCTATGGAAGGACAACAAATCTTGAAAATATAAGTATACTAAAATTCATGGATAATGCGGTAGTACAATAACGGAGACACATGCACAAGGAAGTCCAATTATGTTTGTTTATGTCACCAAACCATGACCCTATTGCCAAACAGAGATTCCCTATATCATAAATAATCTCACTTTAATTCAGAAATGACTTAACTTTATAAGTCTTTGTTCAGGGCCTGTTGCATAAAACTTACCATTGGTGGTAACTTTGCAATCAATGTCAACTACCATGCTTACAGGGCTAAACAGCCAATTAAATCAAGGTTTCCATGGTACATGTAGTTACCAACTTACCACCAATGGTAAGTTTGTGCAATGGGGCCCTGGTATATTCAATTGGACTAAAATAGTGTATGTTGGATTTGTCTGCTTCTATCTATACTCAAGTCAATGTCCTATGGAGGGTTGATACCATTTTGATTTGTCCTTGATTCACTTTGTTATAATTTTTATTTCCATTTTCTTTAGAGCAACTAGATTTTGCCAAGTCCCCTTGAAATACACTGCATAGTACAAAGGGCGTAACATGAATGTGATAAAAGTAACTCTATATTACTTTTTGTGTTCACTCAGTTACCTTTGAAGACCAGTTCAGGATTGGTGAATTCTGTGATATCAGCCCCGGCACAGAATGCTCTGCCAGAGCCGCAGAGGACTATGCTCTTTACTGATGTATCTTGCTCTGCTTCCTGTAGTATAGCAATTTGAAGAAAATAAAAGAAATCCAAGTAAACGTATCAAAATATGAATGCTTAATCCCTATAAAGTTGGAACTATGTTTTTGAGCAGTTATCATATCTGAACTTTCAATAGTTGAATATACACATTCAAGTGAGTAAGTTGCTGATTGCATGGGAATAAATCTACAATGAAATCATAAATATCTTGATAATCAGACAGGTAATCGGCTTGTAAAAGTCATGGGATTCCTGACTGACCTGAAGGTTTATAATTATCATTGCAGCATGAGCTAAATCAAGGATTTTTTAAAGGATCTTAGACAAAATTACCCAATCCATTTAACATTACATTATTCAAAATCAAAATAATTCAGTCATAAGGTGTGTTGACCTTCACAAGTTTGACCTTTAGGCTTTGTGCATACACTACACCATACACTCTAATCTTTAGATATGAATGTAAATACTGCTTTGTATGGATACCCTTTCACATACATATTGCACCGGTTCTGGATGCTCTTGTTTGCATAGTTTTGGAAAGAGGGCACCTTGATGATTTATGCTTTGGAATCGCTAACCTGACCTACAACCTACATGTAGAGGTGGTGCTAGTACTTGTGCATAAATATCCATGTTGACTCTTTGTAAGTGCAGTGATGAATATCTTGCAGAATCAAATGCAATGACCTTGGTATTCTGGAAAGCACTGTATCTGTTGAAAAGTGAAAAAAGCTGCATGCATCTTTGGGCCCCAAATATACTCTAAGATCTATCTGCCATAAATGTTTGATATATACTCTATTTATATGAATGTGAATGCTTCTTTACAGATCAGTATTTTTTTTTTTTTTGTCAGTCAAGCCTGGACAAGGCTCAACTGTGATGAAAAACTCTAGGAAGAAGTGCCATGTTTTTTTAACCAGAAATACATGAAGTATTACTCACCTTGATTGATTGAACTATAGAAGCTCTAGTTGGGTAGCTGTGAGGTAGAAAGAAGTGACACAGAGAAATAGGAAAGGAAATAGAAAGAGATAAATAAATGTACATTAATAAACCGTATGTTTAGGTATAGGAATTTAGAAATAGGAAGTTAGGAACCTTCATGGGGAAATTTCTGACTACATTCTTTTCATATTGTTTTAAAATCTATGATGCATTCTATCAAAAAGGCAAACACACTTGAAGTTATAGGTGTTGATCTCTTCTATTTTTACTATAATAGGATTTGTATTGCCACTAGGAAATACTTCATTCCATTACATCAGATACAGTCCCATTGCTTGACTTTATCATGAAGAGTTTTATTTATTACACAGTTTATGATAAACTGTTTAAACAGAGCATGCATTTTGAAGTTATGAAAATCATCTACAGATATATCAATTTCGATCATAGATAAAAACTTGTTACAGTGTAAAGAGTCAAAGACTAAGAGTAGATACAGCTATTTACATTAAACTCTTATCCATAATGTAAGTCAGATATTGTTTCCGAACATGCACAAGGTCCTTGACTCTTTGGTAAAATGGTTCACATAATTACATGAAGTCTGGAAAGGTTGAATATTCAGAAAGATTCTTTCAAACAGTAAATCAATGAGCTTGTAGACAATATTTATGAATCTTTCAAATGTTTGTTGACAATATCATAGTGGTAAATATTCATGCCTTTAGTACCGGTATAGTACTTGATGCAATTTTTTGGAGAAATTCAATTGCAAACTTGACAGCTCAAATTTTCTTAGGTTTCCAGACAACACACGACCCCATCATACCTGTATGATAGGAGGCTGTGTGTCCGGGCGCAAATAAAGCCGTCACGTTTGTCTGGTATGCATGCACGGTGATGCACCAAACAGCAGTAAACATGATCATAATTATTTGTCCTTGTCTATCAGAAGTCTTCTTCTTCTTCTTCCTTTTGAGTACAGACCTCTTTACAGAGTATTATCGTACTATACTGGGGGTGTGTGCAGGTGGACCACTACACCGGGGTTGCCCCCTACTCTTATACGAATAGTGCAGTGGGTTCTTAGCGTGCAAAGGTAGTGACTCTTCTCTACACAGGGCCTCCATTTAACATCCTATCCGAGGGACAGAGTGTTTTCCACTTGACATAACCTGCATCTATGAACAAGGGGAGGGGCATGTTAACACACAACGCAGACTTCAGTCATCCGCCTGGGTGGGGTCTTGAATGAAAGATTTATGAAAATTTAGCATGTAAACTTCCTCAAATTACTATTTTAAGTCAACTGTCCAGATACACAACCTGTTAGCCTGACACATAACGTCTGGGTATATAGACAGTACAATGAGACAGCCTACATTTGTAGGCTTCATTCACTGTGGAAAAACTCTAGTTTAAATGACAGAGCACAAACAGACTCGGCTGAATTTAATAACATGTTAGCCATAATATTAAACACAAGAATCATTAGCAGAACAGGTTCAAATTCATTGACTTTCATGTACTTTACTAGATGTTACTAGCAGTGACTTCTTAATCTTAGTAATTATCAGAGTAGATCAAGGACCGGCGGCGTCACCATTCAAGGAGTTTGTATTATTGTCTTGCATTTGACTTGAACCCGTCCTGTTTTTTACTCTTGAATTTAGTAATGATACAAATTAGGTTTACATAAGCATAAGCTTCAGACGTGTTCTACTAATTCTGTGACTGCGTCTTCAAATTCTTTCAACTCAGTTTTAAAATAAAAACACATCTAGACTACTGTATGTATTGTAGTGTACTGAGCTGAGCTCCATTTAATTTCATACAGGAAATGATTCACCTGTTCACAATCACAGGTTTCCACAGGTTAAGAATAAGATGGTGGTGGTGGTTGACATGATGATGTAGGCCTAGTAAATTACATGCAGTATAAAACTGAAACATCAAATTTATCATTTACCTCAAGACATTGAGTGGCGGGTTTGTCAAAGTCACAACGGCAACTTGCCCACGCTTCGATAGAGTCGCCATTGCTTCTGATGCTACAGCGCTGCTCGTGCACAGATTCGACTTGACGAAGAGCTGTACCAATTTCCTCGCACGTAACATAGCGAGAAGGCTGGCTGTATAACGAAATTTATGCAGGCGGTCCACGTCCGTTTAAAATAACTTTAATGGTCGTAAAATTATAGTTGGTGATCATTAGTCCGGAGATTAAACATTGAGGCACATCGTATGGGCTAGGCCACTGGGTTCGAACGGCTGCTGGGTGTCACAAAGTCCATCATTTTGCCGTGATAACCCTCTCAAGTTCGTGAACTTTACTCACTATTTCCACAGTGCAAACTGATGTCCGTACCTCGTTTGTTTAACAGTGCTAGTCTTAATCTAAGTAAAGCAAACTTTTATAAAATAAATTTGTTTATTTTTACTCAAATTATTCTGGAATTTTATTTCAAAATATAAGAGTTATTTATTTAACTGCCTTTATTTTATGAAATTTGTTTTAAAAATATTTCAAAAGGCAATTTTTTTATTTGATATCGAATTGCAATGAATCGCACATCGATACATGCGCATTGCTAGAGACTATAGCGTGAATGTGACGAAATGTAAACAAACCTGAAAACTCCCAGGGCAGTCCATGTGTATGGTAATGTAGGGGGCGGATCCAAGGGGCGTGTCAGGGGATTCCCCCTTCTTACTTCAACATGTGAGTCGATGGTAAAACTTTGTGTTATTTGTATTCCAAGTATTTATACAGAGTTAAAGTCAAAGAAACATACCCTTTTTAGCCCTATGTTTATAATGCCACTAAGAATATCATTTTTTCATAATCATTTCTTTCTACACCTAAATATTTCGATGTTCTACAATTATGTAAACAAGTTTGATAAGCAAATGCTGTTAATCTATATTTCTTGTGTCCCGTACTATCTACTGAGATTCTGCTTCATGGCCTATCCAGTTTAGCTTCAAGAGGGACAACATATTTAAGCTTACCATCTTTGGGGAATAGGCCAGTACATTTCTTGCGTTTCCTGAATTGACTTGATAGTATTTCTAACGTGCTCACTAGTACTAATAGTAGTGCATTATGTTTCTTTCTCCTGGTCGAAAAATCCAGCAGGAGGGGCCTAACCCTGAGCCCCTCCTTCAAATCCGCTAACTTTCTGCTCATAACATAATGTTCAATTTCATCTCTTCTTGTACTCACATTCTCCTCACTCTTTTTCCATCTTCAGCACTATTTGGATGCCTATCTATATTCGTCTCTCTCTCTCTCTCTCTCTCTGTCTCACTCACTCTCACTGACGCCTTTCGTTTCCCCATGATCTCTCACTCTATAGGAATAAATGTTTTGTGGGGGTATTACCTCCATACTTTCCTATTCAACAATAATGTTTGATATATTTACTTGTCGTCTGTCCCTTTTCCCACTCTATTTTAACTTCTAGATGTGTAGTATTGGTAAATATTTGAAAACATATTTGATCATGCTGTATTGATACTTTGAATGTAGGCAAATTCAAAAAATAAATCCTCTAAAAATGTGCAGGTTGAAAATCGACAGGAAAATATTCGAATGACGACCAGACATATAATACTCTAAACCTTTAAATTTCTTCTTTTTATTAATATTCACTCTATGACAGACAAACAAAAATAAGAAAACAAAACCTTTGCAAGAATAACGTTGTGAGAATATCCATACTAATAAAATAAACGAAACGTGCTGTATATCTCCCCTTTCCTATCGCGTCAACGCAGAACAAAAAAAACAAAAAAACATAAAATAAGATTATTCTGTTTACAAATAGCCTGAAAGAATAACATGTTCTAACAAATAATAATATAATGACAATCACTGGGTTTTAATCGGTGACACAATTTATAAATCTAATCTTACTTATTCTGTTGACAATGATACCAGTAAGCCTCTTTAGTATTTTTATAAATTAAAATCACGAACATACTTTGTTAACTGTAGTTAATCTATATAGATCATACCCTATAAAATGCTTTATCTTTGTTGAAAATATCATAACTTTGACCTCGTATTACAATAAACTTAAACGATAACAGTTCATAGTCTTAACACACACGCGAATGGACTGCTTTAAGATTTTTTTTTATAATGTATTTTAACAGAAAATTCATAGACTCCAAAAAGACGCTGCAATTGCACGATAAGAACAATAAAGTAAGATAAAAAGAGAAAAAAAAGAAAAGAAAAAAGAATAAAAAGAATTTTGGACAGCCTCAGAATGATAACATGGGGTAACCCCGAATTGCGAATTGTAGTACTTGTCGCATCAAATGATGTGATATTAATCAAGAGATGAGAAAAAATGTTACCACTGTCATTATTAGCAGTATAGTAACAAGTACAAAGCACTCAAATTTACAATAGGAGTAGTATAAGTAGTAGTAGTAGTAGTTATGGTAGAAGTATTCATGGTAACAGAAGTAGTAGTAGAAGTAGCAATATTAGTAGAGGCAGCAGTAGTAGTATATTAGTTGTAGTTTTACCCGTAGTAGTTGAAGAATAAGTAGTTGAGTTGTAGTAGTAGTAGAAGTAGTAGCAGTAGTAGTATTAGTATAAGGAGTAGTAGTAGTAGTTGCAGTAGACGTAAAGTGGAAGCAGTAGTAAAAGTAGTAGTGGTAGTAGTAGAAAAAATAAGTTTTATGTGGTGGTAGGAGTATTAGTAGTAGTATTAGTGGTGATGGTATTAAAAGTAGTAGTAGTAGTTGTTGTTGTAGAAGCAGACATAACAGTAATAGCAGTAGTAAAAGTAGTAAAAGTAGTAGTAGTTGTTGTTGTTGTTGTTGTTGTTGTTGTTGTTGGTGGTGGTGGTGGTGGTGGTGGTGGTGTAGTAGTAGTAGTAGTAGTAGTAGTAGTGGTGGTAGTAGAAGTAGTTGTTGTTGTTGGGGGTGGTGGTAGTGGTGTAGTAGTATTAGTAAAAGAAACAGCAGAGGTAGTAGTAGTAGTAGTAGTACTGTAGTAATGTTTGTAGTAGTAGTAATAGTAGTAGCAGCAGCAGCAGTATTATTATTGATAGTTTTAGAAGTTGTAGAAGTATTAATGGTAACAGTATTAGTAGTATTAGTATTAGTAGTAGTAGTAGTTGTTGTTGTAGTAGTTGTAGTAGTATCAGAAGTAATGAAGTAGAAGTAGTACTAGTAATATAAGTAGAAGTAAAAGTAAAAGTAGCAGTATCAATAGTTGTAGCGGGAGTAGTCGTAGTAGCAGCAGTAGTAGTTATGTTGGTTGTTGTTGTAGCAGTAGTAATAGTAGTAGTAGTAGTAGTTGTACTAGAAATAGTAATATTTATACACTTATGAGTTTTAGTAGTGGTGGTGGTGGTGGTAGTAGTAGTAGTAGTAGTAGTAGTAGTAGCAGTAGTAGTAGTAGCATTAGAAGCAGAAGTGGTAAAAGTAGTGGTAAAAGTTATGGTAGTGGTAGTCATATAGTAATATCAACGCCAGGCCGCCAGCGGCAGTAGTACTAGTAGTTGTTATATCAGTAGTAGAAATGCATAATACTAGTAGTATTAGAAGTAGTAGTAGTAGTAGTAGTAGTAAAAGTAGTAGTAGAAGTAGTAGCAGCAGTAGTAGTAGTAGTACTTTGTAGTATTAAGAGTATGAGTAGCGGTCGTAGTAGTAGTGATATTGGTGGCAGTTCGAGCAGTAGAACTACTAGGAGTTATAGTAGTAGTAGTAGTAATAATAATAATAATAATAATAATAATACATTTATAGTGGTAGTAGCAGTGGTGGTAGTAGAAGTAGAAGTTATAGTAATAATAATAGTAGTAGTAGTTTACAGTAGTAGTTTTTAGAAGTAGTAGTAGTAGCAGTAGCAGCAGTATTATACATTTCTTTAGCAATCGTACAGGGGTTCCGTTTGCACTTCTGCTCGCATGAAATTATGTACATCCAAGACTTGATTTAGACCTATTTTGCACAGTAGTAGTAATATCAGCAGCAGCAGCAATAGCAGTAGTATAACATTTAATCCATATTTGTAGAAGTAGAAGTAGTAGCAGTAGTTGTAGAAGTAGTAGTTGTTTAATATTGTCTGTCGTTGTTGTTCTTGTTGTTGTTGGTATAAGAGTCATTGAAGCTGTTCCGAGAAGTAGTAGTAGTAGTAGTAGTAGTAGTAGTAGTAGTAGTAGTAGTTGCTGTTGTTGTCGAACCGCAGCAACAGTAGCAGTAGAAGTAATGGTGGTGGTTGTGGGTTTTGTTGTAGTACTACTAATGGTAGTAGTGGTAATAGTTGTTGCTGTAGTAGGTTAGTAGAAGTTGGTGGTGTTGCTGTTTCCCTTGTTTTGACCGACATTTTTCTGTGAGTATTACGAGTGTCTTTGAACATGCTAGAGAAAGAAACTTGAACCGTACAATCACCAACCACTTCCTCCATTTTGTTTTACTAGTTACTTCGAAGTGAAGCGTGAAAATGAATTCCCAATCAATTCCATTGCTTTTATGGTTTCGTATAAGACAAAAAACAAAACCTGATAAATAAAATAAACATCGAAAGGCACAGTAACAACGTACATCAGGTACCATATGACAAGAAAAGAAGTTCCAAAGTTGACAATCAGACACTTGTATTGTAAAATAGACGTCGGTATAGTATTCTTATCTAAGTATATATTATTTTAGAAGTAATAATACAAAAGAATTTAAATACTGTACAATGCTTATATACATTTATATCTCATAGATTAGCCTATATTCAAGTAAAGAACAATAAATACACAAACATTATTTAGATTGCAGATAATCTATTAGTGTATACACATTACACATAATTCAATGTAGTTTATAAATATATAAACTCTCAAACGTGTATAATAACCAGCATGTGAATTGTATTGAAAAACAGATGTATAATAATTCATAGTTATGCTCTTTCAAATGTTTATAGAATATATTTAAATACTACCTGAAATCATGATTATGCATTTACAAAGAAAAATTGAATTGGGAAACAATTCAGAAGGCAGGTTGCTTGAAGCAAAACATGCGTATTCGAGTTGATACCAAGAGTTTGGCCAAGTTAGTTTGAGTTGGGCTACAATTTAATTGGATCCAACATGGCGTGTACTCTCTTGAGCCGTACTTGCCCAACTATGAACAGTCGCCATACTGTGCCCAACTCGAGAGGAGTAGACCTAACTTTGTAAATAGACATGATAGATGGCTCTGAATATAACATAACGGATAGAAAAAGATTAGTGAAAGTTTTGATATCAGATGTAAGTCACGAATTTACGTTGAGATTCCAAAATAAAATCTTTCCCAGGCCAATAAGCCGATTTAAAATTCTCAAACATTTTTATTTAATATTTAGATTTTGATAAGTCACAACTTTCTAATTATCAGCTTCAGATCATTTTTTTACCTGTACAGAACCACTGATGTTGAAAATCGTGGCTGTAGATTCGGTAAAGGGTCACAGCTTTTGCGAAAATTTACTTAAGTATTATTACTCCCTAGTTCTGTGATGCCTCGATGATGTAATGTGGCTCCATCTTATACGAGTATCAAATATTAGTAAAGGTCTATATTAACATGATTGCTCACACCCGAAGTATTCCTGAACGACTTCTCAAATTGTTACTTAACAAAATGAGACTTCAGCGTGCAAGAATGACATTATAGTCATGATAGTGAAAAACCAGTTCTAGACAATGCTGATAATGTAAATTGACAATTCGACATCAGTATCCTCGTCTAGTTCACCTTTCACAGTGATCATGATTGTGAGCTTCGCGAGCTGCGAGAGAAGAGTGGCAAAGCCACCGTCGACTGCGTATTCCCTGTCGAATGTCCTGACTTAAAATGTGCCATCGCGCGGTCCTCCGTCATCACTTTACGACCACCGGTCTGCGTATACCCTTTCGATTGGCAAGAGCACGGGTAACAGCACGCGCATTCCTTCCGAAAATACCGCTGAAAGTTCCGACCCATGAACGAGTACACGAACGGGTTGATGCACGAGTTCGCGTAGGTGAGAAGGTGCGCAAAGACCTTGACGCCGTACATGAAATTGGTTTTAGGAAAGTTGGGATCGAAGCGGAACCATAGATTGACGACGTAGACGGGAAACCAGCAGGCAGCGAAGACGATGACGACGCTTAGTACCATCAGTGTTACCCGCCGTTTTTGTTTATGAGCACGACGATGATTCTGGCTTTGACAAGCTTCCTCTTCTCCTGGAAATATAAGGGGAAAGGACAAAATAAGAAGTTATCACAGGAATTTGTTCAAGTAGAACTGAATGGAGGAAACAATTAATTGACTCTTACTTTTATACTGCAAAGACACAATATGAATCATTTTATGTTAACTTTTACATATGAATCCTATACCATTAGGCAGTGGTCGTAATAATTTGGCTATACCTAAAAGAAGGTTTGTAAGATGATTTTAATTTTGCCGATTCCCACAACGCAGCTGTGGGACTTGTGCGCCTTGAAACCAAAGTACAATAATGATATTGGATTACGATGTACATGTAATTCTCTTTATACTGCATTTCTTTATGTTTTACCCCAATTGAGTAACTTCATTCATTCATCTCCCCAAATGTTCAATTAGATATTATTATTTGATTAGCATGTTGTACTATGATTATTTGCGTACTTATTTTATGATTTACATGATTGTATAGTATTTCTATCATGTTAAAGATAAAGACCGGTTATGGTCATGAGATTGCATCGTGAAAGAAACGTTGTGGAATCGATCAGAAAAGGTTGATCATCTAGCATCTAGCATCTGCAAGGTTCTGGAATCATCAAAATGATAAGAAATTTGGCCCAGTCTTCGTAAAGTTACAAGCACTGTACACAAAAAGATGTATACTACGCACACGTGCGCGACACGTGCGTTTATCTCTCACATACCAATAGATAAACTAATTTACCAAATATATCAGTTAGTAGGCGGTTTCCCGGCAAAATTTGTATCATCATGTATTAGTCAAAACATATTCTTTCACATTGGTAATAAGAGCTTCCATTTCCTTTTTTGAAATTGGAGCGTTTCTAATACTGATTTTTACCTTTAAAGATTTCATAATGCGGCATTTGACCGCAATGAAATTGTTGTCAAACCACTTCCATTATCAATAACAACAATTTATTGTATTATTATTATTATATTCGCGTAAAGGGCAATTATTGAGACGCTGCCATCTGATCATATTGTCACTTACCCGGTAGAGATGTCCTCCAGAGCGTTCTTAGCATGGAAACATAACAGACTACGATGATGAAGAGGGGAATGACGTAGAGGACGATGACGGTGAAGAGACCGTAGGCTGGGTACATATATTGTTTGTTCGGCCAGTCTTCGATGCATACGGGTCCGAACTCGAACTGCTTCACGTCGAAGTACACCGCGATAGGAATCGCAATTAACGCTGAAACTGGACATAGATGGAAGAATTGTTTTAATATCATTTTCTTCATGAAAACAATTTCTTCATGTAAACTCATTTGTATTATCAGTTTATACCTTGCTGTTTTTCTTCTGATTCTCTTTAAAAAGAACTATCTCGTCACCATTTTCGAAATTTATACAAAATTAACAATGTTTAAATTGTAATTTTGTTCACACTGTGTTAACTTTTAGAATAGTGTTAATTATGACTTTGTTTTAAATAATATTATATCCTATTAATAATATCTTTGTATTTATTCTCGTAAGCTTGATGTAATATTAAATTGTTTTAATATTGCTATAATTATATCTCACGTGCTTTTATTGTAAACTGAATGTAATTCACCTATCGAGCTGCTATTTTCAGTATTTTTCAATAAACCATTCATTACAAAAACTAAGTCATTGTCTTAACAACATTTCAATGGCCTTTCAAAAAAAATCCATAACATCAAAAAACTTGAATGACCTTACCTCCCCATATACAAGCACTAACGACTAGCACTCCAGATTGAGTTCTGGTCCCTAATGACCGTAGAGGTCGCATGATTGCTTGGTACCTGTCAATGCTCATTGCTGTCAACGTCATACAAGTGGCTTGAGCTGTTACCTAGCAACCGGAAAGGAGATACAGACATTATCATAGTTTTTTTTTTAAGGGGAAGGGAAACAAAAAAATCACTCTTTTAAATTAAGTAACTTCGGCAAAATCATCACTAAATAAGTAAAACACACTGTATATAAAGTGGAATATATAGAAGTATAGACATAACAAACAATTCAAGGTAACCGAGAGATTGTTCTGAACATTTTCAGGCAATCCCGATCAACACTTTATGTCCAATTATAATCTTTTAGATTTCTATTTAGCTTCAATCTCCTTATTGAAAAAAAAAATTATGTGAAAGAAACATTTCTGTACGGGGCAAAAATTTATAAATAATTGGTCGACAAATTAGTTAAAACGCAGTAAAACGCAAATAAAAAATGCTATCAAGCTGTTATCTAATTTATCCATGCAGCATGATGATCACAAATGGTTTATTAAAAAAAATCAGAAACGTGTACACTATCGCATATGCACCACAAATATATTACAATCAATGAGTTAAGAAACCGAATTCCACCAATAAGCCCTTTTGTCGTGGCGACTAATTGATTCGTGCTCATGTAAGTTATGTAATCAATATGTGTTAATACACCGGCAGTAAA